>NC_040905.2:106380748-106692395 GCF_004126475.2 Phyllostomus discolor | reverse complement strand
TGAATGTGAGCCATAGGAAGGGATGGGCCCCACTGAGCCCGGTACAAAAGGAGGTCACTGAGGAGCAGCCAGAGGGTAAAGGAGCATCATGGTTCCCCCGCAGACCCAGGAATTCTGTCCCACTGTTCCTTCCTGGTTCTCTACTCTTTTCCCATCAAAGCTACATTGCCCCTCCCCAGCCAGCCCTGAAAGCTCCAACTAGCTCTGCAACCTTAGGCATGAAACTTAAACTGCCCTGTGCCTCACTTTCCTCATCTATAAATTTGATTAATAATAGTTCCTTCCTCACAGGGTTGTTATGAGTGTTAAACAGATTGATTTATGTAAACAATTTGGAACCATACTTGGCACTTTGCTGATATTAATATTGCTATTGTTCATAAAATAAATTTTATAAGATTTACTTGGTAGATTTTAACACAATTTGTAAAAGATTCTGGATTACCTCCCATAAAAAGATTTTATGTGCCCAACTTATTGAACTCAGTAACAGCCATGTAACTTGTTTTGGTCACCCTTATGCATGTGGAACTGGCATGTGTCACTTCCCAACAAATTTAGCAGCCAACATGTTATTTGCTGTCTTCCCTCCCCATTGCTCCTACATGAGACTGGCAATGTTTCACATAGAGTTTCTCCTACCTACCAGGTTCCAGAGTGAAAATGACATGATGCAGAGCCACTGCCAACCTGTGATGGACATACAATGTGAGAAAGAAATAAACTTTTGAGTGAGGAGGCTACTGAACTTTAGGGATAATTTGTTGCTACAGCAAAACCTATCCTATCATAACTGACCCAGAACTTTGCCTTACAATGCTCTCAGTCTGGAGAAGACATGATAAACAGATCAAGGCTTTGACAATAGAAAGCAAAGGGGCTGTGGATGTCCCAAAGAGGAATGCCAGATCTCACCAGGAAGGACTGGGTGGGAAGGGTCCTCAAAACCTACCTTCCAATTTGAGCTGGGAGGAAGAATTACCCAACAGAACAATGCCTAACATTTATTGATTGCTCTAAGCAGTCTCTACATGTCGTATTTTGCCATGTATAATGCACACTTCTTTGCTCAAATTCTTGGAAAAATAAGGATGCACATTATACATGGGTATAATGATTACATACCATGGGTACAATAATCCCATGTATAATGCAAACAAAACATGAGTGTGCATTATACCCAGCAAAAATACATGGCAAAATTTCCTCATTTAATCTTCAAAACAGCCCTACGAAGTAGTTATTATTGTTATTATGATCATTCCTATTTTTAAATGGAGGTACTAAAACTTTTAAAGTTTAAGGAACTTGCTCAAAGTCCCATGTGAAAAAAAAAATTTGGACCCTGGCAGAGTACACCTACTTGCCACCACATTATACTGTCTCCTGGATAGGTCCTCACCTTTCACCTGCCTCTGAACCACTGGGGGCATGGGGGAGTGGGTTCATTACAATGAAAACCTGGCATCATAAGCAGAATTTTGATGTCCTCCACGATCTCCACTTCCTGATATTATGCCTTGTGCAATCACCTCTCCTAAGGGCAACTGGAATCTGGGACTTGCTTCTAACCAAAATAATATGCTACCTATAATTGGGTATCTTAATGTTATCAAGAAAGTAGGGAAATAAGGCTAAATTTGTAACTGATGAAGATGTAGCAATCACTAGCCAGGACGGGAGCTATTTGGTCAATTTTATGGTTTAGACAGCACTCTTGTTTTGTCTTTGTTCAGACACAATTGCAAAGGGGTCTTGCTTTGTCTTGACCCTTCTTGGTCATAGTGACCTTGTCAGATGTTGGTGATATGTGAACGTGTATCTGCTCAACAGGAGAACACCAAAGTCAGGCTGTGAGCTCCAGGCTAGCTCCCAGGGACTGTTTTTCTCTTTCTCAGAAAGGTTCAAAATGAAGAAGAGAGCAAGAAAAACCTGGACAAGACGGCAAGAGCCAACTGCCCAAGGGTTTGTACATCATGGCCTGGCCTCCTGGAGGCAGTTAAACAGACAAGGACTAGCTGGTTGGAGGATGCTCGCTCCAACCTGGGCAGGTGGTGGGAGAGGGTGGGGAATCTTTCCTTCCTTCCCATCTCCCCATTACTAGAGGCTGGCATCACTAGGACTCAGTTGGAAGAATTACAACCATGTTATTGCCCTAAGTCAATGGCGACACAACTTAAAAATTTAAATATCAACCGCCCAGCTGGACTTTAGATCTGTCCCTCCCCCATCCCCAAAGACTTGGTATTCATTGATTCCTTCATTCCTTCATTTATTTACTATCTTATCTAGTATTTATTAAATCCCTACTGAGTGTCAGGCACTTTGCTTGGACATTATTGAGAGAACAGAAAATAAGACCAATGATTCTATCAACCTCCAGACTGTTTTCAATGGAATCACTTTTGCCCAAATCACATGCTTTCACCTCCTGCCTGCACCGCCCTCTCTCTTCTCCACCCCATGTCTGCCTGTGAAAATCCTGACTGTCCTTTCAGGTTCATCTCTGACGTCTCTCCTCCATGGGGATTCTAGATCCATTCTGACCCATAATGGAACCATTCTCTCATAAAGCCCTTTGGCCAGAACTATTTCACACCAAAAGGTGCTGCATGATGGGAGAAGAGTCTGATGGTCTTAACACTGAAAAGGCAGATAGCCTATACCAATTAGAAGAGAGAAAGGGCCCAAAGGGGTAACTGAGAGCTGGGGACATTGCTCCCTAAGAGATTTGACTATCCAGAGAAGCTCTAGGAACTCAACTGGAAGAACCTGCCCACCAGGGAGCAGGAGCCAAGTGAACTGGGTTGAGAAGCCACCCACCATAGACTCCATGAGTTAGAAGATAAGACTCAGAGCTGAAGCAATTCATTGTATATTCTTCTGGGCTACTGACTATTTCGTCATAAAGGTTGTTATTCTTAGTCCTCCCTCAGGCACAGAGTTGTGTTCGTTATAATCAGGAATTGTGGTGGCTGCTGAAGCAAGTTCCTGGTATACACAAGGCTCTGGGCAAGCCACCAGACAAGTCTGGGTCATGCTCTTCAAAGCCGAGACATTCCCCTGAGGTTTGGGATTCCCCAACATACTTTTAACAAGCGCCTTTTCTGTTTAATGAGCCCAAGACAGATATTGTTAAGAACTCTAATAGGAACACCCACAATCCACTTACTCAGGAGTGATCATTGTTAACATCATGGTGTTCAAATTTCCACATCTTTTCTGGTCAGTTATGAATCAATACTTTTTCATAAAAAAATGGAATTACATTTTATATAGTGTTGTATAACCTACCACAATTTATGTGAGCAATGTACCAATTATTTTGAAGTGTTAAGCTTTTTCCTGTTAATCCTCTATTTTTGAACAATTTGATTGTTCCAACTAATCCTTGATTTTGTTTTCAGCTCACACAGAGTGGAGCTATTTGACTGATAATGGATTACCAAGGAAAGAAAGCTCCTCCCCACCCCCAAGTTCTTTAAGGCAGACAAAATATTAATGGCTAACCATCAGGTTTTGATTGTTTGTTAGTGTCAGGCACTGTTCTAAATTCTTAACATGCATTATTTCATTTCGCCCCCACCAAAATTCAGGCAGGTGATGGGATGAGCGGTGGGTCATTCTCCCTATTTTCCAGATGGGGAAGCTGAGGCCTAGGATAGGTCCAGTGTTTGCCCGAGGCCACATAGCCTGTGAATACCAGAGTCAGGATTCAAACCTGAATGCTCTGATAAGAAGCTCTTGGCACCCTGGAGCAGGGAGAGTCCACAACTCCTGTGGATGCTCAGAAATATCAGCATAAGAACAGCTCTTTTGCAGCCCTTATCCCTCCAACATTTGATAAGGCGTGACCATATACTGTTTGTTTCAGACTATAAGATTTACTTTTTTATCCCAAATTTGGGAGGAAAGTGGGGTTCATCTTATAGTCCAAATATAGCTTACCTGGTTTGCTGGGGGGGGGGGGGGGCGGTGGAGTGGGTCACAGGTTATTAAATATTTTACCACATTTTTTACTTCAAAATTTTTTTCCTATTTTCCTCCTCTAAAACCTAGGTGTGTCTTATGGTCCTATGTGTCTTATAATCCTAAAAATATGACACTCCTCTAAATTTCTTACCACCCCTGCCATTCCCTCTCCTTCTCCCAGAGTAACTCTGCAACAGACGTAGATGACACTAGGAATATTAGGAATATGCACCACCTCTTCATTGTCTAAAACCCATTGCAGAAATTGCTAACCAATCAAGCTGCTTTTCCTGCCGGATCTAAACCAATCCTCCAAATCTTAATTACAGTATTCCAAGCACGCTCTATCAATCAGTCAGAATTGACATGTGAAATAAGGCTTCTTTGCTATCTCTATACTCAGTTTTTCCAGAGCAGGAACTATACAATATTCAACCCTTTAATAGAATTTTTAAAAAGTAATATCAGCAACAAGTAACATTTTGTAGACTTTTAATATGCTTCAGGCACTGCACCTAGTGGTTTATATGTATTCTATCCTTGAATCCTTACAAGGAAGGTGTTGATAATACCCCTGTCTCCAATGAGGCAAGTAAGACATAGGGTACTTATATAATCCATGAAAAATTGGACTGTTAGTAAATGGTGGAGACAAGACTTCAACCTTGGGAGTTTGACTGACAGAACACACTCTGAACCATCATACCACATGGCCCCTGCCCTCACTTCCAGTCTGTATCCCCAGGCTCCATGTAGTGTGTGGCATGTAGTACGTACATAATAAGCATTTCATAAACAAATGAATGCTACATGAATAAATGAATTGGCTCAAGGTTTGGCTCACAGGTGAAAAGGTAAAGTGGGACCAGCTTCCCTCTCTAGGAGGCTGGGCTGTGGGAGATGGTTTCTGACTCAGACCCAGCTCCCAAACTGGGCAGGAAGAACTGCCTCCCTGCTTCTTAGCCTGAGATTCAAACCTTCCAAGAATATAATTATCTGACTTGCCCCACCCACGGCCCTGCTTCTCCTAGGAGCCACCCATCACAGCCTGAGGGCTCCAGAGGAGAGGGGGTGGCTGGGAGCTGGCAGAAGGGAGGGCTTCAGGGGTTCTCTTAGTCAGAGAGCGAGGGGGAAGGAAGAACGAGGGAGAAAGCTGCAGCGCTGGGTGAGGAATGGAAGCCATGGAGGGAAGGAGTCACACACAGGTCACCAGGAGTCTTTCTTGAATCCTCCTCAGAGTTAATCCAGGAGGTGGGGAGCCTGCACAGCAGAGAGCAGGGATTCCATGAGTGTGGCCTTGCTGTGCCCCTGAAAAGAGGTGGGGTCTGAGATCGTTCATTTCCTCTATCTGGGCCTCCACTGACTAATCCAAAAGTAACAGAGGAGATGGATCTTCTCAGAGGTCCTCTGAGCAAAAGGGTCTGTAACTGGTGCATTTCTTGTAAAGGAAACAAGTTTACTCCCCATCCATTCCCAACCTCACTCTGCTTGGATCCAGAAAGGCACTTCCCTATAGCCCCCATCATCATTTTCTCTACCGAGGGCTATGTCAAAGTTACCTACCACCATTAATCATTTCTCATTTCCTCCCCCAACCAGGCTCATACAGGGAGGACATAAAGCCTGGCACCAATCATTATTTGAGCAGATAAATTAGTCATTATACAATCTCACCTTTGTTTCTGGACTTTATGGCTACCCTACAGAAGGCACCCCTTAGCTGCTACTGGGAAATCTCATGAGCTTTGCAGTCAAAGAGGCTAAGTTTGGAACTTAATTCCCATGCTTACTACCTGTGTGGCTTTTGGTAAATCTCTGCTTCCATGAGCCTCAGTGTCCTCATCTGTCCAATGGGAATTGGACAGCTGCAGAGGTAACATTTGCTCAATGTACAGTAACTATTACTGTTACTTCAATTATCATTTTCTCAAGTGCTAAAAGCTGCTTCCACATCCCTCCATGTCTCTGATTCAGGGCTTTTTTCAGAGCCCTGCAAATCCCACTCAGTGAGTTTCCATGTACAAAGCAGCCTAGAATGGCAAAGGACTTATGGCTCAGTGCTCTGGAGGGGCAATTCTATAGGGTTCTAGAGCACCAAGGCCTAGCTGCCCACAGCTCAATAACACAACTTTTATGAGCCTCCACCCTTTCTAGACACTCCTTCCCTGTTCCCACCCTTCTGCCTCTGGGAGTCTCATCCCAGATAAAACACCTGCACCCACATCCTTGTCTCAGGATCCATTTTCAGAGGAACTTGAACCTAGATGTACACCTATAGTGACATCACCTCTGTACTTGCTCCAGGAAACCCTCACTGACCTCTCCCCCAGGCTGACTTGATCCTGTGTCTCCCACTCTGTCTGACACCTGCGTAGATGTCAACCATGTAGACATCTGCATGGTTGACCCAATCCCATTCCATGGTCATAGTACACTTCTGAGCTCACTCCTCACTCAGCTCTAAGACCATGTTCCTTGTCACCTAAAAGTCTACTGGCTTAGGGTCTCCCTAATTGTATTGTGGTTGTGATCATTGCCATCAATGGGCTCCCATGGCCCTGCATTGAAATTTTGCTTTTCTAGAAGGTAACAGTGCTGTGTAGAAAAAACAGAGTTGAGAGTTAACTTAATTACCTGATTCTTAACTGTTACCTGTAAGTTCAATAAAGGAATAGTTACATGAATAGTGATATATTCACTTAATAAACTGCTCTTCAGCCATTTACAATTTTAAAGTATTTTCTTAAGTAATAATTTTGCTGAGCACTTAGCATATACCACATACTGTGATAAAAGCTTTTATATGCATTATCTCATTTAACCCTTACACTGACCTTTTAACATAGGTACTGGTATTACTGTCATCATCATGATTATTATCCCCACTTTACAAATGAAGAAACTGAGTCTTTTTTATAGATTGTCAACTAATGCTCACAATGTAATATTGACATAAAGAGTAGGATGTAAAATGGTTTATTCAATATGTGTCAATTTTATTTATATGAGTGGAGGGAAAAACACCAAAAGACAACATATTAAAACATTAGCCGCTGCTGTCTCTGGATAATGGAATTACAGGTAACATTTATATTCTCTGTGTATAACTTGCTTGGTGATTATGAGCTGTTCATACCATCAGGTTGGGTCTCTGATGCTCTGTGTTCTCTATGAGATACAGCTTAGGTCTACAGCTCCATCTTCTCCATGAGATAGAGGTTGGGTCCTCATGGCCTTACCTTCTCCTTCACGAGATGCAGGGTGGGTCTCCATGGCTCCATCTTCTCATTCATAAGAAGCAAGCCAGAGGCTGTGAGTCCTGAGGGCTCTCCTGGGTAAGACATCCCAGGATTCCACAATCTCAGTGTCAAGAGGGGAAATTGCCAGGAACCAATGACCAGCATTGAAAAAGGGCTGCAACAATGGTGCTGGGTCAGATCACTGAAAGGACTCACAGGATTCAAACAAAGAAAGTTATGAAAGGTTTTGTTACAAGCAAAAGACACAGAACAATAGAATAAGGAAACTCTGAGCACCTTCAGAAAGATCTGCAATATCCATGAGCAGTCACTAAGGGCCCCTCTTGGTTGCACAGGACTAGCTTGGTCTCCAAACCATGAACCACCTAGATGTGTGTGGGAGATCTCAGCCTCAGGGATGCCAAGGCATATGTTTCAATGAAACATTTTTCATTTTACCTTCCCATGGTCAAGTAGCCAAAGCCAGACTGAGAAACTCAGCTTAATAACCGAATCCAGGTGCAGAGCATCCGTCTATGTTTTCCAATGAACAGTGTAGCAAGTTAGTACATGGCACTTCTAGACAGTTTGGACTTCAAACAGCACACTATAAATCACTGTTTAATATGTCCCATCCCTTCTTGTCCGAGTCCATGGTTTCAACATCTCTGGAGGTAAGCACAGAGTTTTGAGGACAAGCTGCAAGTTAGTCCTATCCTTACAGAGGTCAACAATGCAGATGAGACTTCTGAACCCCCTGAAGTCATACTCCACCCATGGTCCTGATGAAAATAGCACCAGATGTTCAAGAAGTTCCCTAGTCATGAGGGAAGCATTAGGATACATCCTCCTAGAGCCTGAGCCCAGACTGGACTGTATTTCAGTCACCGGTGATCCTCTGATTCTGTCAAAGAAGGAGCATGGGTAGTGAGGGCAGAGACTTTATTTCTCTGCCTCCTGACTCCTGCATCCTCTCCCACCATCCCCCATAACCCCCCCCCCCCCACACACACACACACGCACAAACACACAACATCCCATAACTTGGAAGAAAGAAAAAGCTTGGGATTGAAATAGAACCAACCAACCTGAATTCCACCTTTATTCAATAAATATTTATTAACCTTGCCCCATGTGTCAAGAACTGTGCCAAATGCTACAGAGTCCATGGGACAAGGAAGAGTCATCCCTACTTACATTGGGTTTATAGTCTAGTAGGGGAGTCATATAATTGATGAAAAAACATTCAAATAAATATGCAGTTTCAGCTAAAAGATACACCTCCACCAAACCAGCACTACAAGATATGTTAAAGGGGCTGCTATAAGAAGAGGAAGAAAGAGAGTGATAGAGAGAGAGAAACACAGGTACAAAGGGGGAAAAATGAATAAGTGCCTATCAATAGTAACTGTAAATGTTAATGGATTAAATGCCTCAGTCCAAAGACATAGAATAGCTGAATGGATAAGAAAGCATGACCTACATATATGCTGCCTACAAGAGACCCACCTCAGAACAAAAGACCTACACAGACTAAAAGGGAAAGGCTAGAAATAAATATTCCAAGTGAATGGACAGGGAAAAAAAAAGCTGGGGTAGCAGTACTTATATCAGACAAAATAGACTTCAAAACAAAGGCCGTAAAAAGAGACCCAGAAGGACACTTCATAATACTCAAGGGAAGAATCCATCAAGAAGACATAACATTGTAAATATAAATGCACCCAACATAAGACCACCCAAATACATAAGGAAAATCTTGGAGGACTTCAAGAGAGATATAAATAGCAACACAATTATAGTAGGGGATTTTAACACCCCACTGTCAAAAATGGATAGGTCTTCCAAACAAAATATCAACAAAAATATTGTGGCATTGAACAATGCCCTAGATCAAATGGACTTAACTGATATATATAGAGCCCTTCATCCCAAAGAAGCAAAATACACATTCTTTTCAAATGAACATGGAACATTTTTAATGATAGACCACATGACAGGACACAAAAGAAGCCTCAACAAATTCAAGAAAATTGAAATCATATCAAGCGTTTTCTCTGCCCACAAGGGACTGAAACTAGAAACCAACCTCAAGGAAAAAATTCAAAAAAAACACTCAAACTCATGGAGATTGAATAGCATGGTATTAAAGAATGAATGGATCAAGAATGAGATCAAGGAAGAAATCAAAGTTTTTGGAAACAAATGAAAATGAACTCACAACAACCCAAAACTTATGGGACACAGCAAAGACAGTCCTGAGAGGGAAGTTCATAGTGATACAGGCCTACCTAAAAAAGATAGAAGCATTTCAATAGACAACCTAATCCTACACCTACAAGAACTAGAAAAACAACAACAAAGATAGCCCAGAGCAAGTAGAAGGTAGGAAATCACCAAGATCAGAGCAGAATTAAGCAACATACATACTAAAAGTGCAATATTAAAATTAAATAAATCCAGGAACTGGTTCTTTGAAAAGATAAACAAAATTGACAAGCCTTTAAGCAGACTATTCAAGGAAAAAAAAAAGAGAGAGAGAGGACCCAAATAAACAAAATCAGAAATGAAAGAGGAGAGATTACAACTGATACCACAGAAATACAAAGAATTGTAAGGCATTACTCTGAAGGACTATATGCCAAGAAATTTGAAAAACAGGGTGAAATGGACAAATTTCTAGAAAAATATAATCTTCCAAAACTGAATGAAGAAGCAGGAAGCCTGAACAGACCAATAACAGCTGATAAAATCATAGCAATAAAAAATAAATTTAAAAAACTCCCAGCACACAAAAGCTCTGAATTAGATGGTTTCACAGGAGAATTTTACAAAACATTTAAGGAAGAGCTAACCCTTATCTTTCACAGACTATTCCAAAAAAATCCAAGAAGAGGGAAGACTCCCAAACTCTTTTTATGAAGCCAGTATCATCCTGATCCCAAAATCAGATAAAGACACAACAAAGAAAACTACAGGCCAATATCACTGATGAACATAGATGCTAAAATCCTCAACAAGAATATTGGTTAACCAGATCCATCAATACATTAAAAAGATTATACACCATGAACAAGTGGGATTCATGCCAAGGATGCAAGAGTGGTATAATATTCGCAAATCAATAAATGTAATATATCATGTAAACAAAAGGAAAGACAAAAATCACATGATCATATCAATAGATGCTGAAAAAGCATCTGATGAGGTACAACACCCCTTTATGATAAAAAAAAAAACCTTCAGTAAAGTGGGTATAGAGGGAACATACCTCAACTTAATAAAAAGCCATATATAAGAAACCTCCAGCCAACCTCATACTCAATGGACAAAATATTGGAGCTTTCCTATCAAAGTCAGGAACAAAACAAGGATGTCTGCTTTCACTACCTCTATTCCACATAGTATTGAAAGTCCCAGCCACAACAATCAAACAAGAAAAAGAAATAAAAAACATCCAAATTGGAAAGAAGGAAGTAAAATGGTCACTGTTTGCATATGATATGATAGTGCACATAGAAAACCCTATAGACTCCACCAAAAAACTACTCTACTTAATAAGTAAATTTGGCAAAATAGTGGGATATAAAGTCAGTATTCAGAAGTATATACATCAACAATAAAACATCAGAAACAGAAATCAGGAAAAAAATCTCATTTGCTATAACAACAAGAAAAGTAAAGTACCTAGGAATAAACCTCACTATGGATGTAAAAGACCTGTACTCAGAAAACTACACAACACTGAAGAAAGACATTAAGGAAGACACAAATAAATGGAAGCATACACTATGTTCATGGATTGGAAAAATTAACATCATCGAAATGTCCATATTACCCAAAGCAGTTTATAGATTCAATGCAATTCCTATTAAAATGCCAATGACATATTTCAAAGGTACAGAAGAAACATTTCAAAAATTCATTTGGAACCATAAATGACCCTGAGTAGCCACAACAATTTTGAGAAAGAAGAACAAAGTAGGAAGGATCACAATAACTGATGTGAAACTATATTACAAGGCCAATGTGATCAAAACAGCATGGTACTGACATAAGAACAGACATATAGACCTGTGGAACAGAATAGAGAGCCCAGAAATAAACCCATGTCTCTATGGTCAATTAATATTTGCCAAAGGGAGCAGAAGCATAAAATGAAGTAAAAATAGCCTCTTCGACAAAGGATGTTGGGAGAGATGGACAGCTACATTTAAAAAAAATGAAACACAATAACCAACTTACACCATATACAAAAATAAATTCAAGGTGGATAAAAGACTTAAATATAAGTCATGACACCATAAAAGTCCTAGAGGAGAACATAAGCAGGAAAATCTCAGATATTCCACACAGCAATATTTTCATCAATATATCCCCTAGAGCAAGGGTGTCAAATTCATTTTCACTAGGGACCATATCAGCCTCGCAGTTGCTTTCAAAGGGTGGAATGTAATTTCAATTCCTTAACTGTTAAGGAATAGTTAACATTCCCTCATAAAGAATAAACAAATGGTACTTTATCAAAATAAACACCTTCTGCATGGCCAAAGAAAACATCAGCAAAATAAAAAGGTAACCAACCACACGGGAAACATATTTGCCAATGCTACATCAGACAAGAGTCTGATCTCCAAAATACATAAAGAACTCACATGACTCCACTCCAGGAAGACAAACCCAATTTAAAAACAGGCAAAGGGACTGCCAGCCAAGATGGAGGCATAGGTAGACACACTGTGCCTCCTTGAACAACCAAAATAAGGACAACAATGATTTAGAAACAAAATAACAACCGGAACTGACAGAAAATTGAACTGTATGGAAGCCTGACAACCAAGGAGTTAAACTGGACTCATTCATCCAGACCAGTAGGAGGAATGGAGTCCAGCGGCCAGGCACAGAAGGGTCAGAGCAAAAAACTCAGTGGCTTGAGGATCCAGGGAGCGCAAGGCAGCAGCTGACAGAACCCAGGCATGCAAGATGGCAGTGGGCAGACCCTGGGCACAGGGTGGCAGCAGGCAGACCCAGAGAGGTAGCGATTGTAGAGCAGGACATGGCACACAAGGTGGTTGGTGGACCAGGTGGTACCACATTTGCACACAGATAAACCAGGCAAAAATGGGGAGTGAGACAGACCTCACAAACCAGGGCCCCAGTGCAGAAGAATAAAGCCTCAAAACACCAACTGAAAACACCTGTGGGGGTTGAGGTGCCAGGAGAGATTCCCAGCCTCAGAGGAGAGCTTGTTGGAGAGACTCACAGGGTCCTAGAACTTACACAAGCCCACCCACCCAGGAATCAGTATCAGAGGGGCCCAATTTGCCTGGGGGAAGTGGTGGAAGGAACTGAAATCCAACAGAGAGTGGAGCAAGCACCATTGTTCCTTCTCTGACCTCTGCTCCACATACAGCGTCACAACCCAGTGATGTGGGTTACCCTGCCCTGGCGAACACCTAAGGCTCTGCCCCTCCTATGTAACAGTTACATCAAAACAAACAAAAACAAAAAGAGACCCAAACAGAAGAACAGATCAAAACTCCAGAACAAATACAACTAAGCAAAGAAGAGATAGCCAACCTATCAAATGCACAGTTCAAAACACTGGTGATCAGGATGCTCACAGAATTGGTTGAATTTGGTCACAAATTAGATGAAAAAATGAAGGCCATGCTAAGTGAAATGAAGGAAAATGCACAGGGGACCAAGAGTGATGGGAAGAAAGCTGGGACTCAAATCAATGGTGTGGACCAGAAGGAAGAAAGAAACAACCAAACAAAAAGGATGAAGAAATAAGAATTCAAAAAAATGAGGAGAGGCTTAGGAATTTCCAGGACATCTTTAAACATTCCAACATCTGAATTATAGGGATACCAGAAGGGGAAGAGGAAGAGCAACAAGTGGAAAAGTTATTTGAACAAATAATAAAGGAGAACTTCCCCAATCTGGCAAAGGAAATAGACTTCCAAGAAGTCCAGGAAGCTCAGAGAGTCCCAAAGAAGCTGGACCCAAGGAGGAACACACCATGGTACATCATAATTACATTACCCAAGATTAAAATGAAGGAGAGAATCCTAGAAGCAGCAAGACATAAGGAGGCAGTTACCAACAAAGAAGTTCCCATAAGACTGTTAGCTGCTTTCTCAAGGGAGACCTTGCAGGCAAGAAGGGGCTGGAAAGAAGTATTCCAAGTCATGAAAGGCAAGGACCTACATCCAAGATTGCTCTATCCAGCTTTCATTTAGCATGGAAGGGCAGATTAAGTGCTTCTCAGATAAGGTCAAGTTAAAGGAGTTCATCATCACCAAGCCTTTATTATATGAAATGTTAAAGGGACTTATCTAAGAAAAAGAAGATAAAATACATGTATAGCAAAATGACAGCAAACTCACAATTATTAACAATCACACCTAAAACAAAAACAGAAACAAACTAAGCAAACAACTAGAACAGGAGCAGAATCACAGAAATGGAAATCACATGAAGGGTTAGCAACAGGGGAGTAGGAGGAGGAGAGAGCGGGAAAAGGTACAGAGAATAAGTAGTATAGATGGTAGGTAGAAAATAGACAGGGGGAGGGCAAGAATAGTATGGAAAATGTAGAAGCTAAAGAACTTATGACCCATGGACATGAACTAAAGGGGGGATGTGGGTGGGAGAGGGTGTGCAGGGTGGAAGGGAATGAAGGGGAGAAAATGGGACAACTGTAATAGCATAATCAATAAAATATATTTAAAAAAAGAAAAAAACAGGCAAAGGTCTTCAACAGAGACACTTCTCCAAGGGGGATATGCAGAGTCCAGAGATATATGAAAGGATGCTCAGCATCACTAGCCATCAGAGAGATGCAAATTATAACCACAATGAGATAGCACTTCACACCAGTCAGTTTGGCCAGCAGAAACAAATCAACAAAAACAAGTGTTGGAGAGGTTATAGAGAAAAGGGAACCGTTTCTCTATAACCTCTCATAGTGCACTGTTGGTGGGAATGCAGACTGGTGTAGCCACTGTAGAAAACAGTATGGAATTTCCTAAGAAAACTAAAAGTGGAACTTCCTTTTGATCTGGCAATTCCACTGCTGGGATTATACCCTAAGAATCCTGAAACACCAATTCAAAAGAACCCATGCACTCCAATGTTCATAGCAGCACAATTTGCAATAGCCAAGTGCTGGAAGCAACCTAAGTGCCCACCAGTAAATGAGTGGATAAAAATACTATGATACATCTACATGATGGAGTACAACACAGTAGAAAGAAAGAAGGAGCTCCTACCCTTCATGAGAGCACAGATGGAAGTGGACAACATTATGCTAAGTGAAATAAGCCAGGCAGTGAAAGACAAATATCATATGATCTCATGTATAAGTGGAACCTAATCAACACAAATAAGCAAGCAAAATATAACAAACGACTTTGAAATTAAGAACAAAATGACAGCAACCAGAGGGGAGGTAGGAGAGGGATAATGAGGGAAAACAGGGGATGCGCCAACAAGGAACATGTGGAAATGACAAATGGACAAAGCCAAAGGGGTAGGTTCGAAGGTGGGAGGCAGACATGGGTGGGACAGGAGGTCATAGTGGGGTGAAAATGGAGACAACTGTACTTGAACAACAATAAAAATAAATAAATAAATGTATACCTTCAAGTCCATGAAAGGGAAAGGAAACAAACTGTCATGAGAAAGAAGAAAGGGGTTGGAACCTTCAGAAGATCAGAGGCCAAGAGTGAGTCACAGCATTAAGGGACTGACATTTAAGCTGAGACCTGAAGGATGGTAGGACTGATGCAGGTGAAGAGCAAAGGAAAAGGCAATCTAGTTGGAGGGAACCGCATGTGCAAAGGCCCTGAAGAGGGACTGCTTGATAAATTAAAAGAAGGTGACAGGAAGCCAGTGCAGCTGGAAGGCAGAAGGTGTGGGGGAGAGTGGTGAAAGATGAGGTTGGAATGGCAAAAACACATAGTGACAGGTCGTGCAGCCACAGTGAGAAGTTTGGACCTTATTCCAGGTATGATGTCATGAACTGGGTTCCCAAAAGCAGAGCCTGAAACAAGGGTTTGGTGCAGGTCCTTATTTGGGAGGTGATTTCAGGTAGTGGAAATGAAGTTGTGGAAACATTTTGGAAGGAAATCCATATACACACTCGTTGTGGATAAAAGATGAGCACTTGGAATCACAGAGGTCGGTGCTGCTAGACCTCTGAGAAGTGAGCAGGGAGTCTTCCAGAAATTTTCTTCTGAAGGGTGGGGGAGTAGCACATTTATTCACCCTCTCCCTTTCCCACTGGCTGAGGGGGACCCCTGGGCTCTTTCCCTTGCCCTTCTGCACTTTTGCATAGGTTGAGCAGATTCTGGCAGCCTCCAAGTAGGCCTGGGAGCAGAAAGCAGAAGACACTGGATACACTCCTGCGGTGAGCAACTGTGGCCAAGAGTGAGTCTCAGTGCAGAGGAGGACCACTGGGATAAGATACAGACACAGGGACCTCTGGCACCAGTGAGCAATCTGGGATAGTCTTTAAGCAGGAGAGGCCCATTTAATATGCAAGTTCAATGGCATCTGTCCAGCTTTTCACACAAAGGAAACAAGAATGTATGAAGTGCCTACTCCATGTACCAGTTCTGAGACCTTTACATAAATTTTTCTTTATTTTTTTTAAATTTATCAATTCATGTATTTAATTTTGGTAAACCACAGTTACATGGGTTGGCTCATGAAGACCTTTCTCTTTAAAAAACATACGTGATAATTTTAGTGTTAATAAAACTATTTTTCTTTCTTCCTTTTCTAAACTTTTTTATACTTGTTCAGTTAGCTGTCCCCTTTCCCCCCCAAAAAAAAGTTCTTTAATTTTTTTATAATTGAAATGATTGTCCCCATCTTACAGATGTGGAAATTGAGGCTCAGGGAAGAATTATAATTTGCAAGAGATCTCACAGACAGGGAGCCCCTACCCAGCCCCCACTGCTCTTGTCTGAGGCTGAGGGGGCCCTGCCACTGTGTTCTTGTCTGGGGGCTGCACTCCCCGTGGGTTCTAGATTCTCCCTAGTTCAGGTAGCACCAAGAAGCCAGCCCTCCAGAGCCCTCAAGGCCCTGTATTTTGACTCTCTGCCCCTGCAGGTGTTTGCCTCCCCCATGCGCAGAATTGTGCTGCCACTAAGACTAATTATAAATGCTGGGTATTTATAGTGAGTTTCTCCACCCAGTGCTTCCAGCACCTCAACGAAACTATTTACAGAATCCTCCCAGCACCTCAGAGAGAAAGGCAGAACCTAGGAGGAGAAACAGAGTAAGGACCTTTAGCCGAGGAGGCCTCGTAGGGTGTCCTCTGAGGTAACTCTAGGATTTGACAGAACAGCTGTAGGGCAGAGTCAAGGAGAGTGGACTGGGGGAGAGGGGTGCAGGGAAGGGAGTGCAAGAGAGAAAACCTTGCCCACAGCCACTACTGGGCCATTTCCAAGCATCAGGCCATTTCATTTCTGAGCTTTGATTTTCTCACCTGTAAAATGGGACTATGACAGTGCTGCCTCCTAGGCTTGTGAGATTTAAATGAGTTCAAACAGGTAAAGAACAGAGCTTGGCAAGGAATAAACCTCAATAAATGTTAGCTATTTCTTATTATTCTCATCCTTACAACTAACCAAATAAAGCAGTAAGCATTATGCATTGGATTTGAACTTCAAAAATTTAATAATAATAATTAAAGTTTCCAATTGTTTCCTCTGTAATGTATTACTGTGCCATGAGGCTATTTAGGAACCAAATAAATATAGGCCAAGGCAGGTAGTTTCTTGATGTCTCTACTCAGACAGGAGGAAAAAGAAAAAAGGAAATGGGCAGGGAGCACACAGAGACTTAGTTGTGGTTCTACGCTGATGGTCACAGTACAGTGACAAACAGCACATGACAGGTGAATTGATAGAAAAAGGAAATTGGGACAAGATCTTTGCAGGCTACTGAACACCCATACCTCCCTCGTTGTAATAGGGGCAAAGCCAACAACTAACCATGGGTCATCCAATGTGTCAGCTGTCAACTAGATTCCAGTGCCTAAACCACAGAACTCTGGAGGTCCTCCCCAAAGTGTGCAAAATGGGACAATTATTTCCCACCTTGCCAAGACACAGTGAGGACTGAATAGAAAAACATACACAAAGTTTCTGGTACGTGGTGGGTTTTCCAAAATGGTCACCAGTATCAAAGTCCTGAGTCACATTACTATTTATTTCTTATTCCACTTTTACTATTTTTATATATTAAAACTACAACATGCTTGACATTTAAAATAATTTGATCCCTAAAGAAAGATAGAGGCAGGGGGAAAAAAAGTTTCATCCTTGCTCCACCTAAATTGTCGTTCACAAGGTTGCTACTGTTTTTGTTTTCTAGGCAAGGGCAGAAACCTCAACCCATAAACTCAGGAGCACAGATCCTCTCATGGGGACAGCCAGTGTCTCTCTGCAGTACCCTCTCTGGGAAATGTCCTCTTCTGCACGAGGAGGTGTCTAGACACTACCAGCTGTTCCCAGACTTTGCCACACATTGAAATTATCTCAGAGATTTGAACAATTGCAACACCAAGGCTGCACCTGAAGCCAATGAATCAGGTGAGGCTCAGACTTCAGTGTGTTTTTAAAGTGCTAGGTTGTTTCAAGGATCAGCTGTGGTTGCAGGGGCTCATCCCAGGCCTTCTCAAATGTCAGCATGCTTACAAGTTGTCCTAGGCCTGTGCCAAACTGTAGACTCTGGTTCAGGAGGTCTGGCCTGAGAGTCTGAATTTCTAAAAAGCTTCCAGGGAATGCTCATGCTGCTGCTCCAAGGAGCCCATTTGGAGCAGTGAGAGACTACACCACTGGTTGAAAACGTTGTTAGCCTTGGAATACTCTCTTCAAAGGAAATTTTATATGTAAACGTATTTACCAGAACTGGTCAGGTTGAAATGAGGGATAAAAAATAAAGTTTCCACACTCAGACTCAGACTTCCACACTCAGGGAGTTGGAGTTCCCCCAACTCCCTATTGGGCAGAATCATGCCCCCCACAAAGGTGTCATGTCCTAATCTCCAGAACCTGTGAATATGCTGTTACATAACAACAAGAAATTAAGGTATCAGATGAAAATAAAGTTTGTTAAATCAGCTAACCTTAAAACAGGGAGATTATTCTGGATTATTTAGGTGGGCCCAATTAAACAGAAGAGGGAGGCAGAAGAGGGAGGCAGAAGAGGTCAGTATGATGAGGTGTGTGGAAAACTCAACCTGCTGCTCTGCTGGCTTTAAGGACAGAGGCAGGCCCATAAGCCAAGGAATTCAGGCAGCCTCTAGAAGGTGAAAAGGAGGAGGAAACAGATTGTCCCCTGGAGTCTCCAAAAAGAACACCTTGATTTTAACCAAGTGAGACCTGCTTCTGACCTCCACCACTTTAAGATAAATGTGTTTTTTGTAAGCCACAAAGTATGTTCATTTGTTACAGCAGCAATAGGAAACCAATTTCCTATTTCTTCCACCCCCTGGTCTCCCAGAAAGTCCTAGATCACTAAAAAACAACTGAACTAGATGACCTGCATCACCATGGATCTGTGACAAAGCTGCACTAAGTCTGCCCTACACAGGTACCTCCTAGGCAGCCAATATTCCAGGGCTTGCTGATACATCCTGGTCTGGTGGTACTAACTTCCCTGGGATTCCAGAGCCCTCACTGGCACCCACTTTCTGGCAAGAAGGGAATCCTGGTAGCCTTCTCAACAATGTGGAAATTATTTTCAGCTCAGCATCTAGCATTTCAGCAAAAAAACAGCTTGGAAGTATCTCCTGGCCACCCTGGGAGACCTCTGTTCCTTTCATTGTGATGTACATGGCCACATTTAGCTTAACATCTGCCTGCTCCCCACTGCTAAGGTATCCCGAGCACCTCCAGACCAACCAACCAGCCCAGGGCAGGACAGGGAGTGAGGAGAACTCAAGTCTGATCCGGTCTGGTCTCCACTTTCCCAGGGGTAAGGGGTTAGACTGTTCTATAAGAGACCAGATGGGCCCTGGCTAATGTGGATCAGTTGGTTGAATGCCAGCCTGCCAACTAAAAGGTTGCTGGTTCAATTCCCAGTCAGAGTACATGCCTTGGTTCTGGGCCAGGTTCCCAGTTAGGGGCGTGCAAGAGGCAACCAATCAATGTTTCTCTTGCACATCCATGTTTCTCTCCCTCTCTTTCTCCCTCTCTTTCCCTCTCTCTAAAAAAAATAAAGGAAGAAAATAAAGAAAACAAAATGGGGAAAAAAAGTCTTCAAAAAAAAAGGTGGAGGCAGACAGTCAGAGGTCTTGGTGGGGGAATTAGTCCTGGATCAGATGAAGTCTCAACATAAAGGCACTAGAACAGTAGTCTCAGCCCTGCTATACACTAGATTCATCCAGGGAGCTTTTAAACTTTTGATGCCCAGGCTGCTGCACCCCAAATCAATTAAATCAGAATTCCCGAGGTGGAGCCAAGGTGGCAGGGTTTTGTGAAAAAGAAAAAACAGGTGCTCTCAATGAGCAGTTAGGGTGTGACCCACTGGATCAGTTGTTCTCAGAGTGTGGATAACATTCAGCAGCATCACCATCACCTGGGAGCTAGTTAGAACTATAGAATCTCATGCTTCACCCAAGACCTGTCAAATCAGACTCTGCATTTTTAACACGGTCCCTGCAACTGTCCTTGGCACATTAAGTTTCAGAAGTACGACAGTGGAGCATGAAAGTTAAGGCTGCTGGCTCTGGGTCAGACTGTCTCAGTCTGTGGACTGTCTCTACTGTCTTTTATCCATGAGGCCCAGGGTGAATGACAGCCTCTGAGCTCCTCTATTCCTCCTTTTGGCTTTTTCCCACATCCCACGGGGGGTTTAGCCAGAAAACCACAGGAGTCCACAATAGTCCAGGGAGCCTGGTGGGGAAATACAGGAGAATCCATAGCCTGTCATGGAGGAAGAAGTTCAGGTGGGTCCTGAAGTTGAAATAATTTGTAGGGCCTCCGGAAGAAAGCAAATATGAAATTCCAATATAAAATCAGGTATATTAGGAAATGAATCCAGTTTAAAGAATTCTTTGCCTCTGTCTTGTTAAATGAGCACCATCATCAGATCCTATGCTCTGACTTTCTGTTTCTAACAAAATTGTTGTGGCCTTGACTGGTGTGGTTCAGTTGGTTGGGTGTCATCCTGCAAAACAAAAGGTCACCAGTTCAATTCCCAGTCAGAACACATGCCTGGGTTAGGGGCCCAGTCCCTGGGTAATACACGCAACCAATCTATGTTTCTCTTCCTCTTTCTCTCCCTCTTTTCCCCTCTCTCTAAAAATAAA
The DNA here is from genome assembly GCF_004126475.2 of Phyllostomus discolor. Taxonomy (NCBI): domain Eukaryota; kingdom Metazoa; phylum Chordata; class Mammalia; order Chiroptera; family Phyllostomidae; genus Phyllostomus; species Phyllostomus discolor. Next base: position 106,671,851 of record NC_040905.2, on the reverse strand, counting down.
TAACAAATAAAACATTTTAAAAAATTATCTTATGAAAAATTGCCTCATGAAAAATTAATAATCCATCCATAGTAATTAAAAGATAATAGAATCTTCAGGATGTTTAAGAGAAGGCTTATAGAAACTCAGCACTTAACTGAAGCTCCTCCACTGATGTCATCAGAGCCCTGGAAGAATGTTGGAAGAGCCAGTGCTTTAGAGGGAGAACCAGGCAGTTCTCTGAAGAATTTTAAAAACAGGAACAAGGATTTCTCAGTTTGCAAGGCTCTCTGGAAGCAGGCCCTTTCGGATGAAGGCAGGCAGGCTATACTTAGAAAGAGACGCATGGTGAACAGCATTTCTGTTACTATAAATTCACTTCCAAAAGCCAAACATATGTGTGTGCACACATAGAAATACCATATATATGGAAGAGATAAATCAGCATATGACATTTAGCCCTTCCTGAATTGGAAAATATATAAAATTACATTTTTTTATAGTGTGGCAATAAGAAGGAAGACATTTCACTCCAAGAAGATTGATCTAATGGAGAGTAATCTATATCCCCGAGTGTAATTCATTCATCCATTCACTCGTTCAGTCTGCAAACAGTTGAGGGTTTCAATGTGCCAATAAGGAACAAGACTGATATAATTCCAGACTTTATGAAGGATGAGGTCTAGTGCCCACCTCTCAAAATATGGTCCTAGACTATATTCTGGAAACTTGTTAAAATGCAGATTCTTAGGGCCTATCCTAGACCTACTAAATCAGAATCTGTAGTTTAGCAAGATCTCCAGGGACTCATATGCACAGTAGGGCTCAAGAAGCTCTGGTCTAGCACAACCTAACTTCTAAATCTACTTAGCCAAGGAGGAAAGTTGCCTGGAATTTAGATGTCCATGGGTGCCCATGAGTCCAGAGGCCTTCTCAGGAAGAAAGAAACCTGTTCAAGTTCCAGGGTTAGAGGGTTGGAGGGAAAGTTTCTTTATCTTGGTAGAGAAACTGAAAAGTGCCAGATTCCAACTCCGACATTCAAGCCCACCAATGGACGCACTGACTCCAAAATCAGCAAAGTAACAGATGGAAGTGAAAGGAAAAAATATTTCTCCCAGATTTGCTGAGTCCAAGGAAGATGTTGAAAGATTTGGATGCAGACAGCATGGTTAATCTTACCAACTTTACCTTGAGTTTCATTTTTGGCATCAGCTTAAAAGTTAATTACAAGCAAAGAACAAATCATGCAGCTGATGTGCACATTACAAACAAATTAAGTTCTTAATATAGGCAACACACTACTTGGAACAATGGTTTATGAGCCCAAGGGTGCATGAAAATAAATGCAGAAGGTGAACAGACTAATAGCTATTACATGTGAATTAAAATAAATGAGGGCAAATTGTAGATATTAACTAAAAAAGAAAGAGAAACATGGTCAACTTCTCATTTTGTAAACAAGCCAAGTAGAATGATCCAGGATGCAACCCCCAAGGAGAAGTGAGGAGGGAGGCCCCTGATGGAATCAGGGCTCCCCAAAGATATAGAAACAGCCAGAAGGGCTGGAATGAGGGCAAGGGGAGGGGCCCCCAGCAGGGAGAGCTCAGATCAAAGCTGGCAGGCAGCATCCCACCACAAAAGCGTAAATTCAGAGGTGTGTGGGAGAGGAAGTTTCAGCTGCAGAAAGTTTGAAATTAAGTCCAAAGTCCCCATCATGAAATGAGGAAACCAGGCACAGAGAGGGGAGATACCTTTCCCAAGATCACATAGCAAGTGTCAGGGCCTGGACTTAAACTCTAGTTCCCTCCCTCCAAGTTATGCTTCCTTTTCATTCAGCAGAGATTGCAAATTCCTGTGCCTCTACAATCAGGTAGGTGGTAGAAAAAGCAAGCCTCATATAGGAAAGTATAGGCCAGCACTGTCCAATAGAATTCCAGTGTGAATCCCATCTGTAACTTGAAACTTTCAAGTGGACATCCCAATTTGGACTAGCCACTTTTCAAGGCTCAACAGCTACATGTAGCTAGTGGCTACCATATTGGATAGTGCAGCAATGGGGAGTGTTGAAGAATATTTAAAAACTGGAGAGCTGCCACAATCTCAACTAAGAGGTAATGTGAACCCATGTGATATGGTGTTCAAGAAAGCCAGAAATCCATATTTCCATATGAAATCTTTCAATGTTGAAACAACAGACTTGTTCAATTAAAATATGTTATTATGTATCTTAGTCAGCTCAGACTGCTACAACAAAATACCAGAAACTGGGAGGCTTATAGTCAACAGAAATTTATTTCTCACAATTCTGGAGACTAGAAGTACAAGAACAGGGTGCCAGTATAGTTGGGTTCTAGTGAGGGCCCTCTTCTTGGGTGACAGATTACTGACTTCTCACTGGGTTCCCATTGGTGAAAGAGGCAAGAAATCTTTCTGTAGCTACTTTAATAAGGCACTAATCCCATTTGTGAGGACTCCACCTCATCATTTAAAAGTGTCTCAAAGTCCCCAAGTCCACACCTCTAATACCATCACCTTTGGAGGTTCGAATTCCAACATATGAATTGGGGGGTGGGGTTAGGGAACACAAACATTCAGACCACAGTATTTATTGTGCTAGCCAGTACACATTCAAAAATTAAGCATGTGGGCCACCATTTTGTAACTATATCTTACACCTGCTACCTCAGAAGCAAAGAGCAACATCATTAAATAATCATCTTAAGCATTCTCAGGACTCTTTTGCTATATGAAACTTAGTGGGTCGACTTCTCAGAGCCTCAGTTTTCTCATCTCCAAAATGGGAATAATCTTTCAAGGGCTTGTCTTAAGGGCCAAATGAGAAAATTAAATGGAAAATCAACTCATAAATGTCCAAACATTGCACAATGATTGCTACTGGAACATTCTCTGAGATCAGGGCATGGTTAATCATCATGGTGGCATCTGAGACCTCACCTGCCTTTGTCCCTGGGAGTTCCTGTCAACACCCTGTCCCTAAAGCTCAGAAGAATCTTCTTCACTGAGAGTTTTCCACATTTCTAGTCACCTCCTACCCACTTCAATCCACATCAGTCTGAAATCCTGGACAGTAATGCACTTATTCATTTAGTAAACACCACCAAGCACCCACCTTGCATCACTTGTTCTGGAAACTGAAGCTAAGTAGTGTAGGGGACACCATCAGTGCTCTGCCTAACCCCTTTTACCAGTTTTCTATGCTTACCACTTGGCTTTTATATGCCAAGCTCACTCCTGCTACCTTCTTCACAGGACTGCCTTTGAGCTACAGAAACCCCATCTGTCTATAGAAGTGTTTGTAAATTGACTGCCCCCAATGGCTCAAGGGGGCAGGAGTGTACAAACCCAGCTGCCCCTTAACTGAAGGTGGGACAGATGCTAAGATGTCATTTACCCTCCAGAACTCCCCATGGGATCATGTTACAGTTGGACTTGGTCTGAAATCTCCCACTTGTTTGGCTACATCCTCTTTCCTGCCCTGTTTTTCCTACTCCTTTGCTGTCAATTTCTCCCAGAAGCACGTTTCTAATAAATCACATGTACATTGAATCATCATCCAGGGTCTGACTCTGGGAGAACTTGACCTAGGACAAACATTATTCATACACAGCCCCTACTCTTGAAGAGCTCTCTGGCTAACTGGAAAGGCATGCCACAAACTGGAAAATGCTTGATTCACTAGGATTCCTTTTCGGGAAAGCACTATATTTGTTTGGAGGGATGTGCTAATAAATTCACTGGGTGCAAAATTGCTTTTCTATAGGCATGAGTGCTGCTGGTTCCTAGACTTCAAAAGAAGAGGATGAAATTGCTCTGCATGAGACCATGAGAAGACTGTTTGCTCCCCAGACCAAAAAACGAAGGGGAGTGTCAGGCGTGGGGGAGAGTCCAGGAGCAGTGTGATGGGGCATGATGCCTCTCATCCTCAACAAGTTAGCAAGCCAGCATGCCCACACAGGAGCTGGAAATGGAAGAAACCACAGGGAACTGAGCCCTTGCAAAACCATGGGAAGGACTTTGGACCATCACAGGCTATGGGGTCAGGGACATTGGAAGCAAGTTTGCAAACTGTCACCAGTGCCCACCAGGAAGACTGCAGTAGCCTCCTACATGGCCTCCTACTTTTATGTCTGCCTCCTCCCACACTATCAATCCTCTGCCAGCAGCCAGAGTGAGTTCCTGAAATGCAACTAGGTCTTTACATTTAGGTTTATAAAGTCCCTGAGTCCAGGTCATGTCACGCATCTGTTTAAATAACTCTGGTGGCTTCCTGTTGCATTTAGAACAAAATCCAAAGTTCTAACCCAGGACTTCATGACTCTGTAAGACCCCTTTTTCTGTCCCTTGAATAGACCCATCATGTCACCATCCCAGGCTCTTTGCATTGGCTGTTTTCTCTGCCTAGACCACTCTCTCAATACCCAGAACTTCTCAGTCTGGTTGCTTCTCATCATTCAGTTCTCAGCTCAATTGTCACCTCCTCACTTCAGTCATTCCTTACCATTCTGAGTATTTTAACACCTCCTCCCCAACCCTCAATCTATATCACTTAATTCTATATCAGTTTCTTCAAAACACTTACAATCATCTGAACTTACACTATAGGTTCAGGTATTCACTTGTTTATTAGCTCTCTGTACCCAGAACATAAGCCTCATGTAAGCAGGGACCTTTTCTTATATACCAATGTATCTATAGAATCTGGCACATACTGGAAGCTCACTAAGCACTTTGTGAATGATGAAATAAGCTTTTGAGGGACAGGGAAGCCCCAGCCTGTACTTGGATGGCATAAACAATTGATGTTGACATAAGAAGGCATAAAAGAGCTTGACTGGACAGGTCAAGATGGAGGTGTAGATCGACTTACTTCACCTCCTTGCACAACCATAAGAAGGATAAGAACCAATCCAAAAACAAACAAACAAACAAATAAACAAAAAATAGAATTGCCACAAAAACAGAACTGTATGGAAGTCTGACAACCAAGGAGTTAAAGAAAAAACATTTATCCAGACAGGTAGGAGGGGCAGAGATGGGCAGCTCAGGTTAAGAGGACGTGGTGTGGTGTAGCAAGGTAGTGGAGGTGGCAGAATGAGTGGTCCCACATTCACATGCAACCAATACAAACCAGGAGGGACAACTTGGGAGCAAGAAATCCCAGCCCCAAGCCAGACTGTGCAGCCCAGGGTTCCAGCTCCAGGAAAATAAAGCTTCATAACCTCTGGCTATAAAAACCACTGGACTTTGGGGCAGCAGAAGAAATGGATGGTCTCTCAGGATAGTCCATTTAAAGGGCCCACCGGGCCCTAGAATGCACACAAACACACCCACTTGGGGAATCAGCATCAGGGCAGTAGCAATAAGGGTGCCAGTTGCTTATAGGGAGTGGGGGAAGTGACTAAAAATGGGGCACGAGCCAAGCAAGAGACATTGCTCCTTCTCTGACCCCTCCCCACATACAACACCACAAAGCATCAAAGCAGGTTGTCCTGCCCTGGTGAATACCTAAGGCTCCTCCCCTTACCATGTAACAGGTGCACCAAAACAGGGAGTCAAAGCAGCTCTGCCTAATATACAGAAACACAGGGAGGCTGCCAAACTGAGGAGATAAAGAAATATGGCCCAAATGAAAGAATAGATCAAAACTTTAGAAAAAGAAATAAGTGGCACAGAGATAACCAGCTATTAGATGCAAAGTTCAAAACACTGGTGATCAGTTGTTCTGGCATCAGTTGCTCAGAGAAATGATTGAGTACAGCCACAAAATAAAGGAAGAAGTGAAAGCTATGCAAAGTGCAGTAAAGAAAAATACACACGGAACCAACAGTGAAGAGAAGGAAGCCAGGATTCAAATCAACTATTAGAACCAAAGGAAGAAATAAAAACTCACCCAAAACAGAAAGAAGAAAGAAGAATTCAACAAACTGAGGAAAGGCTTAGGAACCTCTGGGACAATTTTAAATGTGCCAACATCCGAATAATAGGGGTGCCAGAAGGAGAAGAGAAAGAGCAAAACATTGAAAACTTATTTGAAAAAATAAGCAAAGAAAACGTCCTCAATCTGGCAAAGGGTATAGACATACAAGCCCAGGAAACTCAAGAGTCCCAAATAAGCTGGACCCAAAGAGGGCCACACTAAGACACATCATAATTAAAATGCCAAAAGTTAAAGATAAAGAGAGAATCTTAAAAGCAGCAAGAGAATAGCAGAGAGTGACCTATAACAGAGTTCCCATAAGACTATCAGCTGATTTCTCAAAAGAAACCTTATAGGCATGAAGGGCCTGGCAGAAGTATTCAAAGTGATGAAAAGCAAAGACCTACATCCAAGAGTACTCTATCCAGCAAAGCTATTATTTAGAATGGAAGGGCAGATAAAGTGCTTCCCAGACAAGGTAAAGCTAAAGGAGTTCATCATCACCAAGCCCTTATTAAGTGAAATATTAAAGGATTTATCTAAGAAAAAGAAGATCAAAACTATAAATTGTAAAATGACAAGAAACTCACAACTATCAACAACTGAATCTAAAAAACAAAACAAACTAAGCAAACAACTAGACCAGAAACAGAATCATAGAAATGGAGATCATATGGAGGGTTATCAGTGGGGAGGGGGAAGGAGGAGGAAGGAGAAAAAGGTACAGGGAGTAGGAAACATAGCTGGCAGATACGAAATAGTCAGGAAAAGGTTAAGAATAGTATAGGAAGTGGAGAAGTTAAAGAACTTACATGTTCGACACATGGGCATGAGCTAAGGGAGGGATTGCTGGAAGGAATTGGGGCACTAGGTGGAGGGGGGCAAAGGAGAAAAATGGAACAACTGGAATAGCATAATCAATAAAATATACCTAATTAAAAATAAATAAATAAATAAAATTTAAACCAATTTTGAAATAAAGAGTAAAATTAAATTAAATTAAATTAATTTTTTTTAAAAGGATGTATATAAGATGTACCAAGTTCTGTGAGAGCAGAGAGAGGTCAGAGAAAGTACCCCAGAAGAAAGGATATTTGAGCTGAGCCTTGACACACTGGTGTTTGCTTTGTTCAGAATGCTCTAATTGTTCCTCAGAAGAGTGAAGCTCTTTCTGATTTGGACTTCCTGTGGGAAGCTCCTCTCTATTCTTCACCTGGCTGATTTCTGCCCACATTCCAGATTTCGGCTTCAATGCCTCTTGTGCAGTCAAGCATTTGTTCCTTGACCCACTCCCATCCAAATGAAGTCCTCCCTACTGCTCTCTCTCTCCAAGAACCCTCTTTGTCATTCTTAGCACCCACTCTCTGGGAATTCTCTGTCTGCAATTCTCTGTTTTTATCAATGCTGTATCCTCAGCACCTAGGGTGCTCCAGAGGCAGGGTAATAAGAAGCCAGGAAAATTCCTGGGCAAGTGGAATGGGGAAACTGAGATAAGATAATTAAATAAGGCTAAACAATTTGAACAAGTTTCAGCCAGCTAGTGAATCACAAGACTTTATCTTCCCTAGCCAAGGACACTTGAGAGCAAATGGTTTATGCCTCTGCTTCCTAACAAGAAAATAAATAGCTTAAATCATCCTGGTGGGGAGATAGAGAACAGAGACCCAATTAATGTCATTTGTGTCAGCTAAACCCAAGGACAGATGAAGTCAGGGGAACAAATAACAAAATCCCAATTAGAGCCAGACAGACCCAACATAAAAAGTAAAGCAGTAAAGCAGGCTGAAGAATAAGCCCAAACTTCCCTATACTCTCATTTTCATGCATCAGCATATTAAAAACAGACCTAAAAAGCTGATGAATATTTTGCTGAAACCTTCCCCTAAGATTCTCACTCACAGAAGACAAACCCTCAAGACAAAAGATACCAGCTTGGGCTGACCCTAGAGCACACCCATGACCCTTCTTGGGCATGAACTTTTTACTTTCTTTTAAATACTAAGAGTTCCTATGAGACTTGCAAGCAGGGGAGCAGGGGTAGCCCCTGGTTCTGTCTCCAAGGCCCCCTTTTCTCTGACTTTCCAGTGAGCTAGCAGCAGTCCTGCCTTGGCTCACTTCTGTCACTGTGACTTTTACTTCCCAGTGAGCTAACAACAGCCCCACCTCAACTCACTTTTTCCTATAATATTTCTAGGGAGCCAAAGCAGAGGACTACCTAGGCTCTCCCCTGTTGCCTCTTTTACCCTAAGACCTTCCTTTCTTTCACTGTCCCCATCTTTAATAAGCATACTCCCAAATCGCCTGGACTTGTGTTGTGAAATCTCTCCTGCACAAAATCTAGAACGCACAAACTACAGGTTGTCCTGAAGCAGACCTGCTCTGTCCCAGTCCCTGTCCAATGACATTACTAGCACACAGTAGGTGCTCAATCAATCTTTGTTAGTGAATAAATCAGCGGGATCTCACATGGAAGACAGAGGAGAAGGATGTTCCCAACAGAGTTAAGAGCATATTCAAAGTTAGTAAATCTTGGTGCATTGGGGAAGTCACACATTGTTCAGTGAGTCAAGAGAATAATGTGCACATGGAAAAGAAATGACATGCAGTAAGAAAAACAGAGAGATGTAAAGCTTGGGTGGAATTTTCCATCACCCTGGTTTTCCCTGCCACCTAGACAGATCTCTACAATTATTATCTACATCTGCACCTTTGAGTGACACAGGAAAGAATGGGTTTACTTTTCCAATGTCTCCTGAAATAAGGGAAGAATCTTGGTGGCTGTAGAAGGCAATAACTTTCACATGTGCTGAGAAAACAAAACATACAGAGAGAATAAACAACTGGTACTCTAAAGAATTGCAAGTCATTATGGGTCTGGACCGGTGAGACCAGCCAATACTCTCATCTTAGAAGAGATCAAACAAGCTTAGGTCAGCCTGTGTCACATTGGATCATCTAGTTTTCCCTCATAATGATGGCTTTCTGAGAAGTAGTCAGTCTGTGTTATGGAAAGATGACTGGATGGGGAATGCTTAAAGGTCAAAAGACTCTGGAGTAGGGAGATCCTGTGGGAGCACTTGTAGTGATCCCAGTGAGAGAAGATTGGGGTCCTACTGTGGCAATCATCAGTGCTGCTTTGCCAGATGTTTTCAGCTCATGGTGGGATAGTGCTGCTTGGATCCTCTGTGGTTGAGTGAAACCACGTGCCTAGTTCTACACATGAGTTGTGAGCAGAGTGATATGTGTCACATCTGGATTGGGGCATTTAATTGATAGTGCAAGACGCTCCACAGCTCCCTTTACCTTGATCTCTCTCCAGGATACACCATGATTTCTGCACAACTTCCCCCTTTTCTCTCCTCCCCTCATCCTAGGGAGAAAGCCTACTGTTAAACTCTATGCTAATCATTTGGGAATCCTTCTATATTCTCTCAATTTTCCATGGGTTTAAATGTTTAAGCACTAAAGTCAGCATTTGTAGACTTCCTTTTATACTGTCCCATATATATTTTTTATACTGTCCCATATACCTTTTATTCCTCCTAGAAAATAGCCCAGCCATCTGTTTCAATTAGGTTGGAAGGGACATGGAGCAAGAAAGGAAAATAGGGGAATGTTATATCAATTAATATTTCAAAAATGTTATTGATCTATTTTCAAATTCACTGACTCTTTTCTCTGAGCTTTTCTCGGGGCTGGTGTCAGTTGTCTCTATTCTGCTGTTAACCTCTTGCTATGAATGCTTTATTTCAGACTTGTATGTTTTAGATCTAGAATCTCCATTTGTTTCTCATATTGTTTCTATTTTGGACTGAGAGTTCTTATCCTTTTGTTTATCACAAACAGATTTTCCTTTATATCACTGAGCATGGTTGCAATAGCTACTTTAAAAATCCTTCTCTGTGGGCTGGGCAGAGAGGACTCAAGGCAGGGTGGTGGCATGAGAACTGGGCAGGCGAGGTGGCGGTGGATGAACCCAGCAAAGTGGTAGATAGTGGAGCTGGGCATGCAAGGCTGAAGCTAGCTGGCAAGGCAGCAGCCAGCAGACTGGCCAGGCAGTGGATTGCGGACTGGGAGGTCCTACATTCATGTGCAGATAAACCGGGAGAAATAACTGGGGAGCAAAATACACGACACAACCCAGGGCCCCAGTGCAGGGAAATAAAGCCTCAAACCACTGATTGGAAACGCCTGTGGGGGTTGAGGCAGCAGAAGAAAAGCTCAACCTCACAGGACAGTTCGTTGGAGAGACCCACAGGGTCCTAGAATGTACAGAAGCCCACCCACACAGGAATCAGTGCCAGAAAGGCCCAGTTTGCTTGTGGGAAGTGGGGGAAGTGACTGAAATCGAGAGGAGAGCTGAGCAAGAGGCAGTGTTTCCTCTCAGACCCCTCCCCACATACAGCATCACAACCCAGCGATGTGGGTTACCCCACCCAGGTGAAAACCTAAGGCTCTGCCCCTCACTACGTAACAGGTGCATCAAGACAAAAAAAAGTGGCCCAAATGAAAGAACAGATCAAAGCTCCAGAAAAAATACAACTAAGCAAAGAAGAGATAGCCAACCTATCAAATGCACAGTTCAAAACACTAGTGATCAGGATGCTCACAGAATTGGTTGGATTTGGTCGCAAATTAGATGAAGAAATGAAGGCCATGCTAAGTGAAATGAAGGAAAATGTACAGGGAACCAATAGTGATGGGAAGGAAACTGGGACACAAATCAATGGTGTGGACCAGAAGGAAGAAAGAAACAACCAAACAGTAAAGAATGAAGAAACAAGAATTCAAAAAAATGAGGAGAGGCCTAGGAACCTCCAGGACACCTTTAAACTTTACAACATCCAAATCACAGGGTACCAGAAGGAGAAAGGGAAGAGCAACAAGTGGAAAACTTATTTGAACAAATAATAACTTCCCCATTCTGGCAAAGGAAATAGACTTTTAGGAAGTCCAGAAAGCTCAGAGAGTCCCAAAGAAGTTGGACCCAAGGAAGAACACACCAAGGCATATCATAATTACATCACCCAAGATTAAAATGAAGGAGAAAATCCTAGAAGCAGTAAGAGATAGGGAGGCAGTTACCTACAGAAGAGTTCCCATCAGACTATCAGCTGATTTCTCAAAAGAGATCTTACAGACAAGAAGGGGCTTTAAAGACGTATTCCAAGTCATGAAAGGCCAGGACCTACACCCAAGATTGCTCTATCCAGCAAAACTTTCATTTAGAATGGAAGGGCAAATAAAGTGCTTCTCAGATAAGGTCAAGTTAAAGGAGTTCATCATCACCAAGCCCTTATTATATGAAATGTTAAAGGGATTTATCTAAGAAAAAGAAGATTAAAAACATGTATAGCAAAATGACAGCAAACTCACAATTATTAAGAACCACATTTAAAACAAAAAGAAAAACAAACTAAGCAAACAACTAGAACAAGAACAGAACTACAGAAATGGAGATCACATGGAGGGTTAACAACAGGGAAGTGGGAGGGGGAAAGAGGGGGAAAAGGTACAGAGAATAAGTAATATAGATGGTAGGTAGAAAATAGACAAAGGAGAGTAAGAATAGTATAGGAAATGTAGAAACCAAAGAACTTATATATATGACCCATGGACATGAACTAAAGCATGGGAATGTGGGTGGGAGGGGGTGTGCAGGGTAGAGGGGAATGAATGGGGGAAAATGGGACAACTATAATAGCAGAATCAATAAAATATATTTTTAAAAAAACAAAAACAAAAAATTCCCTCTCTGCTAATTCCACCTCTGGGTCATCATGGACTTAACCTCCATGGATGGTCTTTTCTTTTGAGAATGGATCACATTTTTCTATTTCTTTGCATTGAATAATTTTGCATTGCACCATAGATATTTTAAATGCTAAGTTTTAAAGGCTCTGAATCCCATTTTATTTCCCCTAATGAGTATTGATTTTTAAATTTGTTTTAGGAGGCAATTCACTTTAGGAGACTCAAACTGCAAAATCTATCATTTGGGCAGCTCAATTCTAAGTTCATCTCTTTTGCCTGATTAGGATTTGCCCCCTGCAAGCATGCTTCAGAGATCCACCAGAGATTTAGACAGAATTTATCTGTAGAATTGAGATCCCCATCTCTGCCTCTCCTTTCTGTGAGTGTGCTTGCCGATAACTCTGTGTTTGTGCCCTTCAAGCAAGAAAGAAGACAGGTTTTCTACTGGAGTTTTAGCCACCATCCTCTGCCCTAAAGGGAGTTGAGGGTCTTTATATTTTTTCCAGAGTTTATATTTGCTTTCTTTGGGGAAGTTGGTTCAACTGGCATTAACTTGGACATTACCAGAGCAAAATTCCACATTTCATTTAAGAAAGGAGTTTAAGATCTAAAACACAAATAAATCAAAAGTACATTATCTCACAATAAAGGACAAACCTTTAGAGATAGATGCATCTCTATTAATAATTGCCTACACATTATTTTTCATTTTGTCACAAACCTATGGAAATTTCACCTGAGATGGATATACAAGAGTCAAAGAAGCAATTTGGAAGTGAATCTGAATTTGTAACCATTTCCCGCTTCACCATCAGGCCAGGTTCCTCTTTAGAAACAAAACGATAAAATTGTATTTGTAGAGTATTTTTCTAAGTGTCAAGCTCTTTGCTAGATGATTTGTCAGTTAAATCACAGTTTTGCATCATTCTTCTGATGAGGAAATCTGAGCCTTGATAGAATGAGTACAATGGCAAAATCTCAAAGTTACAAAGTGATGGATCTGGAGTTTGCCCTTAGGTGGTAGGGATGTTAAACAGAGGCAGGTGCTGTCAGCAAAGAACGTATCTATTGGGCACACCCTCTACACTTTAAAATATCAGAGGGTGTATTTATCTTTTCTAAACAATACTATGCAATCTTAGCCAGAATTCACATTGTCAGAGGTGATCATGCAGGTCAGGCCTGCTGGGATTCCTCATTGTCACATTTAATGAAGTCCCACATGATTCCAAGCTGATGGTCCTGTGGAAGCCACAAATTCAGAGATTCTAGTCCCAATCTGTCTGCTTTGAAATTTCCCATGTGTCCTTATAAAATACCAACCCTTCTCCTATTCTGTTGCTGGGGTTATAAATTGTCATTTCTGGGAAATGATTTGGCAATACTTTTTTATAATTGTTTGGACCCTTTCACCAAGGAATTTCACTTCAAGAACATAGCTTAAGGGAACAAGGCACACTGAGATTTATGCACAAAGATGAATGCTGCAGCATCATTTGTAATAGTGAAAAATTACAAAATATTGAATGTCCAAAAGTGAGTAATGTTTAAATAAAATATGATACATCCATACCATAGAATATTAATATGCAGCTGCTAAGAATCATGTTCCTGAAGAATATTTAAGGATGTGAAGAATTGCTGACATATGTAGATGTTGAACTAAATAAAATGATACAGATTGCAGACCTCTATATAATATGATCCCAACTGTAGGGCTGTGTCCACATGTGTGTTGTATATGTATGAATGTACAGGTATGTATCTACCTCTGTATGTATTTCAAGGAATATACAACAAAATGTTAACAGTGGTTATTTCTGGGGATTGATATTACAGATATCATTAAAAATTTTTATTTCTCATAACATGTCCTAAGATGAGTGTATATTGCTTTTAAAAATTAAAAAAACTAACTTGTAAATGCTATCAAGAGAAAACAGAATCAAAGGATGGAGAAGATGGTAATATAAGCCATAATTTCAAATACTTAGGGAAAATAAGGGCATTTCAAATTAAATCATTAATATCCACATATCAGTTAACCTCTGCCACATAACAGCTACAAAATCTGACTGACATTTGACAGAAGTCATTCATTTAACTCACATACCTGCCGGTCGACTAATCCAGGCTGAGCTCACTCACACATTTCTTAGCTGAGTGATGGGTTGACCTAGCCTTAGGGTTTAGCTGGGTTTGGGTGACCTAGACAGAGTTGCAGTCGAGTAGCTGCAGTGGCTCGATTCTACTTGCTTCTCAGCCTCTCCCTGGGACCAGTGGGCAAGAGCCCATGCAAGTTCTTCTCATGGTGGAAAGAGGGGTGTAAGGTGGCAAGCTCCCACAGGCAAGCACTTTGCAAGCATTTGGTGGCATCAGGCATTGCCATTCCATTGGCTAAACTGAATCATACCATGAAACCCCAAATCAAAAGGCAATCCTTCCTCTTTAATGGGAAGAACTGCAAAGGCACAAGTCAAAGAAAGTGAAGAATTGAAGTCATTAATTCCATTTACAAATGGTCACCACCTTACTTGATAGATGCTTGTGGTATGAGATGGAGACCATGACTTAGCAGGTCATCCTGTGTGGCTAGAAACAGATTCCTCCACTTCCTCCACTTCCACCAACACCACCCAGCCAATATTTTTGTTCCGTGGGTTTCAAGAATTCCAAGTTTCTTGCTGTCTAGTAATTTGAGTTTGTTTGTTGTTTGGCTTGTTGTCTGCTTTGTTTGAGTGTTTATACATCATTCAAACCATTAATTACTTTTGAGATGCTAGTCAATTTGTTCCATGGCTTGTTCCACTATAATGTTCCTGATCACACACACACACACACACACACACACATACATACAAAATAACAGTGTTATGAAGGGCAAGTGGTTTGCCCAAGAAACACATAAGTCAAATCCATAGTTTATAGCCACATAAGTTGAGCAACGCAAATGGCCAGGGCTATGCTGTTCTAACAGTAGCCACTACTGAAAGTTAAATTTTAATCAACTGAAATTAGATATAATTAAAATTCATTTCCTCAGTAACACAAGTGTCCAAGGACACATATGGCTAGTGACTACCACAATGGATGACTACTTAATGGCGCAGACATAGAACAGTTCCATCTTTACAGAAAGTACCAGTGAACAGTGCTGCTCCAGATAGCACCATTGACACAGACTATGATGTGGAGGGCACCTCCTGGAGTTGTGTGATCCAGTGATCCTAATCCAGTGACCCAGATAACTCAATCCTGGACTCCTGGCACTCAATACAGTTCTGTCTGTGCTAAGACTTACAGTCAACATTTCTAAAGGCATTGTTTTTCTCCGTTCTTTCAATTTAACCAACATGTACCTGCTGTTCTCTTGCTCCAACCAGTTCCTGCCAACCCAGTTAATCCTGAATATTTTTCAGGAAATAATGAGTTCCTTGACCTTCTAGCTCCTATGCTTGGCACCCTATGCCCTTGGACCATCTCTCAGGTCTCATCCCCCAACACTCCTTGCCTCACACTCTTGGCTCCAGCACATTTGTAGTTTACTACTCATATGTTGTATTGTTTTGTGTCTCTGAACTTGGGGACTTTTGGACATTCTGTCCATGCAGCTGGAATGCTTTTGTTTCATTCATTATCTGGTCTTTGAGACTGTGTTTCAGACTGCCTTTTGGCTTTTCCTGACCACATTGATTCAAATGTCTCCCTCAACAATATCCTGGGTTTCCTTTATCCTTACACCTTTGTTCCACTGAGTGTCTTCCCTTCCAGGCTGTGAGCTCCCTCAGGGCAGAATAGATGATTAAAGTGTTCCCAGAGCCAGACATGAACCACTGTCCTACCACTTGCTAGTTGTATAATCAAAGAAAAGAAGCTCATTTTCTTCATCTATAAAATGGGGGTGATAATAGGAGTGTTTTGAGGATGAATTGTGATGACATCTATAGGAATCTTAGAACAGTGCTGGCACACTTCAAGGGCCTAGTAAGTGTCACCTCTTCCTCTTTATAGTGCAAGAGTGTATCACACAATAGATGCCCAGTTACTGCTGCCTAAAATGGTCAAATGACTATTAGGAGACCCAAACTACTTTAAAGGAAGTCCCTATGGGTTATCGTGGTACTATAGAAGAACCAGACAATTTTAAATAATCCCCCAAAAGGAACTGGGAAAAATCTGCTTATTATGGCCAAGGAGAAGGCACAGCAATTTGTCTGGAATGGTTTTCTTTTTAGACTGCCTCAGCCAGAGAGCAACTCCAAATTCACTCACGAGGTTGCCCTCCTAGCTATGGAAGAGGTTAGGTGTTTCCCAAAAGGACTTCCCCACCAGAACAGTTTTGAGGCAGCTTAAGCTCCAGTCAAAATGATAATCATAAAATGCCTGCTATGCACTGGGCACTTGCTAAGTGCCAGTGATCCTCAAGTAAGAAGAGCAATTTCTCCCCCTACAGTGGGAATTTGTCAATGTCTGGAGACATTTTTGCTTATCACAACTGGAGTTAGGGATGCCACTAGTATCTATTGGGTAGAGACCAGGATGCTGCTCACCATTCCACAGTGCACAGAATAGCTCCTCACAATGAAGAGTGATCCAGGCCCAAATGTCAATAGTGTCAAGGTTGAGAAACACAGTTATGTCTCAAGATGCTGAGCATCATATTATCTCATTTAATTTTCATTGTGATGATTTATGAACGAAGCACTGTTATCCATCATTGCCCCCATTCTCCAGATGAAAACACTGAGGTTCAGTTGTGAAAATTGCCCATTGTCACACAGCCAGGAATTGGGAGAGGTCTGATTCAAACCCAGGAGGCTGATGCACAACTCATGATCTTAGTGGTTGCACATATTGAGGGATACCACACCCTTTAAACCCAGGAGTTTAAAATTTAGAAACCCAGTTTGTCATCAATTGGACCTGCACTGGAGTCCTCCCATGGCTACTAGATAGCCTTGTGGTCTTGAGCACACCATTTGTTAGGTCACCTCAGCTTTTATTTTCCCATCTGTAAAATGGGGGAAAGATGCCCACTTCTTGGGGTGGTTTTAAGAGTTAAATCTGAAATGAAGGTAAAGTGCCTGACAATTAGTCTGATACTCATTAACTGGTAGCTGCTGCTGTTACTGATGTCCTTGTCAACATCACTATTATTATTCCCATTGCCTGGGAGACCCAGGTTCCCTCCCACCCGATCCTAAGGAAACAAGAACTCAGTTTTGTGGCTGGTCCTAGTGCGCCAGCTGGCACTTAGAGACCTGTGGGATGATGCCTCCCCGGCGCCAGATTTTACCCTACAGAAGGGGACCTGCACTTTGGGAGGCCACAGCAGCTCTGACAGAAAGAGGGCTGTTGCTCACATGCTCCTGGCTGTGGGACCCAGAGAAGATGGCTGGACCACTAAGACTGCCTGTCTCTTCTGGAGGATGGTTCATTCTGGTCCCTCCATTAAGAAGCACAGGATTCTCTACTGCAGAAAGCAGTGATGCATTGGCCCTGCCCCAGATTCTGTTCCCCAACACAGGACAGGAGATGGTAGCCAAGGGGAGAGTGGAATTCTTTAAAGAGAAAAATAATTTCTCTCTGCTAACTGTCTGGGAATGCCTATCTTTTATAAGGTGACAAGATAATGAAGTGGCCAAAATGGAGAGAATATGCTAAGAAAGCATCCAAAATATGGAAGTCAAGGTTGATTTAGGTAATGCCTTCATGAGGCCTCTCAGACTCAAGACCAGCTTCACTTCATGTCCCTATTAATAACAGTAATAAGAATAACACCCATAAGCCCACTGTGTGTCAAACACTGTTATAACTGCTTTATATTTGTCATCTTTAACACTGTAATCAGTGTATCCATTCAGACTATTGTGTCAACACATAAAAGATGTTTAGAAGGGGACAAATAGGAAGCAATATGTAAGCATTCACCATCATCATCACCCTTGTTACTACAACTATTGCTATTATTACCACCCTGCAAGACCGGTGTTATCTCCATGGAGGAATAGGACAAATAGAGGCTCAGAGAGGCTGATTTTCACAAGACCACAAAAAAGGCAGGAAAACACAGTAGTTAAACCAACTGTCTTTGGCATCAGGCTGCCAGCTTTCAAATCCTGACTTGGCTGTTTAGTAACCACATGCCAACTTAGGCAAGTTATTTCTACTGACCTTGGTTTTCCTTTCCTGCAAAATGAAGAGATAGACTACAATATAAGTTAAGGTAATGATTCAGCCCTTTTGTTTGTTTAATTATGAAAACTCAGCTCTGGTATACAAAAAATAGAATTTAGATCATTTCAGTTTTGTGAAGATCAAGCCCTCCCTGCTCTTAAGGAAGGAGGAATGAACTTTCTGTAGCTAATATTAGGAAGGCTCGGTGATGAATGGTCAGAGATGATCACCTTGATCTACATTTATGAGGGACAAGATGGCAGGCAGGATTGGGGTGTGGAGGGTGAAAGGGCAGGACAGGAAGGAGAGGCTGGAGAGGACAGAGGGAAGACATCTGACACCCAATGCCCTAACCAGGGATATAGGACTAAAGTCCAGGAAATGCCAGGTGAGGAGCCACCAGACAGTGCTGAGAGAGATCCCTATAATGCCCAAGATCTTTATCAAATCAGAGGCTCACCTTCCAGCTACTCCTCTTAGTTGATCCTCTAGGGCAGGACAGACATCTGCCCTGTGGTCAAGGTGTTCTTTCCTGCCATGTGTAGATACTACTAAAGCATATACCTCCCTACCTTTTGACAACCTAAGGCCCAAGGCAACCTTTGGGCACCTAATAGGGCAGCCAGGAAGACCCTCTTCCCCACCCACATGTGTTGGGTTAAGGTGATCCCACTTGAGTGTTTTGTGCTGAGGCAGTGGGAAGTCAATGTCATCATCCCATTACCATTATCCATGACCATTTTTATTCTCATCATCTCCAGCTGGGCTGCAGGGTGGGAAGAGCCCCCTGAACTCTGCTCTCAAGCCCCTCCAGAGGCTCTGACCCTCCAATAGAAAGCTCTTTCCTCTGCCCATCCAGCATCCTGGAAACAAAGCCAGCCTTGCCATCTCCCTCCCACAAGATCAGATGGATTGGTCAGCAAGTGCTCACCTGGCAGGGAAGGATCATGAAGGAATTAGCCTGCGTCCCTGCTTGGTCTGCTTCTGAGGAGGGAGGGGGTGATGCTGGGGCAGGACAAGGCTTTTATACACAAAGCAGATGCACCATAAACTCATACTCCCTGGCACAGACACTCTGGGGGAAATGCTGCTGATTTACCCACTCATTCCTCCGAAAATAACTGCACACACTACCTGCCAAGTTTCCGGAACAGAACAAGTGCTGAGGAACAGGGAATTGATGAAGAGATGAAGTTTTGGGTAATAGGAAGTAAACCACATTGCTTTGCCCAATAACAGTTATCTGAAAGAGAAAGGTATTTGTAAGGGGCTTTATCATATCAAAAGTTGTCAATAGCAACAATACTCATTGCTATCATGTTTAAAGCTGTCACTCTGTCCTGGTGCTTACATACACATTTTCATTTAACTTTGCTGGTACTATCAGTATCCCAATTTTTACAGATGAGTAAAGTAAGACTTGGATAGGTTAAGTAACTACCCCAAGGCCACAAAATAAAATAGCAGAATCATGATTCAAAGCCAAGCTTTTCTGACTTCTCAAGTCTTTTCTTCTGAAGCTGCTTCTCAAACAATTTGTCCACTTGTGCCTCTCAATGATAAATGGATGGATGGATGGATGGATGGATGGAAAGATAGATGATAGATAGATAGATAGATAGATAGATAGATAGATAGACAAAAATACTTGTGATGAATGTAAAATATATCTCTACCACCCACTTTTCTACATGAGGCAACTGAAGTGCCTAGAGGTTGAACAAAACTTGCTCCCAATGCCCTGACTGGTATGGCTCAGTGGACTGGGCATTGTCCTGCAAACTGAAATGTTGCTGGTTCAATTCCCAGTGAGGACACGTGCCTGGGTTGTGGGCCAATTCCCTGGTTGTGGGTGTGCAAGAGGCAATTCATCGATGTTTCACTCTATCCCTTTCTCCCTCTCTTTCCCTCTCTCTAAAAATAAGTAAATAATTAAAAAAAACACTTGCTCTTAGTGACACAGTCAGCTGAAATCAGAACTCATAGGTCTCATATTTGAGGACTATGTGTTGAGGGTTTGCTATGTGTCAGTCACTACACTAAGTGCTAGAAACAGGCCTGTCTTCATGGAGGTTAAAGTCTAGCAAGGAAGACAGGTTTCAATGAGCAATAACAGCAAAGCTGGATCTGTATTGCAATTGGAGAAGCCTCTCTGGTGGTCCAGGATAGCATTCTTGATGAGGAAGAGTTTATCCTGATAGTCTCTGCAAGAGCAAGTCTTGGACAAAGACAGAAGGACACACCCATATGACACAATATGCCCCCCAAAAGATATTCACACCCTAATCCCTAGAACCTGCAAATCTGTTACCTTACATGGCAAAGGGATTCAGCAAATATAGTTAAGTAAAGATCTTGAGATAGGAAGGTTAGACTGGATTACCCAGGTAGAGCCAGTGTCCTTATAAAAGGAAGGTGGGAAGGTTAGATGATGGAAGGGAAAGCCGAAGTGATGTATGTTGAAGATGGAAGAAGAGATCATGAGCCTTTCCAGGGGATGTGTCCTAGTAGGAAACCTCTAGACATTGGAAAGACAAGGAAACAAATTCTCCCTGGAACCTCCAGAAGGAACATAGCCCTGCTGACACCTTGATTTTAGCCACCATAAGACTTATTTTGGACTAAGTTTGTGTTAACTTGTTACAGCAGCAATAGGAAAATATTATAATGGTCTTCTTAGTTTAAGATAAAATCTCACTTCACAAAATAGCAAATAAAAAGATATTTCGGGTCAGTATTACATTCACACAAGGGAAGATGTAAAGGAAGAAGACGTATGAAAGGGGAGACAGAAATGAACAGATACCATCACAAACAGAAATAGGAACAGAGAGTACAATAGATACCCACTGCTTTTGGAATTGAACTGTGTTACCCCAAAAAAGATATGGTATATTACTAACCTCCAGTACCTATGAAGGTGACCTTATTTGGAAATAGGGTATTTGCAGACATAATTAGTTAATATGAAGTCTTGTGGAATAGAACCGTACCCTAATCAAATCTGATATCCTGACAAGAAGAGGATAATTTCGACACAGACACACACACACAGGGAGAACACCGTATGATGACAGAGAGGCAGAGACTGGATTTATTTAACCACAAACCAAGGAATGTCAAAGATTGCCATCCACCACCAGAAACTAGGAAGAGGCAAGGAAGGATGCCCCTATAGGTTTCCAAGGGAGCAAGGCTCTGCAGACCCCTTGATCTCAGACTTCCAGCCTCCAGAAATGCATGAAACAATACAGTTATGCTTTTTCAAGCCACCTAGTTTGCTGTACTTTGTTACAGCAGCCCTAGCAAACTAATACACCTACTTTCATAAAGCCTCATTTAGTGGACCTTTAGGATATTATTACTAAATGTGTTGTGTTGCTGCCACTATAGGCATATTTTTTCAGGTCCTCCGGAATCAGAGTGTCATATTTTCATGTTTCTGAAACTTCTTACTTCATGTGGGTACATGTAATATTGACTGTCTTGCTTTCTTTGTTCCTCCCTTCACTTCCTCCTTTCCTTTTATCGCCCAAAGGCCACTCTTAAATGAGGAGTACATCTTTTTATAAAGAGCACTTTGGAATCAAGAAAATGAAATAGGTAGATACCCAGTAGACTTTAAGCATCATGAATGCAAGGATACCCCTGAATACCAGTACAGTAAATCCTCACTTATTGCCATCAATAGATTCTCTGACTTTAAGTAAAACAGCATATGAGTATAACAAAACCAATTTTCCCATAGACTAATGATATAACTAAGAGTTAAGTCTCTAGAGATCTTATTAATGTTATAAGGAAACAACTTTGAAAGAGATGTTATCTGAGGACCTGTTATACTTAGAGCAGAGGCTGACAGTAGTAATCTTGTTTAATAAATAATCGTGTGTTGAAAGAGGCAGAAATATCAGGTAAGAGGGTCAGGGGAGGAATCTGCACATTATCTAAAATACCTAGAAAGAACTGAGCTAAGAGCTAGATGAGTCCCCACATACATGAAATGTGGGTTTCTCCCCTAAGCCCCATTAAGCTCAATGACTCTGTAATACTACAATTAATTTTCTATTGAAAACTCCATGTAGTCACTCGATCTTCCTTCAAAGTTGGAGAAATCCTCCAGAGCCATATCAGTTTGTGAGAAAAGTTACCTGGAAGGCGGGGGAAATGACAAACTCCCTGGAGAAGGCAGGTAGCTGGGAGAGGGGCACAGGACTGGGAGAAGAGCAGCTGGGAAAATCTCAGAGGTACACAAATTCCAGAGGACGTTCCCCAGAAATGTGGTCCAGGACAGGAGGTAGCATGTGCAGATGAGTCAGACCAACCCAGCAGTTGGTTCAGCCCCAGACAGCAGGCATGGCTCTGTCCCTAGCCCAGTGGAAGATAACACCCATTTGGAGCTTCAGTGTCTTCATGTGAGCAAGAAGGGGATGACAGCTGGGTCCTTGCTGGTCACCTCATTGGGAAAATTAAGTGTGAGACTAATGGTCTAGGATGGCAGTGGGGGCAGGGGAGGTTAATGGCCTATAACAGAGGTTATCAAACTGGGGCAATTATACCTCCCAGTGGACATTTGACAACATCTGGAAACATTTTTGGTTATCAGAGCTGGGGGAGGAGACAGGATATTACTGGCATCTAGTGGGTAGAGGCTAGGAATGCTGCTCAACATTATACAATACACAAGACAGCCCCCTAGGTGAGAAAGAACTATCTGGCTCAAGATGTCAAGAGTGCCAAGTTTGAATGACCCTAGCCTATATTTTACCAGCATTCAGGTTCTATTTCTTTTAAAGCAGGTGGAGGGGAGAGATAGAAAGATAAAATAAATGGATCAATGCATAGGTTGGGGGGTGAATGAGTGGGTGGATGGATAGAAAAGAGAGAGAGATGCACATAGCTCCAGTGCTATCAGTCTGTAACTAGAACAGACTCAATCTCACATTCTACTTTGAGGACCAGGGACATCTGAATAGAGTTACAAGACCTTGCACAAGGAAAATGTGCTCACTTATTAGGCTAACCTACAACAAAGAGCTGCTGGGGAGCAGGCATGACTGGTCATCACCCCAGCTGCCCTCACTCTGTGGGCTCATCTCCATTTGCCTCTGCTGCATGGTGGAAAGGAAGCAGGGTCAGAGAACTACCCAGAGCAGTCCACAGCTGGGCGGTGATTTGGGGTGAAGACACACTCCTTGAAGCTTCTGCAACCAGGGCCAGATCCCCTGTTTTCTATACCCCTATTCTTTTGCATTGCACTTGTCACAAGTGTAGTAATTCAGTAATGATTGTTATTATCATTTAAGGATTATCTCCCCTGCAACCAACTGTAAACTCTACACCATAAACTCCATGATGGTTGGCACCCTGTGTGGCCTGCTCACTGTAGCATCTCTAGCAATGAATTGGAGTGCTCAATACTTGTTTGTTGAATGAATATGTGAACACAGATGATGACTGTTCTGTCAGAACAAGAGCCCAACAAATTTGGCTCTGACAAATGAGGTACCCAGAGGAGACTGAAATCAAGGCTGCCTACCAATATCTGGGTTGTGCCATTGCCATCTGTGGTAGTCACCTTTTCTTCTGTCTGCTTAGCTTCATCATCTGGAGCCTCAAAGCCAGTGGGTCCTGCTTTGGGCCTCTCCTGCTTCCAGCCATTTTCAACCCAGGGAGGAGTGGAAAATGGAGCCTGAGAAAGCAAGTCAGAACACTCAGGGCCATGTGAAATCAGGGTCAGAAAGAACATGAACGAAACTCAGACAAATGTGCTGACAGGTTTGGTATCTTTATTTTCCTTCTAAGTACCAATTACTCATTCTGGGCCCAAATGGTGGCAAGTTTCCTTCCCTAAGGAGGCAGACCGCAGACACCAGAGGAGGGGTGGGTAGAAGAGAGGTTGAGGGAGGCACAGCATGGGAAGACTGGGTACCACCTTTGCCCCAGCAGAGCGAAGAAGAGCATCAAGGAGCAGCTACCTTTCAGGGCAGCTGCAGACTCCTGCAAGGTTATCTGTAGCAGGCACAGGTTTAAAAGTGACAGGGAGATAAAAATGAGTCATTGTCACCCAGCAAGAGCCATCTCAGTTGCCCGGGGTTCCGTGAAAGGTGTCCCCAGATACAAAGTTACTCAAATTCTGGAATGAGTTTTGCCTGAAAAAAGGGCATAGAAATGTCCGTGCCCGTAAAGACTATCTGCTATGTACAGCCAGCATGGCTGACAGACCCACAGTGATCAGCTGATAAGTGCCATCTGAAATGATACAGTGACATACCCTCTAGAGACATCTGTCCTCAGGCTCCTAACCCAGCTCCCCAGCTGCCTAGTCATGCATCCTTGAGCAGGGACATCTCCTCTCTGATCTTCAGGTTTCATACCCCTAAATGATTACTAAGGGTCCTTTGTACTCTGAAATTCATGTAACAACTATGAATAGCCCCATGCATTATTTTTCCCAGTGTTGATGTTTGCATTTTAACCAGAAGATTCTGGTCTCTCTAACAACCTATTGGTGGAAGTTCCAGGTTCCAGAATCCAACTGTCCAGGTTCAAATTCTGGCTTCATTTATTGGCTCTTTGCATTCATGCAGGTTACTTAACCTCTCTAAGCCTCTGTTTCTTCATGCTAATGATAATATAACCAATAGAAGGGCAGGTAGTTTTTTCCCAAAAAACTACCCACACTAGACCTCCACCCTTTGATTGGATTCTCCAGGGTCCAACACCTCTGGGATGAGGTTTTTGGGCCCTTCTGCTTGGGGAAAAAGACAAAACATTATGATAACCATTGCAATTTGCTGAACATGAGGGCCCTTAGCCAACATGCTTTCTCTCTCTCATTACCTTGTGTTATTTTCTTTGTAACACCTATTATGATGTAAATTATCTAGGGAATTTACTCACTTGTTCCATTTCCCTCTACTGGATCTAAGTTACATCAGATCACATGCTTAGTCTAGTTCATGACTGAGTTCCCAGTAACTAGCATATCACCTGGCACACACAAGATATTCAAAAAACATCTGTCATTGAATGAATGAAAAAGAAGGACCCAAAGTCATTGGGCAGGTACTGAGCCCAAATCCTATGGGAAGTCGGTTACACCTTATGGAGAAAGTGTGGGCAAAGGCAGCAGTACCGAAAAAAGGTTAGGGGCCTGGAGCATGAGCTTTGAGTCTGCTAATCCCAAATTCCAATTTAAGTGACTTAGACCTCAGTTTCCCCATCTACAACATGAGGATAATATTATTAATACATTCCTCTTAAGGATGAGATTATCAGGAAGATTAAGCATACTTTGCACAGTGCACAGCACACTGTAGACCCTCAATAAATCTAAACTATTTTGTATTACTACTTCTACTAACAACCCCATGGAATACCTCATGGGGCTAGCTTCTTAGTGCTAACCATTTTCTCTCCCCCTTCCCTCCCTCTTTCTCACTGCCATCTCCAAAGAGAAGCATCCCAGCACAGGAGGGAGCACCTTCCACACTGCTCCATTCCCACCATACAGGCTGGCATGGATGTGGGCACATGTGGTCCCGAGGCAGCCCACACTGCTCTCTGTTCTGTTTCAGGCTGTGCACTCCTGATGCCTGCCCCAGCCTCAGTCCTCCCCCGCCACCTCCTCCACCCACCTGCATGCATGCGGCACGTGTGGGTGCACGCGTTCCTGCCACATGTCAAGCCCGCACTTGTGGGTGGAGAGTCCTGGCTGCACAGCTGAATCAGGAGAGCAAGTCTCACCACCCCCTCACTCCTTAATCCACTGCAATCTGGCTTCCTTTCTATGTTACCCAAGCCTGCCTGAGCCAGGGTCATAATGACTTCCACTCTCCAGCATCTTTTCCAGGGTCCAGTGTGTCTCCTGGGGAAATTCAATTTTGATGACCACCACACAACTGCCACCTTCTTCTAATTCCCTTCTCCCTCAACTTCTCTGACCCAGCATGTTCCTGACTGCTCTTCCCTTCCTGTTCAGATTCATTTACTCCTACACTCTTCTACTCAACACATTTATTGAGCTTCTACCCTGAGCTGAACATTGCTGAGATATGATGAAGAACAAGGCAGGCTCTAAGGAGACAGTATGCTTCCCATGGTAGGAAACTGCATCAACATTACCTAGAATCATATCCCACCTTTGCCACCTTGCTACCTGTGTATCTTTGGGCAGCTTGGTTACCCTCTCTGAGCTTCAGTTACCACCTCCAAAAAAATGAGTCAATTGTGGAACTTTCATGAATACCTATAAAGTGTTTAGCATGGTGTGTTTCCATTGTTTCCCCTACCCTAATCTATTTTCTGTACAGCAGCCAGAACAATCTTAAAACATAAGTTAGGTCTCTGCTATTGCTCACTAAAACCCTTCCAGAGGCTTTCTGTTGCTCTAAGTATAAAATCCAGACCCCTCACTATTGGCTTTCTGGCCTCCCAATCCTCCAACCTCATGCTGGGCCACACAAGTTCATTCCTATATCAGGACCATTGTGCTGATCCCTCTGCTCAGAATGCTGAGCCATAGGCTTTCTCTGAGCAGACCCTCCATGCCCTTCAGGTCTTGGCTTAAATGCTACCTCCTCAAAAGCCTTCCCTGACCGCTGGAAAGCAAACTGTCCATGTCCCACCCAGGTCCCAGTTACCAGACCACTGGGTCTATTTCCCAGCTACTGTGGGTATTAGCTGCTCTTGGCTCATACCCACACCCTCAATGAAATGTGTTTCCAAGGATTCTTCTCCAGGTTCTCCTCTCTTGACCTTCTTCTTGGTTGGCTGTGTTCCCTCTCAGGACCCCAAACTCAGTGGGTCCGACCACTGATTCATCAGCTGCCCTTGGGAGCAGAGCTCCTCCCAGATGTCTCTAACCCTGGCAGTAGCACAAGATTTCCAGTGCCGAGGCTGGAAACTAGGTGCCACTTCTCATCAGACTCGCTCATCTCAGACCTCACTGTAGCCAGTCAGTGCCCAAGTTCCACCAAGCCAGCATGTCCACATCATCTTCTTCCCCCATGCTCCAGGCATGCAGCCTTCAGGTCAGCTCAAGCCCACCTTTCCTTATTTCCAGGTTTGGTGCAAAAGCCTTTTCACAGAAATGTTCCACATGTAGTCCCAGCTCTCCTGAAACCATTCTATAGCAGTCTACTGCACTCATATTCCCAATACTCACCATGAATCACATCCCTCCTTCTCACAGGAATCCTATGAAGTCCACAGAGCCATGCCCCAGTGCTTTCTTTAGTCTGGCATTCAAAGCACCAGTTATAATGGTGGGAGAAATAGTAGTAATGACAGAAAACTTTCACTGAGTTCTACCATGTACCAGGTGGGGATGCACACCTCCTTGGAACACTGACAGTACCTGACTACCTGCTTAGTACGTAACAGGTACTGAAATATATTTGATGAGTTAATATAATGTGACAAACATATCATGTATGTTATATTTAACCCACATGACAAGCCTATGAGGTGAGGAAATAGGCTCAGAGATAATGACAATTTACCTCCAGCCACCAGCTAGAGTTGAAAAGCAGAGCTGACCAATCTGAGAGTCTGGCACTCAAGCACTATGTTCCCCTGGACAGCTCCCCTGCACCTTAGCAGCAGCCAAACTAGACTGTCCACTCCCTATTCACAAAATACATGCCACATTTCTATGCCTTTGAACCTCTGCTCAAAATGAGCCTTTGCTTGGAATGCCTTCAATGTCCTGCTTTCAGATTCTTTTTTTTTTTCTGTTTTTAATTGTTGTTCAAGTACAGTTGTCTCCATTTTCCCCCCACCGCTCCCCCCACCCCAGCCATCCCCACCTTTCACTCTCAATCCTACCCCCATTTGGCTTTGTCCATGTGCCTTTTATACATGTTCCTTGACAACCCTTCCCCTTTCCCTCTCCATTACCTGCTTCCATTTCCCTTCTGGTTAGTGTCAGTTTGTTCTTAATTGCTTTTTTTTTTTTTGCATTTTTGTTTTGTTTTATTTTATTTTATTTTATTTTATTTTATTTTAATTGTTCAAGCACAGTTTTCTGCCTTTTACTCTCATCCCAGCCCATCCCTCAAGACCTCCCCACTTCCCTCCTGTTTCCACCCGCCCCCCTTGTTTTTGTCTATGTGTCCTTTATACTTGTTCCTGCAAACCCTTCCCCTTTTCCCCTGAGATTCCCTCCCCTCTCCCCTCTGGTCACCATCAGCCTGTTCTCTATTTCAGTGTCTTTGGTTGTATTTTGCTCGTTTGTTTGTTTTGTTCATTAGGTTCCTGTTAAAGGTGAGATCATATGGTATTTGTCTTTCACCGCCTGGCTTATTTCACTTAGCATAATGCTTTCCAGTTCCATCCATGCTGTCGCAAAGGGTAGGAGCTCCTTTTTTCTTTCTGCTGCATAGAATTGCACTGTGTAAATGTACCATAGTTTGTTGATCCATTCATTTACTAATGGGCACCTAGGTTGCTTCCAACACTTGGCTATTGTAAATTGTGCTGCTAGGAACATTTTAATTTCAATGTCTCTGATTATATTTTGTTTGCTTGTTTGTTTTGTTGATTAGGTTCCACTTATAGGTGAGATAATATGGTATTTGTCCCTCACCACCTGGCTTATTTCACTTAGCATAATGCTCTCCAGTTTCATCCATGCTGTTGCAAAGAGTAGGAGCTCCTTCTTTTTTTCTGCTACATAGTATTTCATGGTGTGAATGTACCACAGTTTTTTGATTCACTCATTTACTAATGGGCACTTGGATTGCCTGAGCTTTCTCAAAAATATGCCTATCAAAATTCTTTACAGGTCCATCCGCAGCCATTGTACATTCAAAAAAATTCCCAGTGTACTCTATTCAATCCTCAATAATGACCTCAGTCAACAAATATTTGCCAAGCACCTACTTTGGGCCAGTCCCATGCCAGGTGCTCAGCATAAAGAGATGAATCAGTCACAGACCCCTTGGCACATACTGCAGTTCAGAAGTCCATCCATCCATCTCTCCACCTACCCATCCATCCAGCCCATAAATATTGGTTGAGCTCCTCCATAAGCCAGGCATTGTCCTAGGGGTTGAGAGTTCATCAGTGACAAAAGCAGTCACAAACATCTGCCCTTTTGGGGCTTACATTTTGGCAGGAAAAACAGACTAACAAATAATAACTCCTAATGTGTACAGGGGGCTGACCAGCTTCCAGACACTCTTCTGAACACATTTCACATCTTAATGATTTAATCTTCACATCAACCTTATGTTATAGGTATTATTATCCCCATTTTATAGATGAGGAAAGGGATACTTGGAGCAATAGAATAATTCAATAAAATCACTCAGCTAGTAAATACCATGTGGCCCAAAATCCTAATCCAAGCCATATAATCTATGTTCTTAACCACTATATTATACTGTTTCTCTAGTAATTATCCAAGTAAACAAGAAACATGTCAAACAATGGGAAGTGCTCTGCATAAAAATAATAAAGTAATATGGAAGAGACTGGCAAGGCCCTGAAGGGTGGTCAGGGAAGGCCTCCCTGAGGAGGGGACATCTGGGCTAAAATCTGAATAACAACAAAGTGACTTTCAAATTTTAGGACATGTCAGGACTCCCTGAGAATGTAGAAGTGTATAAATTCTTGAGCTTCAGCCTAGATTTACTGTGTCAAAATGCAATGGTGAAAGCTGTATTTTTTCACATACCCTCCAATACATTTGACAGTCAGGCTTAGAAGCCATAGAAAAAGGGACAGACAAACAGATAAGTAGACAGGCAGGACACATGTAAATCAGCAAGTTATAACATGACCATGAATCCTAGAGCTATATCCAAAGCACTGAAAATACAACCTTGCAATTTACTCTTTCTGGGAAAATCAAAAAGTATAATGGAGGGGAGGATCCTTGAGCAACATCTTAAAGGATGAGTAGAGTTTGCAAAACAAAAGAGGAGCAGGAATGGTTTCAGACAGAGAGCAGCTTTCATCAGATGCCCCAGCAAGGACAGGGCAGCCAGCAGGGAGAGTGGTGGGGGCTGGAGTAGCTGGGGTTGGAATTGCAGCAGGAGAACCTCAGACCAGGAAAGACTTTGTTAAGTCTCTAGGAGGTTGGAGTTTCTCCTGAAGTCACTAGGAGGCCCCAGAGATCAAGTTGAGGACTGGTTGGAGCAGCTTCCTTTGACCAAGAAATGGCCCTGAGTGAAGTCAGCAATGAAGTGGCTGTGGCAATAAAGTTTATAAAGAAATAAAAAGGCCTGAATGAGGGTCATAAAGGCAATTTATACCCTTTCTATAGCGTGTCTCTTGGCTTGGATAAAATTAGTGTGTGCACTTGCTATATCTCCCCACTAAACTGTAAGGTACTCAAGTGGAACTAAAACCCATATAATGTATTGGCTAAAGCTGGGTTTCTCAGCCTCGGTACTAATGACATTTTGGACTGATAATTCTCTATTATTGGGATCTGTCCTGTGTACTGTAGGATATTTAGTAGCATTCCTGGCCTCTACCCACCAGATGCCAAGAGCAACCCCATCATAGCTAGTGACAAGAAAACTGTCTCCAGCCCTTGCCAACTGTCACTTAGGGACAAAATTACCCTTGATTGAAAACCCCAGGGTTAATGTAATAGAATGTAGGGTTCTACCAAATCTCAGCTCTGGCACTACCCAGCGGGGTGTCCTAAATACTCTGCTTCACTTCTCTGTGCCTTTGTTTCCTCATCTACTGAGTAGGGATTATAAAGTATTGACCTCATAGAGTTAACATACAAATTAAATACCACCCTGGCTGCTGCAGCCCAGTTAGTTGGAACATAGTCCCATAACCAAAAGGTTGCAGGTGTCATTTCCGGTCAGAGCACATACCTAGGTTGCATGTTTGATCCTCAGTCTAAATGCATATAATCCCTAGTCTGGGCACTGATCCCCAGTTCAAGTACCTATGAGAGGCAACCCAAAAATGCTTCTCTCTTGCATCATTGTTTCTTGCTCTCCCTTCCTCTGTCTCTAAAAATGATGAAAAAATGTCCTTGAGTAAGGATTAAAAAAATGATTAACACTGCCAGCCAAGATGGAGACATACGTAGATATATTTTTCTTCTTAGCACTACCAAAAGAACAACAACAAATTTAAAATAAAAAAATAACCATAACTGCCATAAAATCAAACTGTTAAAGAAGAAACATTCATCCAGAGTGGTAGAAGGGGTGGAGGCGGGCAGCTAGGGCAGAGAGGATGCACACAAAGGTGGCAGGTGAAGGACAATGGCAGCTGAAGGACCAAGCCAGTGAGGAGGTGGCTGGTGGACTGAGATAGGCAAGGCAGCAGCTAGAAGAGCAGGCGGTTCCACATTTGTGTGCAGATAAACCAGGAGCAACAACTGGGGAGCAAGAAAGACTGCACAACCTATGGTTTCAGCGTGGGAAAAGAAAGCTTCAAAACCTCTGGCTATAAAAATCTGTGGGAGTTACAACAGTGGGAGAAACTCCCAGCCTCACAGGGAGTTCATTGTAGAGACCCACAGGGTTCTATAATGTACACAAACCCATCCACCTGAGAATCAGCACCAGAAGGGCCCAATTTGCTTGTAGGTAGTGGGGGCAGGTGGGAATTGACTGAAAGCTGGCGGAGAACCCAGCAAGTGGCATTGTTCCCTTTCTGTCCCCTCCTCCACATACAGTGCCACAGCACAGTGATGTGGGTTGCCCTGCCCTGGCAAATACCTATGGCTCCTCCCCTTACAATGTAACAGGAGCACTGAGACAAAGAAATATGGCTCAAATGAAAGAACAGATCAAAAATCCAAAAATAGCACTAATTAATTGATGAAGAGATAGCCAACCTATCAGATCCAAAGTTCAAAACACTGATAATCAGGATGCTCACAGAAATGGTTGCGTATGGTTGCAAACTAGAGGAAAAAGTGAAGGCTATATATATTAAAGAAAAATATACAGGGAACCAACAGCAGAGGGGAGGAAACCAGGACTCAAATCAATGATTTGGAGCAGAAGGAAGAAATAAATATTCAACCAGAACAGAATGAAGAAACAAGAATTTTTAAAATAAGGAGAGGCTTAGGAACCTCTGGTACAACTTTAAACATTCCAATGCCCAAAACATAGGGGTGACAGAAGGAGAAAAAGAAGAGCAAGACATTGAAAACTTATTTGAAAAAATAAGAAAAACCTCCTCAATCTGGCAAAGGAAATAGACATGCATGTCCAGGTAGCTCAGAGAGTCCCAAAGAAGTTGGACCCAAGGAAAAATACACCAAGACACATCATAATTACATTACCCAAGATGAAAGATAAAGAGAGAATCTTAAAAGCAGCAAGACAAAAGGAAAGAGTTACCTACAAAGGAGTTCCCATAAGACTGTCAGCTGATTTCTCAAAAGAAACCTTACAGGCAAGAAGGGGCTGGAAAGAAGTATTCAAAGTCATGAAAGGCAAAAACCCACTCAAGATTACTCTATCCAGCAAAACTATCATTTAGAATGGAAGGGCAGATAAAGTGCTTCCAAAATAAGGTCAAATTAAAGGAGTTCATCATCACCGAGTCCTTATTATATAAAATGTTAAAGGGACTTATCTAAGAAAATGAAGATGATCAAAACTATGAACAATAAAATGACAACAAACTTACAACTATCAACAACTGAACCTAAAAAAAAAAAAGAAAGAAAGATAGTAAGCAAACAACTAGAACAGGAATGGAATCACAGAAATGGAGATGACATGGAGGGTTTTCAGTGGGGAGGGGAGGGGTAGAATGGGAGAAAAGGTATAGGGAATAAAAAGCATAAATGGTAGGTACAAAATAGATAGGGGTAAGTTAAGAACAGTATAGGAAATGGAGAAACCAAAGAACTTACATGTACAACCCATGGACATGAACTAAGGGAGAGAATGTTGGTGGGAGGTGGGGTATAGGGTGAAAGGGAAAAAATGGGACAACCGTAATAGCATAATCAATATAATATGCTTAAAAATAATTAAACACAATGATTTGTGTGAAGTGCATACTCAGTGAATGTCAACTATCACTGGCTTTATATTTTAAGGAAACAGGCACTTAGCCAAGAGCTAGACATACATTAAGTGCCTATTAACAAATGTCAGCTACTATTTGTTTCTGTTATTTTCTTACTCATTTCTGTAGCACGTTGATGGGCACTTGAGATGGGTCTTGCACATATATGCCAAAGTTCAGTAGATTGGAATGAGAAGGGAGGTGCCTACTTTCTAAGATGTAACCTTGCTGCTGCTGGGATTTTCTTATTGTCTCTGAGTACAACAAAAGCTTGAAGGTGCTTATAGTGCCCACCATACAGTAACTATGCTCCTATCCCAAGAATTTCCTAAGGTATGTTCTAAGAAATAATAAATCAAAAGGTATTTCTTTAAAAAAAGTTTTCCAGAACAGAAAATGCAGGATATTCCACTCCTTTTTGAGCAAATAAGGCACGTTTGGTTAGTAAAGGCTCTTAGAAGTCCTGCAGTCATCATTACTAGATTTTAAGCTCTAGGAAATCAGTGATCAAGTTTAGCTCAGTATCATATCCCGACTCCTCAAACAATGCAGAACAAAAAAGGCACTCAATAAGCCTGTGATAAATGAGTATAATGAAATTAACATTTACATGAATGAACTTGCTAATTAAAGAACCCAGTGTTTCCCAAACATTTTGGACCATTGCACCATGGATATCTCCCAGGACCAGAGCCCCCCAGGCACACTTGGAGAACATAGCCTCCCCCTGGGATGGCAAAGCAAACTCAAGTGACTGCAAAGGCAGGAATGCCTATAGTACACATTTCTGGATTCTGTGGTTCACAGTGACTTTATTGTCATTTAAAATTAATTTAAAACATGTTATTTCAGCTCCAAAATGAGCCCAGTGAGCAAATAAAATACAGTCTAGGGGCCCTGACAAAAGGACTCTATTTTTAAGAGTTGTGGCAATCTCTGTGCCATCTTGTACGCAGTGAAGTGGCGAAGCAAATGTTACCCACAGGGGTGGTACTGACCTCACCACACACCTCCAAGGAGCATTTGTCACTGCAAAGACCATAGCTTCTACACTCCAAAAGACCAGATTTTTCCCAAGTTGTTGTTCTATTCAATGGCAATCCTGTGCGATGGCACTCAGAGCAAGCCTGTTGCAAACTCAGTTTCAAGTTCTGAGTTTTCTAGCATATGTTTACTCTAATGCCCACCTTGTTTACATCTATAATTTCCATCTGGATGAACAGTAAGCAGAATAAACCATTGTGGTAAATGTGCTCCAGAGGCACACAAGACTTTGCAACAGAAAAAGGGAGAGAAACTTAGTTGAAATGACAGCTGACATCTGCACTGTGCTCACCATATGACAGATACTGTTCCAGCCACTTCACATGAGCAAGCCTGTCTAATCCTCCTAGCAACCATAGGAGGTGGGTCTTAGTATCATCCCCGTTTTATGGATAAGCCCTAAGGAAAGAGTGAGACTAAAGTCCCTTCACAACCTTACTGATAAATTATTAACAGAGCTTACAGCTTGATGCAAAGCAATAAATGTATATCTTTGACATTTAAATTTTAAAATTTTTCTGTAACTCTCCAATCCTGTGTTAGATGTTACACAGATTCTCATCAGTACCATATGCTTTGGTGCCTGAATTCCAGTCAAGTGTAAGGCCTCCTCCAAGAAAACCTCTGTGTGACCAGACTTCCCAATGCCCCACTTAATGATCATTATCATAATTGCTGATATTAATTAACTTATCCTGATGGGTTATTTAGGGTGTTATTTAGTTATTAACGTCAGGATGAGTAAATTAAGAATCGCAAGAATGCAGAGCTCCATTCTCTCTTGTGATTCAGTTACATTATAAAAAAGAATGGTTTTCCTCTGCTCCTCAGAACATTATTGGGTTTATTCCTAGCTATGTTTCCAGTTTGCAAACTCTAAGACCCATAAATAAGTCATTGTCTTTTATTTCTAGCCAAAGTCTCCAGAGTCTTTCTGAGTTCACTTAACAGCCCATTGCAGCTCAGAGAGGTAGAATGACTGGACCAAAGACACATAGCCAGAGAAGGCAGGAGCTGGCATTTGGACCATAGTTTTAACACTACACTCCACAGCCTCAGTAATTGGCAGTAATCACCAATGCTATTTTTATTTTTAACCAAATCTTTACCATGCACTTTGGTTATCCATGTATACCATCAATGCTGGAGTTAATTATCTGATGGGAGAATAAAAGTATTGGAAGAAAGAGTCTGTTTCTATGCCTGAGGTATCTTTGATTCCCTTCTGGTGCTTAACTCCCACCCCTTCACACCAGAAATGACATGGAAGTCAAGATACAGTTATAATTCAGAAATAAGAGATAATTAACCAAATGTACCTTTTATTATCTTCTTGGATGCTGCTTGTTTTGTCAAAAAGGTTTACAATAAACAAAAATAAAAACTTCTTGGATGCCAGCCCAACTTGAATAATTTTAAAAAATCAATTCCAAAAGAAATTCAGAATATCACCCCAAACTTTTTCTCACTCCCTCAAACATTACTCGATCTCTTTGTAAACACTGGACCAGAAATGTCACCTGTAGTATTTCTTTTAATCTGAAAAGTTTAATTTGAAAAACAGATATTAGTCCCCATTTTACAAATAAAGAAACAGGTTCAGAGTGGTCAAGTGTCTTGCCCAAGGACATAACAGAGAGTAAAGGTCACAGTGGGGGTTCTAAACCTAGTCTGTTTCTGAAAACTCCAGATGCTGCTGCCTGACACAGTTTAAAGTAAATTTGACCAACAAACCCCAGAAAATATATTTTTTTAGTCAAGTGTCCTCACAAGAGCTAGAGGTGTAGAAAATGTCATTGAACTTGAGGTTCTGCCATTTGAAAACCAATTAAATATCTGTTTATTTGTTCTAAGCTACATCAGGCTTATTGATGAGTCTGGCAGGTCAACAGAGTGATAATTCTGAGGTGCAATGCCAAGAATCTTATGAGGGGGGACAAAAACCAGATAATCAAACCTAAATACAGGTGGAGCTCAGCAGTGAGGCCAACACATGTAAAAGTTGTATTAATAATAACAGTTCTGATATCCTTCCTGTCAATGAGAATGTGACATGTACAAAAATTTTAAAATGTTTTTCTCATATTATTACACATCAAGTGAAGACATTAAATCTCTGTGTGGGTTTAATTTCTTTTCGGTACATTTTGTCATATTCAAACACAAAATCTCTGAAACTATTGCTTGTTCTTGAAAGACTAATAATGCATCAACTGCAACAAGCTATTTCTTGTTTTGGTTGAAAATTTTCAAAAATCCTGAGGTAGACCATTTCTTTCAGGGTTTTTACAAGGTCACTGCTGTTTCCAAAGGCACTCATCCCAAGCTGACAAAGTGA
Source organism: Phyllostomus discolor (assembly GCF_004126475.2). Taxonomy (NCBI): domain Eukaryota; kingdom Metazoa; phylum Chordata; class Mammalia; order Chiroptera; family Phyllostomidae; genus Phyllostomus; species Phyllostomus discolor. The sequence goes on along the minus strand of NC_040905.2, from coordinate 106,635,606 downwards.
GAGTGCAGCCAGGTATGTGTCAATGCCAGAACTTTCTCTGAATAGTTGCATCAGAATTTAAAGTTCATTTATTAATTCAACAAACTCTTTTTGAACAACTGTTTGTAGCGAGCACCGCTCATGGCACTGGGGCTAGATTAGAAGCAGGGAAAGAAGAGGACAAGGCCTGCCTCCATGGAAGATTATACATCCTAGTGAGAAGCAGTAGGGAAAGTAAAATAAAAATAAAACAAACTTATATTGGCAACAAGTAAAGCTATGTCTGTGAATGTGACTTTATATGGAAATAACATCTTTGTTTATATAATCAAGTTAAAATGAGGTTGTAGGGGCTAAATACACACACACACACACACACACACACACACACACTTTTTTCTCCTATCTTCTAAGTTCTTCTGGCTGGGCTAATAATCAAATTAACTGAGACAGATTAACAGGAGAAAACCAAATTTTAATATATGTACATGAGGAATTCACACAAACATGAATATTCCAAAGACAATGAGGCGACATTGGGTATATGTATAAGAAATTTTGGACAAAGGAGAAAAGGGAGGAACAGGGTATTAGATTTCAGAAATGAGAATGGACAATTTATAGGTAGTTGAGGAAGAGTACAGCATACATAGCAAGAACATTTTTGCTAAGCAACTCAGAAACAGTGGGACCCAGGGGCTATCTAGCAGGCAAGATGACATTCTAACATCTTCCTGAAGCAGTTTTTTCTGTTTGAATCTCTTGGGCAGGAAAAGGGGGAGGGTCAAATATTCTTTCTGAGTTTTTTTGTTTCTTAACAAACAGCTTAAAATCACTATCCCAAAAAGGCAACTTCAGGGTGGCAAAACTTTGGTTCCCTTCAAGGTCATGCTGGATTAGGGTGGGCCCTAAACTCATTAATTGGTGTCCTTATAAGAGAAGGGAAATTTGGACACAGATATACAAGGGAGAAAACCATGTGAAAAGAGGCAGAAACTAGACTGATGTGTCTATAAGCCAGGGAGGATCAAGGATTGCTGGCAACTACCACTAGCTAGAAGAGGTAAGGCAGGCTCCTCCCTTAGAGCCTTTGGAGGGAACATTCCCCTGCTAACACCTTGATTTCAGACTTCTGACCTCCACCATGGTGAGAGAATAAATTTCTGTTTTTAACACTTATCCAGTTTGTGATATTTTGCTATAGCAGCCCTAGGAAATGAATATGATATTAAAGAGTGATAAGTGGTATGAAGAAAAACAAAGCAGGTTAGGGAGATGAAGAGTGACTGGGAAGGAAAGGGCTAGTTCATATAATGCAGTTAAGGGGAAGTGAGATTACATAAGGATAGGATTGTCAAATCAGTCCCACAAGATTCAGAGGTTGTAATCTGCTCCAGGTGCCATAACAAAATACCACAGTCTAGATAATTTAAAAACAACACAGTTTCTTTTTTTATTTTATTTTAATCATTGTTCAAATACAGTTTTCTCCCTTTTACTCCCATTCCATCACCCCTCCCAACCCTCCCCACTTCCCTCCCATTACCACCCTCCCCCTAGTTTTTGTCCATGTGTCCTTTAAGTTTGTTTCCGTGAACCCTTCCCAATGTCTCCTGAAATTCCCTCTTCTCTGCCCTATGGTCACTGTCAGCCTGTCCTCTATTTCAGTGTCTTTGGTTATATTTTGTTTGTTTCTTTGTTTTGTTGTTTAGGTTCCTGTTAAAAGTGAGATCATATGATATTTGTCTTTCACTGCCTGGCTTGTTTCACTTAGCATAATGTTTTCCAGCTCCATACAAGCTGTTGCGAAGGGTAGGAGCTCCTTCTTTCTTTCTGCTGCATAGAATTCCATTGTGTAAATGTACCATAGTTTTTTGATCCATTCATTTACTGATGGGCATCTTGGTTGCTTCCAGCATCTAGCTATTGTAAATTGTGCTGCTATGAACATTGAGATGCATAGGTTTATTTGGATTGGTGTTTTAGTATTCTTAGGATAGAGTCCCAGCAGTGGAATTGCAGGGTCAAAAGGCAGATCCATTTTTAGTTTTCTGAGGAAATTCCATACTGCTTTCCATAGTGTAAAAACAACACACTTTCTCACATTTCTAGGAGCTAGGAAGTCCAAGATCAAGGTGCAAGAAAGGTAGGTTTCATGTTAAGGCCTCTTCTCTTGGCTTGTAGGTGGTCCCCATCTCATTATATGCTCACATGACCTCTTCTTTGTATGTGTGTGTATACAGCCACACTGGGGGTTAGGTGTTCAACATATGAGTTAGGGATACACATGTTAGCATAGGCAGCTAGATATTAATAAAGGAAAGGAACGAAGGGAATCGGTGGTAAGCATAATAAACTACAGAGCTGAATTGGACACTAAGCCTACTTCACTAGGAAATTGCAGCATTCATGGACTCCCCAGGGAATTGCAGCATTGCCCCTCCCTCCCCTATGTAGGGAGGAAGGACTGTATTTCCAGTCTCCCCACGGTACAACTGGTCCAATTGCAAGTTTGGGGGAGGAATAAATAAAGGGGAAATGACTTTGCTAGCTACATGTCCAGTAGAAGCTGAGATGGTGCAGAAGGAAGCAAGCACATGTGCAATAGAAGCCAAGATGGCACAGGGAGAAGTCCTACTATGAGGCATGCACAGTAGGAGCCAAGATGGTGACCATAAAGTCCTGTCTGTCTAGGAACAGTCTAGGAAATTAATTGGTTAGAGCAGGGGTTTCCACATGCCCTGGACCCAGACTGGTACCAGTCCGTGGTCTGTTAGGAGCCAGCCGCACAGCAGGAGGTAAGCGGAGGAATAGCCAGTGAAGCTTCTTTACCATCTGAGCTGAGCTCCACATCCTGTCCCCTTGTCCCCCTACCCTCCAACCCCCCTTCTGCTAACCGAGGAAAAAAAATGTCTTCCTTGAAGCTGTCACCTGGTGCCAAAAATATCAGGGACTGCTAGATTAGGGGAGAGCCCAATCTCAATCCAAAAAGGATTGGAAAGTTGATTTGTTGGTTTGAAAGAGTGCCTGGTGCTTCCCAAAATGGAGATAATATAATCCAAGCTTAACAAAGCTCGCTCTCTCACTTGGTAACATGTACTTGCGCCATAACATGTACTTGTCCCATTTCTTCATGCATTTTCTTTCCATAGCTGCTGTGTGGGCCTAGCAGCCACCTTGGTCCCAGTAACCATGTGGACTCCAAGAATAGGCTCCAAGTTCAAGTCTAGGTACAGCAATGCAGCACCAGCTGAAACACAGGTAGGAACAGACTATACTAACTAGACAGGGACAGAAGCTGAACTGAACTAAGCTTTAACGTGGCACAGAATTTTTGGACATTGGTCCTTTTTCTGAGCTTAATGCAGACAAGACTGGACTTTTCCACAACAGGACAGGTGGAGATGAAGGCAGCCTTCTATTTCTGTTCCATTAAATCTATCCACTACATCTCATCCTTCCATGCATGGATCTCTCAATATGCTTTTCTTGGAACTCTGTGAGAGGACCCCATTTCCACCAGCAGCACACATACATTCAATCCATAACAAACTCTTACTCAAAAGTTGTCAGTGTAACTCCCCCAAACCTTCTTTGTGCATTAGCACAAATTCTGGCCCAGATGTACAAACATGGCCTCTAAGTGATGTAGGCAAGTCTATTTCAGTGACACAATATCTCCATTTTATACTCCAATGATTACACAATAGACAATGACCCTTTCCATAATTCCATTCATCCCAGTTTGTTTATCATCAGCAAACTCAACCAACCAGGTATAGCATGTTGTAAGCATACCATACCAAGAAAAAGAACCAGTGCTGACTACATAAGGCCAGGTATAACGCAAAATGAAAACGAGGAACTCTTTGTTCAAACTTACTAAGAATCCCAAGATGGTGCCCTGGCTGGTGTGACTCGGTGGATTGAGTGCCAGCCTGCAAACCAAAGGATCCCTGGTTGGATTCCCATTCTAGAGCACAAGACTGGGTTGCAGGCCAAGTCCCCAGTAGGGGGTGCACCAGAGGCAACCACACATTGATGTTTCTCTCTCTCTCTCTTTCACACTATCTTCCACTCTCTAAAAATAAATAAAATCTTTTAAAGAAATTTTTTAAAGAATTATAAAAAACTTTAAAAAAAGAATTTTAAGATGGTAACTGCAGAGCACTAGACTGGCTAAGCACAGGGCCCTGTGTGACTAATAATGACACTCCCTTATCTTTCTGTGGTGAACACCATCAGCAGCACCAATAAGCATGTTTACTAGATTTGGCTTATCACTTCTTTTGTTTTTATTTTTTAATTATATTTTATTGATTATGCTATTACAGTTGTCCTGACTTTCACCTTTCACCTTTTGCTCCCTCTCCACCCAACACCTCCCACTCTTTCAGGCAATACCCCTTACCACTGTTCATGTCCATGGGTCATACATATAAGTTCTTTGGCTACTCTATTTCCTATACTGTGCTTTAAATCCCCATGGCTATTCTGTAACTCCTATTTGTGCTTCATACTCCCCTTGCCTCTTCACCCATCCTTCCCCCCACTCCCATCTGGCAAACATCAAAATGCTCTTTGTATCTATGATTCTGTCTCTGTTTTTCTTATTTGGTTAGTTTGATTTTTAGATTCAGTTACTGATAGATATGTATTTATTGCCATTTTATTGTCCATAGTTTTGATCTTCTTTTTCTTAAATAAATCCCTTTAACATTTCACATAATAATGGTTTGGTGATGATGAACTTTTTTAGGTTTTTTGTTTGTTTGTTTTCTGCCTGGGAAGTTCTTTATCTACCCTTTAATTCTAAATGATATCTTTCCTGGCTAGAGCAATCATAGCTCTAGGTTCCTGCTTTTCATGAATTTGAATATCTCTTGCCAATCCCTTCTAGCCTGCAAAGTTTCTTTTAAGAAGTCAGTTGACAGTCTTATGGGTACTCCCCTGTAGGTAACTAACTCTTTTTCTCTTATTGCTTTTAAGCTCCTCTCTTTATCTTTAACTTTTGGCATTTTAATTATTATGTGTCTTGGAATGGGCCTCTTTACTTCTATCTTGTTTGGAATTCTCTGTGCTCCATGGACTTGCATATCTATTTCCTCCACCAAATTAGGAAAGTTTTTTTTCATTGTAGTTTCAAACAATTACCAATTTCTTGCTCTTTGTCTTCTCCTTCTGGCACCCCTATGATGCAAACATTGGATGTTTTGAAGTTGACCCAGAGGATGTTTATACTATCCTCATGTTTTTTTATTCTTTTTTCTTCTTGATGTTCTGATGGGTTGTTTTTTGCTTCCTTGTGTTTCAAGTCATTGATTTGATTCTCAGCTTCATCCACTCTACTGTTGTTTCTCTGTAAGTTTCTCTTTTTTTCATTTTATTTTATTTGTTCTCTTTTTTCATTTTATTTTATTTTATTGTTGTTCAAGTAAGTTGTCTGCCTTTCCCTCCCACTTCTCCCCCCCATCCTAGCCATCCTCACCTCCCTCCTGTGATTCCACTCCACCATGGTTTTGTCCCTGTGTCCTTTATAGTTGTTCCTGAAAACCTTCCACCCTTTCCCCTCATTATCCACTCCCATCTCCCCTCTGGCTATGTTCTTTTGTTCTTAATTTCAATGTCTCTGGTTATCTTTTGCTTGCTTATTTGTTTTGCTAATTAAGTTACACTTAAAGGTGAGATCATATGGTATTTGGCTTTCACCACCTGGCTTATTTCACTTAGCATAATGCTCCTCCAGTTCCATCCGTGCTGTCACAAAGGGCAGAAACTCCTTCTTTCTTTCTGCTGTATAGTATTCCATTGTGTAAATGTACCATGGTTCTTTCATCCATTCATTTACTGATAGGCACCTAGGTTGCTTCTGGCACTTGGTTATTGTAAATTGTGCTGTTATGAACATTGAGGTGTATAGATTCTTTTGGATTGTGTTTCAGGGTTCTTGAGAAATAACCCCAGCAGTGGAATTGCTGGGTCAAAAGGCAGTTTCATTTTTAGTTTTATGAGGAAATTCCATATTGTTTTCCACAGCAGCTGCACCAGGCTGCATTCCTACCAACAGTGCACTAAGGTTCCCTTTCCTCCATATCCTCCCCAACACTTGTTTGTTGATTTGTTTCTGAAGGCTATTCTGACCGGTGTGGGGTAGTATCTCATTGTGGTTTTAACTTGCATCTCTCTGATGGCTGGCGATGCTGAGCATCGTTTCATATGTCTCTGGGCCCTCTGTATGTCCTCCTTGAAGAAGTGTTTGTTCAAGTCTTTTGCACATTTTTTAATTGGGTTTTGTATCTTACTGGAGTAGAGTTGTGTGAGTTCTTTATATATTTTGGAGATCAAACCCTTGTCCGAGGTATCATTGGCAAATACGTTTTCCCATATAGTTGTTTCTCTTTTCATTTTAATGCTATTTTCTTTGGCCATGCAGAAGCTTTTTATTTTGATGAGATCCCATTTGTTTATTCTTTCCTTTATGTCCCTTGCTTTAGGGGACATATCAGTGAAGATATTGCTGCATGGAGTGTTTGAGATTTTCCAGCCGATGTTTTCCTCTATGACTTTTATGGTGTCATGACTTATATTTAAGTCTTTCATCCACCTTGAATTTAGTCTTGTGTATGGTGTAAGTGCGTGATGGAGTTACACTTTTTTGCAAGTAACTGTCTAGATCTCCCAATACCATTTGTTGAAGAGGCTATTTTTACTCCATTTTATGCTTCTTCCCCCTTTGTCAAATATTAATTGACCATATAAAGTTGGGTTTGTTTCTGGGCTCTCTATTCTGTTCCATTGGTCTATGTATCTGTTCTTATACCAGTACCAGGCTGTTTTGATTCCAGTGGCCTTATAATACAGTTTGATATCAGGTATTGTGATCCCTCCTACTTTGTCCTTCTTTCTCCAAATGGCTGCAGCTATTCAGATCGTTGATGGTTCAATATAAATTTCTGAAATGTTTGTTCTATAGCTGTGAAATATGTCATAGGCACTTTATTTTTTAATTACTTTATTGTTGTTCAATTACAGTTGTCAGCATTACCCCTGACAGCTCCCCCCCAACCCCAGCCAATCCCACCTCCCTCCCTTGCTCCCACCCTGCACTTGAATAGGAATTGCATTAAATCCATAAATTGCTTTGGGTAGTAGGGACATTTTGATGTTAATTCTTCCAATCCATTAGCACAGTACATGCTTCCATTTGTTTGTGTCTTCCTTAATTTCTTTCTTCAATGTTGTGTAGTTTTCTGAGTATAGGTCTTTTACCTCTTTGGTTAGGTTTATTCCTAGATGCCTTATTTTTCTTGTTGCTATAACAAATGGGAATTTTTTCCTGATTTCTGTTTCTGACATTTCACTTTTGGTGTACAAAAATGCCTTTGATTTCTGAATTTGACTTTGTATCCCGCTGTTTTGCCAAATTCACTTATTAGGTCAAGTAGTTTTTTGGTGGAGTCTGTAGGATTTTCTATGTTCACTATTATGTCATCTGCAAACAATGACAGTTTGGGTCTTCCTTTCCAATTTGGATGCCTTTTATTTCTTTTTCTTGTCTGATTGCTGTGGCTAGGACTTCCAATACTATGTTGAATAGGAGTGGTGAAGTGGGTATCCTTGTCTTGTTCCTGATCTTAGTGGAAAAGCTCTAAGTTTCTGCCCATTGAGTATGATGTTGGCTGTAGGTATCTCATATATGGCCTTTATGATGTTGATGTATGCTCCCTCTATTCCCACTCTGTTGAGCATTTCTATCATAAATGGGTGCTGTACTTTATCAAATGCTTTTTTCACATCTGTTAATATAATAATGTGATTTTTGTCTTTGCTTTTGTTTATATGATGTATTATGTTTATTGATTTGTGAATATTGTACCATCCTTGCATCCCTGGGATGAACCCCACTTGGTCAGGGTGTATGATGTTTTTAATGTATTGTTGGATGCGGTTTGCCAGTATTTTGTTGAGGATTTGGCATTTGTTCATCAGCGATATTGGCCTGAAATTTTCTTTCTTCATTGTGTCTTTATCTGTTTTTGGGAACAGGATGATGTTGGCTTCATTAAAAGAGTTTGGGAGTCTTCCATCATTTGGGGGTTTTGGGAATAGTCTGTGAAGAATAGGGGTTAGCTCTTCCTTATTGTTTTGTAGAGTTCTCCTGTGAAACCATCTGGTCCAGGGCTTTTGTGTGTTGGGAGTTTTTTTTTATTACTGCTTCAGTTTCATCTGCTGTTATTGGCCTGTTCAGGCTTTCTGCTTCTTCTTCGCTGAGTTTTGGAAGATCATACTTTTCTAGAAATTTGTCCATTTCACCCTGCTTTTCAAATTTCTTGGCATACAGTTCTTCATAGTAATTTCTTACAATCCTTTGTATTTCTGTGGTATCAGTTGCAATCTCTCCTCTTTCATTTCTGATTTTGATTATTTGGGTGCTCTCTCTTTCCTTCTTGATGAGCCTTAAAGGCTTGTCAATTTTGTTTATCTTTTCAAAGAATCAGTTCCTGGATTCATTGATCCTTAGAATTGTGCATTTAGTCTCTATGTCGTTTAACTCTGCTCTGATCTGGATTACTTCCTTCCTTCTACTTGCTCTGGGCTGTCTTTGTTGTTGTTCCTCAAGTTCTTGTAGGCATGGGGTTAGGTTGTTTGTTTGAAATGTTTCTATCTTTTTTTAGGTAGGCCTGTATCGCTATGAGCTTCCCTCTCAGGACTGCCTTTGCTGTGTTCCATAAGTTTTGGGTTATTGTGAGTTCATTTTTATTTATTTCCAGAAACTTTCTGGCTTCTTCCTTGATCTCATTCTTGATCCATTCATTGTTTAATAGCATGCTATTCAATCTTCATGATTTTGAGTGTTTGGGTTTTTTTCCTTGGGGTTGGTTTGTAGTTTCAGTTGCTTGTGGGCTGAGAAAATGCTTGGTATGATTTCAATTTTCTTGAAATTGTTGAGGCTTGTTTTGTGTCCTATCTGTGGTCTATTTTTGAAAATGTTCCATGTGCATTTGAAAAGGATGTGTATTTTGCTTCTTTGGGATGAAGGGCTCTATATATATATATCAGTTAAGTCCATTTGATCTAGGGCATTGTTCAATGCCACAATATCTTTGTTGATATTTTGTTTGGAAGACCTATCCATTTTTGACAGTGGGGTGTTAAAATCCCCCACTATAATTGTGTTGCTGTCAATATGTTTCTTGAAGTCCTCCAAGATTTTGCTTATGTATTTGGGTGCTCCTATGTTGCGTGCATATGTGTTTATAATGTTTATGTCTTCTTGATGGATTCTTCCCTTGAGTATTATGAAGTGTCCTTCTGGGTCTCATTTTATGGCCCTTTTTTTGAAGTCTATTTTGTCTGATATGAGTATTGCTACCCCACCTTCTTTGTCCTGTCTATTTGCTCGGGAAATTTGTTTCCAGTCCTTCGCTTTCAGTCTGTGTAGGTCTTTTGTTCTGAGGTGGGTCTCTTGTAGGCAGCATATGTGTGGGTCATGTTTTCTTATTCATTCAGCTATTCTATGTCTTTTGATTGGAGCATTTAATCCATTAACATTTAAGGATATTATTGATAGGTATTTGTTCATTCCCCCCACCTCCGGTATCTATGTTACTCTCTCTTTCACTCCTTTCCTTTCTCTTCCTATAATAGTCCTTTTAGTAAATCTTATAGTGCAGGTTTGGTGGAGATGTATTCTTTCAGCCTTCTTTTGTTTCAGAAACTCCTTATTTCACCTTCCATTTTAATTGAGAGTCTTGCTGGGTAGAGTAATCTTGCTTGCAGGCCTTTGTTTTTCATTCCTTGGAATATCTCTTGCCATTCTCTCCTGGATTGGTGTGTTTCTGTTGAGAAATCAGCTGCTAGCCTTATTGGAGACCCTTTGCATGTTACTTCTTGTTTCTTGCTGCTTTTAAGATTCTCTCTTTGTCTTTAATACTTGGCATTTTAATTATTATATGTCTTGAAGTTGGCCTCTCTGGGATCATCTTGAGACTCTCTGTGCTTTCTCAACTTGCATGCTTTTTTTCTCTCTCTGGGTTCAGAAAGTTTTCTGTCATTATTTTTTCAAACAGGGCTTCTACTCCTTATTCCTTTTCTTCTTCTTCTTCTGGTATTCCTATGATTTGAATGTTGTTGCCTTTCATGTTATTTTGGAATTCTCTTAAGCTATCTTCATATTTTTTTAGAGTTTTTTCATGCAGTTGCTCTACCTGAGTGTTTCTTTTTTCCTTGTCTTCCAGCTCACTCATTTGGTCCTCTGCTTCATTCAGCCTGTTTGTAATTCCTACTTGTGTGTTTTTTTATTTCCAAAATTGTATTTTTCATTTTTCCTGGTTTTTGTTTATGGTTTCTGTTTTCTTTTTCATATTGGTGTAGTTCTCACTCAGTGCCTTGTAGTTGTCTGTGAGTTCCTCAAGAATCCGTATAACTCCTGGCTGGCATAGCTCAGTGGATTGAGCGCAGGCTGCAAACCAAAGTGTCGCAGGTTTGATTCCCAGTCAGGGCACATGCCTGGGCTGCAGACTACGGCCCCCAGCAACTGCACATTGATGTTTCTCTCTCCCTCTCTTTCTCTCTCTCTCTCTCTCTCTCCCTCCCTTTTCTCTCTAAAAATAAATGAATAAAATCTTAAAAAAAAAGAATTCATATAACTATTCTTTTGAATTCTATATCTGATAGTTTGCTTACCTCCATTTTATTTAGCTCTTTTAGTGGAGTCACAAGGAGTCTTCCATTCCTTGTGATAGCAGGTTCTTTTTTTGTCGCCCCATTTTAGGTGACTCTTTTTGTTTGTTTCTCTGCTTCCTGGTGTTCTGCTTTGCTAGCTGTCTTTGTAGAGTGAACTTCTATGGTAGGAATTCTATGGGATTCTGTGGTGTGGTCTCTTTGATCTCCTTGTATGATGCTTTAGGGTTGCCCTTTCTTGTGTTTGTGTGGGCTCTCTTGTTGTACTTGGGTTTTTACCTTTTGGTGGTTCCTTTGTTGGTGGGTTCTCTCCTCCAGTAGGTATATTGGTGTTCACTGCTCCCATCTAATCTTGGATGTGACCAGTGGCAGGGGGAAGGCAAAATGTATTTAGATAGCAGGAGAGTATTCTATGGGATTTAAAGTACCAATAAGTAGAGAAGAGATAGGAGATTCTTTTGATAAGTATAGCATTAACCATAATATTTCACCCAACTGGCCATTTTTTATAAAAGGTGAAAAAAGATAAGACTCTTGTTGGAGGGGAGGAGGATTGTGAGATGAATTCAGAAAATAGACCATTTTTTCATTGTTAGGTGATGAGATGTAGTGAGAGTAAAAGATAGAAAGTAGGCATAATGTGTGAGAGAACAGAGTTAACCACAAAACAATAAAGCTCAGAAAGATAGTTAAATGAGCTAAGATCAGGGAGGGGTGCTGTGTAGTATTTACAATTAAATGGACCAACAATCATTTACAATAGTACTGGAACAACAATAATATGACAAGAAATATATGATTTGAATAACAAGAATAGAAAGTATACAACCAAGAGTAGTGTGCTATTGGAACACAAGTGAAGTGAAAGAAGGAAACTGAAAATACAATATGAAAGAGAGAACAAGGAAAACCAGTCAAATAATGCAATTAAACAAACATAAAATGAAGAAAACTAAGCAGAAAGAAGAGAAATAAAAAATACTAATAAAATAAAAGAAGTAAAAATAATTTTAAAATAATGATACAAATAAACAATAAAATGCAAGTTCTATGGGACAACAAAGTAAAATTTGTCTCAGTTTCTCAGTTGTTGGGGTAAACCTTGTGCTCATTCTTTGGATCTGTCTATGGACCTTTCATAGCTACAGGTCTTCCTGTCTCACTTGAGGGGGAAAAAATAAGACAAAAGAGAAAAAGGGGGAAGAAGAAAAATTTTAAAAAGCCTCCTTCTGACTTTAAACCTGCTAAGTGAGTTCTGCTGGTCTTCCTGGATGCCACAGGAAGAGGGCTGGGCTTCACTTTTCTCCCTTCCTATGGTTTTGAGAAGATGGAGGCAAAGTCTGGGCCACAATATTCACAGTTGCCCAGCCTCCAGCCCAGGTCCTCCATGAGATGCCAGGTCCCCACTGTCCATCTGTTCCAGGCCTGCGCCTTTAATCCACCAGCTGCCTGAGGTCCGGGTGATATGCCTCCTCCTTGCTCTGTACCAGCCCTCTGTGGCCAGAGCGCTCCACCGGGCAAGCAGCACCAGTCAGCCTCTGTTAGGTGCAGGTGAGCGGGGCAAATCAGCTGCCTGGTGAGCTGCCTGAGCCAAGCACTGGGTGTAGCTCAAACCACCCTTGGCGCAAGCCAGCCACTGTTCACAGTTCCTTACAAAGCAGCTGTGAACCGTTTTTGTTTTGTTTTGTTTTGTTTTGTTTTCAGTAAAAGCCTCTTGTTTAAGCCCACTGTTCTTAACAAATGCCTGGCTTTTCACACAGCCCAACTTTCTAACAAGACTGGACACTATCTGGGTCAGAGTCCAACATGGCCCAACTCTTTTCCCTTCTCCAGGAATCACCCAGCTCCCCAATTTCTCTGGTAATGACCTAACCAATGTCCACAGTCCCAGCAAGTATACACTGCCTCTGTGTGTCTCCCACTTCATCTCTATTCCTCCCAGGTACTTCAAGCATCCAGGTACCTCCTGGTGCTGGGCTGCCCTCCCTTCTCTGGTAGGGGAGGGAGCTGGTGATCTAACTCTCCTCCAAGTATCCTGTGGCAGGCTCTGGGCAGGGGGCTATAGCAGCCTAGGTCTCCGCACAGATCCCAGGGACCTTAGTGTCCCAACACAATCTCCTCACCGTATTTCAATGTTGTCTAAAGTTTTGGGCCTCCAAACTTCACATAAGCTGGGTTTCTATTGGCTGTTCACTCTGTTTATCAGGGGATCAGCTAGGTGTTCCAGCTGGGTACAGGAAGAACTGGGCTCCATTCCCACCTACCTCAGCACCATCTTCCAGTTCCCTATAAATTGTTCTTTATTTTAGTTAGCGTATCCTTCATTCCTGACTGGATTTTTTTTTTATGTTGCTCAGGTCCTCACTAAGTTCCTTGAGCATGCTTATAACCAGTGTTTTGAACTCTGCATCTGATAGATTGCTTATCTCCATTTCATTTTGCTCTTTTTCTGGAATTTTGATCTGTTCTTTCATTTGGGCCATGTTTCTTTGTCTCCTTGTTTTGGCAGCCTCCCTGTATTTGTTTCTATGTATTAGGTAGAGCTGCTTTGATCCCATGTCTTGGTAGTATGACCTAATATAGTAGGTGTCCTGTAGGGTCCAGTGGCACACCTTCTCTTATCACCCAAGCTCGAGGCATGCCCTTCATGTGGGCTGAGTATGCCCTCCTCTTGTAGGTGAGCTTTGGTTGCTCTTGGCAAAAAAATGGGAGGGAATTACCCAGGCCATTCAGCTGCAAGGACTGGCTGTGACCACTAACCACCATCCTCTCCCCTCCATGGAGGATCAGCTGTGCTGGGACAGGGTGCTGATGCTGCCATGTGGTCTGTAGCCATCTACTGGGAGCACAGGCTCTTGGGTTTCCTGGGTAGTGCAGGCCAAGGTCAGCCTGGGGCCACCTGGCCTGAGCTATAAGGCATTCTGAGATGGCTGCTATTTCTGCTAGGCTTAGAGATTACCAGGTGAAAACAAGCTATGAATCTAGGCTGGCTAGTGCCAGGCCTGGGGCTCACTGAAGCCAGCTGTTGCTTGTTTGAGAGGATTTAAAAGTTATGAAGCCCAAGCTAAGGCCAGTTATTCATATGGAAAAGACGTTTGGGTGAGCCCATAAGTTGGGTGGTAAAGAGTCTCAGGGGATCTCTCCAGGGCTGGGCAAACAGTGTTAGCCAGGTTAATGGAGTTTCAGATATGGCACCAGCTTCCCTACCCTGTGGGGGAGGGTTCAGGAAAGGGACAATGGCCTCTACTTGCCTTGATGCCAGACACTTCAATCTCTCCTTGTATGCCACTGGTGCTTTTCAAGCTGCTACCCCAGTGCTGTAACTCATAGGAGGTGAGTCTGAGTAGGTGAGTCTGTGTGTGGGTTCTTTAAGAGGAACTGCTTGGGGGTCCAGAAGTTTCTTTCATGGATTCAATCCCTGCTGGTGTTTGCAGCCAGAAGTTGTGGGGACTTATTTTCCTGGCACTGGAACCCTGACTGGGAGACATGGTGTGGGACTGGGGCTCCTTGCCCCCCAAGATATCCCTCCTGAATTTTTATTCACTTCATGTGGATGTGGAACCAGCCCATTCCACATCTTCACACCTCCTAATTGTCTGGATGGATATGGTTTCTTTAATTCCGTAGTTGTCAGACTTCCATTCAACTTGATTTCTGATGGCTCTGAGTGACTTTTGTTCTGTATTTTGGTTGTAATTTTGATGTGGTTGTGAGAGGAGGCCAGCCACATCTGCCTATGCCATCATCTTGACTGAAGTCATCATTTCTTTGTTTTATGATCTTCTTTCCCCTCATTTTCCTAGGTTAAAGAGAGTGGAGATGGAGGAGCTATAACCATTCACTCTCAGAAGGCTTCTTGGATAAGGAAACATTGGACCTCCCTCTGAGTAGGAGGAAGGTAGCGACAGAAAATGAGATCAGGGCTGTGGCTGGGCAGAAACTTGGGGCCTGGCAGAATGGTGTAAGGACTTTAGTTCTATTTTCTTTGTAATGAGACCTCATCAGCATGCTTTGAAAAAGGAAGACACATAATCTGACTTTATCTTTCTGAATGTCACTCTAGCTGACAGGTGGCAAACACAAGGCCCACAGGCCAAATCCAGCCCTCCGCCTTGTTTTATCCCACCCACCACCTTGTTTCTACTTAGTGGCAGTTCCAAGCTCTCACTTAACTGTTAAGGAGTAGTTACATTTATACAGTCCTAAAACCACATTCAGCCCTTTGAAGGCAATTATGAGGCTAATGTGGCCCCCAGAGAAAATGAGTTTAACACTCCTATTCTAGCTGTTGTTGTGAAGAACAAACAGAAGACATTCCTTGTTGCTCTGAAAGTAACATAATCATGAGCAAAGTGGTGAGGAATGCCATTAAAAAAAATTGGGACAACTGTAATAGCACAATCAATAAAATTTATTTTAAAAAAGAAATGCCATTCAGTTCTAATGCAGCAGGTGACAAAAAGTTTCTGTGTTAATAGTATGACTTTTGAATCATACTTTTACTTCCATGGTTATCTATTTAATGTATATCTACCCTAGTAAATGGTTAGCTCTATAAAGAAGGAATTATCTTGCTGGTAACTGTCTCTCTAGTGCCTAGCACTGTGTATGGAACATATAAATATTCCGTAAGTATTTGTTGAATAAATTAGTTCTTTTAAAGCCAAATATTTTTGTTATTTTCTTTTTTTAATTGTGGTAAGATATACAATACATAACATAAAACTTATCATTTAAACCATTTATAGTGCATAGTTCAATCATATCAAATACATTAACCCTGTTGTGCAGCCATTACTATTCTCTAAAAGTTTTCATCAATCTAAACTGAAACTCTGTACCCATTACACAGTAAATCCCAGTGTCCCCTCCTCTCCAGCCGCTGGTGATTACTGTTCTACTTTCTGTCTTTATAAATTTGACTACCTCACATCAGTGGAATCATACAGCGTTTCTCTTCTGGTTTATTTTACTTAGCATAATGTCTTCAAAATTCATCCATGTCATAGCATGTGTTATAATTCCATTACTTTTAAAGGCTGGATAATATGCTATTGTATGAATATATTACTTTCTGTTTATCTATTCATCCACCAGTAGACATTCAGGTTGTTTTCACCATGTGGTGATTGTGAATAATGCTATGGACATAGTATAGAAATTTCTGTTTGAGCTTCTGCTTTTGATTTTTTTGTATTTTTAATTAAATGTTTTATTTTGAAAAAATTAAGACCTTAGAAAAACTGCAAAATACCATAATAAGCTCCCATACACCCTTATATATCTATACTTCATGTAGACTAGAAACAAATCTTAATACCTTTTCTCAAATACTTGGACTCAATTTGGGGTGAGGAGGAATAGATAAGAGAGAGGGAACTGAATAGTTGTACTTAAAGACAAGGAAGAAATTTATGTTCTTGTGTGTAATATTTAAATAAAAATGGTAGTGGGGAAGTATGACTTTGGAATATTATTTTTCAGAGACTCACTTTTTTGGACTACAGAATGGGAATAACCTAATTTACAAGATCATTGTGAGAACTGAGATGATATAGGTGCTATTCTGATCACAGTGTCTTAAGTACCAAATAAATGTTAGCCATTCTTATTAATAATTCAGGAAATGTTCTGTTGAATAAGCTCAAAAGGAGTCAGGAGGCTTTGGTTACAGATAAATGACAAAGATTTACTCAAGCATTTACTCAAGTAAATCTTGAGTAAGATTTACTCAAGATTTACAAACCAGAAACATGGTGAGGCAATACCCGCAGTTTTCCAAAGGAGAAAGAAAAGCTTGAGAGTTTTGTAGTAAAAAGTACAGTCTTGAGAAGATTCAGTTCTGCATTTTTAGCCTCTGGATTGGTCCTAGATGGCAATCTCCCAGGAACCCAGTGGACTGGATAATGGACTATTCTTTCCTGAGCAGTTCAGATGGTTATCTGCAGAGTTAATGTGCATCTAGGCATGAGACACAACTGAAAAGTTCAAAAGTTAAAGTTTCCAGGCCAAAGAAAGAACAGAATCAAAGAAATTGTAATATTCCAAGGTCACAAGTGGCAGTTTGGGGTTGGAATACGGGTTTAGATGGTGGAAGGAGGGTTTGGGAGACCTGAATGATTTACTTTGGATCTTTCAACATACACTTGGTATTTTACCAAGGAGCTTAATTCTTTCATAAACTTTGTGTCTTTAAAACATATCTTAATGGGGTTTGCATAGTTAAGTAGGACAAAAATAACACAATGACAGGACAAAGGAGCTAAATATGACATATTTTCCTTTAGAACATGAGAATAATCAAAGTCAGCAAGCATCATTTCCCTTCTTCATATGAGCAAACATCCAGGAATCCTGAGTTTATTTTTACCTAATCGACAACTTTAAGGAATTCAAAAAGTCATCCAAGGCCACCAAGAGTGTAAAACATCTCTTGAAATTCACATTAATCAAACAGACTTGCCAAGAGTGATCAACCAAATTAAGTAGGACAGACAAATTGAGTTTTCAGACAAGTATAAGAACAATTTGCAGTAGCTTCACAGATAAAGGTCAACTGGATAGACCAACATTTATTTGGATGCATTTTGCCTTTGTTTACATGTCAATCTATCAACCATTTGTGCTATAAATATTTATTGAATGCCTACTATGTGACAAACACTTGATGCCTTACATACATCTCAGTAAATTTTCCCAACAGCCCTACAACATTGATATTATTATTTCCATTTTACAGATGCACACTCTAAGACTCAGAGAGATAACTATATTTTCTGAACCAAAAATTGTAGACACTACTATATTTATAAGAACAATGACACAGGGTATTTATTATCCAGGCAGTCTCAGAAAAACCTAGAATATATAAAATTCATTAATATCAAAGAGCGTTCACTTTCAAAAGACAAGAGAACTAACACACTTGAATCAATGAGTGCTTCAAACACACAGTAGGGACATATTATCCTCCATCCCATGCAAAGAAAGCATCTGAGTCAGAGAGGTCCATTTGTTCATTCCTTCTTCCAACAAATGTTGAGCACTCCCAATGCGTCAGGCATCATACAGGGTGCTAGGGATATGATATAGTGGTGAACTTGGAAAACCAAATCCCTCATTTCATGAAACTCTGTTTTATTTCTTAGCCCTCCAAACTCCAAGCTTTCTACTCTTAATTTCCTTCCCACCCTACAGCACCCCACTCCTTGCTGGCCCTGTATTGCAAAGGGTACATCTTGCTAAGGGTATGAATATGCCCTTCTCTCCCTGCCCCCACCTCACCCTCAAGAGCCAAATTTTGTATTTATAATTAACAAGTATATTACTTCCAAAGATTTGATAGCTTGTCACCCCTCTATCACCCTAAAGGAATTCCACTAACTTCTTTGGAACCTACCTCAGAACCCCAGTACCTGACCTTCATGGTTTAAAGAGTTTAAGGAGAATGTCAGTGGAAAAAAACACAAGCTTCTAAATTCAAAACACTTACACAGTAGTCCTTTCCACAACCTCAATGCATGAGGGAAAAATAAAAAGGGAAATGGAAAAAAGAAAAAGGAAAAGGGAAACCTTTGACTTTCAAAGATTCAAGAGGCATAACAACCAAATGCAAGGTATGGATCTTGCTTGAATCCCAATCCAATAAACCCATTACATAAAAGACATTATGAAGACAATTTAAAACTGGACTGTGGAGCAAGTATTACATGAGATAAAGAAATTATTTTTGACTTTGCTCAATGTGATCACTGTAGTGATATAAGAAAATGTCCTTTATTTTATAAGATGAATATTGAACTGTTAAGGGTGAAATAGTACATTGACTAGAATTTGCTTTAAAATACTATACCAAAAATAAAAGAGAATAAATGTACCAAATATTAATAATTGTTAAATCTAAAACAGCCCCACTATTCAATGGGACTTCCTGTAGCAATGGAAATGTTTCTGTCTAAGCTGTATGACATGGTATTCACAAGCCACATGGGATTTGTGACTGCTGAGCATTTGGAATGTGACTAATGTGAAAGAGAAACTACTTTTTTATTTTATTTAAATAAATTTAAGTTTAAATAGCTGCTTGTAGTTCGTGCCTGCCATATTGGATAGTAAAGGTCTATGATGTCTATATGAGGTTTCATCTATTCTCTCTACTTTCATGAATATTTGAAGATTTTTGTAATAAAAATGTATAGAACAACTTGAATAAAAGACCACATTCTGTCCCTGGGTGAACTTGGGCATGTAGCTTATTCTGCATCAGTTCTCTGATCTGTAAAATGGGTATTCTTTACAAAGAGGCCTGTGAGTTCCCCCACTCTTGCCAGATATGCTCCCACCCAAGAAAAGGCTCCCCACCTGGTTAGTTCCCAGCTGGAACAACTGCATTTTAGCCAGCCTTCAACCTAGTGATATTCACTTCCTTACCAGCCCACAAAATTATTCAAATAATCCAATCACTTCCTCCCACAAGAACCAGGAGTCATCGGACCCTCTGTTATTATGAAACCTACTCCCCACCATGGTCCCTGCTTATTCACTCCAATCCTGAGTAAAAGCCCTGTAGGCCCCAATAGGGCAGGTGGTGTCCTCCTCCCCTGGGCTGTGAGTATATGTGACTAATAAACTGCTACCTCAGCTGTCTATTTCATCTGTCCAGTGCTATGCACTGTGTGTTTGGGCAATCTAATACTATTTAAGTTGGAGATCTTCTCTCACCACTGGACTGAATAGAAGGCAATCAGAATACCCCTCACCAATCTGAGAAGGTATATTTGAGGATTACATGAAATACATACACAAAAATGCTTTGTAAATCTCAACATATGAGCTAAATGCAAAAGATTATAAATCTTACTGTTGGTTTTGTTAATTCTCTGGCAACTGAGAAAGAACTCAGAGTATTGTTGCTAACTGGTGGGTAAATACCTAGCCCACCTTTATTATTTACACTTAACATTTTTCATCATCAAACAGAATTATGCCATGCATCATGTTCTCTCCACCATTTTTTTAGCTCCACAATACATATTTTCACTGCTATTCTACCCCTTTTGAGAACACTACAATGTTCCAATGAATAAAGATATCATAATTAATTTAACCAGTTTCCTAACTGATCCCATTCATTTCTGTCACTGGCAAAGGGGTTCTTGCCCCAACCCATAGAAATCAAGAGAGGAGGTAAAACAGGTGCAAAAAAAGGGATTTACTGAAAACATGGGGGGAGAGGAGAGAGAGAGCTTGTTGCATAAAGGGACACACACTAATAAAGAATATGACTGGAAACTGCTGCTGTGGTCTGGCTTATACAGGGCTGGGTTCTTCATGCAGGCACAGAATAGATTTCTTTGTCTTTCAGATTCCAGCCTTGAGCTAGTATCTAACCACACAGGTGCAGAGTGGAGCTCTTTGCTTTCCAGCAACCCTTTGCTTTGTGGCCAGTGTCAACCAGCACAACAGTAGAGTGGAGCTCTTCAGGGAATGCCTGAAGAGAAACATTAAGCTTATCTAGAAGAGGCTCAAAATGAAATAAAGAGGCATTAAACAGGAAGAGCATTTCCATCTGTTTTTTTTTTAATTTTACTTATTTTTTTTAGAGAGAGGTAAAGAGAGGGAGAAACAAAAGGAGAGAAACATCATCAATCGGTTGCTTCTCACACACTCCCAACTGAGAACCTGGCCCACAACCTAGGCATGTGCCCTGGTGGGGAATCAAGCTGGCAATCTTTTGGTTCACAGGCCACTGTTCAATGCACTGAGACATACCAGCCAGGGCCCCATCAGTTTAAAAGAAGCTCAGCCTTGCCCTGACCTGTGTGGCTCAGTTGGTTTGGCATTGTCCTGCAAAGCAAAAGGTCACTGGTTCAATTGCCAGTCAGGGCACAGGCCTGGGTTGCAGGTTTGGTCCCAGTCAGGGCATGTACAAGAAGAAACCAATTGTTTCTCTCTCACATTGATATTTCTCTCTCCCTTCCTCTCTCTGAAAGCAATGAAAAAAAAATGTCCTCAGCTCGGGGTGGGAGGAGCTCAGCCTGTCTCATTTCCAGGATTTTCAATGCCGTATAAGTGCTGCTGACAAATGAATTTCTGTCTCTAGCCCATGTATCGCTAAGTTTGAGGTTTGTATAACTCCACTGTCTGCTTGGTCTCTCCAATTCGATATGTCATTGTCATCACAAATTTAATGAGCCCCAAACAAAACCCCTGACTCATCCAGTTTCTTCTCTCTCTATCTTTGGACCAGTTTTTTCAGCCAACTGTTTTCCCTCATTAATAAGTTAAATGAAACTCTCCACGTGTTCACTATGCATTTGTATGAGAACTGTGCTTCTTAATATCTTGAGAATCACATGTTAATGATCATCATAGAGATGTGGTAATTACCACACCCTATATATTATTTATTGCATTTTTTGTATTATTTCTGGAAAGAAAGGAGGAAAAGCTAAAGAGACTTTAGAAAGAGACTTAGAAGACCTTACTTCTAAAATGCTTTTAGCAGGATATACCCGGCCTGTCTAGATTGCTTATTGTAAGTAATCTGGGATATGTGTGGAACAACTGGCAATAGGACAGGAGGTAATTATGCAGGCATTTCTATCTATGTAATTAATGGAGGATAACACTGAGAAACCATGAAGTCAAAATTGTTTCTTCTGAGGATAATGATCCATAGACATCACTAGGGACTCACTGATTAATCCAGAACAAATTCAGAACAATTAGAAATCCACAGCTGACAGATTTGGGCTCTTCCATAACAGAATTAATGTTTGTGCCTACATCTTGCTTATAAATTTCAGAGTTAGTGTTAGATTAGATGTATGATTCACAGAAGTCTGATTTGACACATCAGCTCTTCATGCTAATACCCATTCCTTAAGGAAATTTACTAAAAGTAAAAATTACATGAAATTTTGAAAGTGAAAGAAACTTTTCAAATTAAAATTATTTGGAAAATGAAATTTGGAAAGGAAAGGTATGCACCCACTTATCCACTTTCAATGACACTGACAAAAACCCCTCACACACATACCCACACACTAGCTCTGGGCCCTTTATTACCCAGTATTACGTTTGCCACTGTGATCAGTGGAAAACAAAGGCATTCCATTTCTGGAGTCAGTGTGATTGGACAGTCTGGGAAAGAGAAATCAGCCAAGTGCCCCAGACAAGGATGCCACTTCCTTGAAAGGGGTCAGAAAAGCAACATAACAATTGTCTATCAACCACATCTCCTTGTATCTGCCTTCCCAAAGGACCTCACTGTAGGCAACTGCCAATTGCAAGCAACTGTCAGCTGCCTATTTCAGCCATGCCTGGCAACAACTCTTGGAGGAACCAGACTTTCAACAAGAGTGGAAGCCTTTGAGCCAATGGAAGAGTCCCATGTGCTGCAGGTGCCACCGCACAGGAAGAGGGGCTGAAGCCCTGGCTTTTGCTTTCTTGGGAACACCATTTCACTTCTTTGAGATATACAGGGTCTATAGGTCAGAAATAAAATTAACTTCAGACAATTCTGCCAACTGTCCAATTTTGTAGATGAGGAAACTAAAGCTCAGCATGTAAAATTCATCTTTTCTTCATTCTAATATTAGTATTAGTATTCAAATACTTCAAACTAGTATTTGCTGAGTAGCTAATGAACTCAGCATCAGGCATTGAGCTATGAGATCAGGACAGAGAAGGAAACTAGAAAGGATTGTTCCTGACCATAGAGTTTACAGTCTAGCATTGGGGGTAGGAAAGAGAACTTAACATAATCCGGGGTCAGGAACCACTTAGAGAATATAACATATCCAATTCTCAAAAAAAAAATTAAGTTCAGTAACTGTACATCCACATACCCACACATGAATACAATTCAGCCTATAAATTCTGGTAAATTCACTGACTTCTGAAAGCACATCCATGGATCCCCAATTTCAAAAGCATTCATTAACACAAAAAGTACTGTCATTGCAATAAGCCATTTTATTTTGAATTCTTTACACCAACCCATCAAATAAGAATTAAGTCTCATTTTACAGAGAAAGAAGCCAACATGCCACAGACTTCACATGCTCAGATCACACTGCAGACCCATGCAGACCATAGATCACCAGTGTTACATTCAGTAGGTACTTTGAGTGCAAGTAATAGGCATTTGCTCTGTCAAACTCGGGGAAAAAAAGGAAAGGAGAGGATATCTGGTAACTTGAAGAATCAAAAAGAAGGCTCTGGGACTGGGACCCAGACAGTAGCAATCAAGGCAGCTCTGTGCTCTACTTTTCCTCCCCAGTCTTTGTAGTACTGTTATTTAAAAAACAAAACAAAACAATAGGATCAAAATAGAGTCGCTTAGGCTAAGCCCTACCTCACCAAATGAAGACTTAATTACAGTTTCAGCTTTCCCAGAAATAGAATCTTAAGCCAGTCAATCAGGAATCATCTGATCAGCATTAGTTAACTAGTCTGCCTGATAAACTCCTGCCACCCCCCAACAAAAGTGACCTGGCAATAACCAATCTGTTTTTCTGTAGTATAACCCCCTTGTTCCTGCTCCTTCAGCCTATAAAAGTTTTTAACTTTCTACAGCTCCTGGGAGCATCCTATTAACTGCTAGAATGGATGCTACCTGCTTTGAATCAATTTTTGCACAAATAAAGTGCTATCATTTGTAATATGCCTCAATTTATCTTTTAACACTGTCCTCAAAATTTAGAGCCCTAATAGTGGGGGAAATGACTGAAATCCAGCAGAGAGCTGAGCAAGTGGCACTGTTTCCTCTTGGACCCTTCCCCCACAACACTGTGTTGCAACACAGTGACCTGGTCTGCCCCACCTTGGTGAATACATAAGGTTCTGCTCCTCACTATGTAACAGGTGCACCAACACACACACACAAAAGGCCCAAATGAAAGAACAGATCAAAGTTCCACAAAAAATACAACTAAGCAATGAAGAGATAGCTGACCTATCAGATGCACAGTTCAAAACATTGGTGATCAGGATGCTCACAGAATTGGTTGAGTATGGTCACACAATAGAGGAAAAAATGAAGGCTATGCAAAGTGAAATAAAGCAAGATAGATATACAGGGAACCAACAGTGATGGGAAGGAAACCAGGACTCAAATCAACAGTTTGGAGCAGAAACAAGAAATAAACATTCAACCCGAACAGAATGAAGAAACAAGAATTCCAAAAAATGAGGAGAGGCTTAGGAACCTTCAGGGTATCTTTAAATGTTCCAACAACCAAATCATACGGGTGCCAGAAGGAGAAGAGGAAGAGCAAGAAATTGAAAACTTATTTGAAAAAATAAGGAAAGAGAACTTCCCCAATCTGGCAAAGGAAATAGACGTTCAAGAAGTCTAGCAAGCTCAGAGAGTCCCAAAGAAGTTGGACTCAAAGAGGAGCACACCAAGACACATCATAGTTACATGACCCAAGATTAAAATGAAGGAGAGAATCCTAGAAGCAGCAAGAGAAAAGGAGACAGTTACCTACAAAGGAGTTCTCACAAGATTGTCAGTTGATTTCTCAAAAGAGACCTTGCAGGCAAGAAGGGGCTGGAAAGAAGTATTTGAAGTCATGGAAGGCAAGGGCCTACATCTAAGATTACTCTATCCAGCAAAGCTATCATTTAGAATGGAAGGGCATATAAAGTGCTTTCCAGATAAGGTCAAGTTAAAGGAGTTCATCATCACCCAACCCTTACTATATGAAATTTTAATGGGACTTATCTAAGAAAAAGAAGATAAAAAACATGAACAGTAAAATGACAACAAACTCAGTTATTAACAACTGAACCTAAAAAAAACAAAACAAAAACAAACTAAGCAAACAACTAGAACAGGAACAGAATCACAGAAATGGAGATCACATGGGGAGGGGTTTCAGAGGGGGAGTGGAAGGGGGAGAGGGGGGAAAGTACAGAGAATAAGTAGCATAAATGGTAGATAGAAAATAGGGAGGGTTAAGAATAGTATAGGAAATGTAGAAGCCAAAGAACTTATTTGTATGACCCATGGACATGAAGTAATGTGGGGGAATGTGGGTGAGAGGGGGTGTGCATGGTGGAGGGGAATAAAGGGGGGGAATGGGACAACTGTAATAGCATAATCAATAAAATATATATTTTTTAAAAATTAGTGCCCTGAGTCATTGACAAAAACTTCCAAACCTTAGTCAGGGTCCTCTGAAACTTCTTCTCAGCTAGGCCTTGACCTTTGGGCTTCCTTGTGTATCCAGTTTTAGTAACTCCTGTCAAGTCAGGTAGCCAGAATCCCTACCCTCAATATCTAATCAAATTCCTTAGCTGCCACCATTTCCTGGGTATGGTCTGATCACCTTGGGCTACCTCCAGTAAGAATCTGGTTACGTCAGTTTAGAAACAATTACCCTATCCTCTTAGTAATTTTTCATTTACTCACCACCACCAGCACCAGCACCAGCACCACCAGCACCACCACCACCACCACCATCAGCACCACCAGCACTGTCTCCACCACCATCCTGCTCCTTGGCTATAAATCCCCCACTTTTCATCCGTACTTGGAGTTGAGCTCAATCTCTTTCCCCTACTGCAAACTCTCATTTCAGTAGTTACTTGAGGAAAGTATTTGTTACTGTTCTTTAACAAGTGTCAGAATTCTTTGACACCATGGAGCAGATTCCCCGGGGGTGGATCATGTGTCCACATGTGGCCAAGGGACAGTCCTCCCAAAGCTGTGTACTATGGGGAAACAGATCTCTAAAAGGAAAGTGGGGTGCACTGACTAAACACAATGTTGGGAGGCCCAAAATACCAACCAATATATACTAAAAAATGGCATGTGTAGAATCATAGTCGGGAGTAAATCCACCCAGGGTATCTCTACCCCTCTTTCCATTCTTTGATTTGAACAAAAATCAGGCTATTGCTAATTAATCAACATTAACTGCTGCTTCTAACTGCTGCTTCTCTCTATCCTAAATTTGTAATTCAATTATCTTAATGATGTGCTAGGAATTTTGAGCCACCTCTGACCTGTGAGCTCTCAGAAAGTAAAGCCAAATGGAATTTTAGGCTCTGTCCCAGGCCTTGGGTGAGCCTAATGGGTGTAAAGATGTCATGAAAGGATGTAGTTTTGCCTTCCCAGCATGAGCCTCTCCTTCTGATAACAGCATCCTAATTTACCCCTCCTATGTGCCCAAGAAAGAGAATAAGACTGAGGGTTGGCCAACCAGAAATAATCAGCATTAGTCCCAGGACTAAAATTATTTGGGAAATATGGATTTTTTTTTTGCTGGATTTGCTAGTCTGGAAGGCTAAGATTTGGGCTAGTAGTTCTTTCTTTTATCACTTAAGAACCTAGATCCAGCCATGCCTGAAGCTTGATAAACTTTCAATTAGGTCATTTGATGCTATTTTTCTGTGTGTTTTTTAAATGTTAGGTTTATTCCTCACAACCCCCCAAAATTTATATATTTTTTATGTACTGTATGCTAATATAAAGGTGTTCCATCATGTCTAATCATGTAGTGATACCAATGACTTTTGGTATGATAGTAAAGGTGTTTTGTTTTGTTTTTTAATTAACCACGTAATATAACATATGCACAGAGTAGGAGGAAAAACATGAGACAGCGAAATGATAAAGTCAACCACGTTTATATCCCAGCTCACTATCTTCTTATTCTATTCCTATTTCTAGGCTCCTTTTCTTAGGCTCCTGGTTATTATCAGGATTCTGGGTTATCTATCACTCACAGCTTTGAACCATGAGAATATACCACCTATTTAAAATAAACTAAAACCCTGGCTGGCATGACTCAGTTCATTGAGTGCCAGACCGTGAATTGAAAGGTCACTGGTTCCTGGTCAGGGCACATGCCTGTCTGGGTTGCAGACCAGGTCCCCAGTTGGGGGTGTGTGAGAGGCAACGTATCATTGTATGGGTTGCACATTGCTATTTCTCTCCCTTCCTTTCTCCCTCCCTTCTCCTCTCTGTAAAAGTAAATAAATAAAGTCTTAAGAAATAACAAAATAAAAAATAAAATAAAGTAACAAAATTAAATAACTGAGCACTTAAATGTATTTTTGTCACTAATGTGGTTTATATTTTAAGAGACACTTTGAAAGAAAGCAATGCATAACACAATGGAATAAATTAATAATGGTGGCATTTTGGGTGTTCATGTAATGTGATGGACTGAATGTTTATGCCCCCACCACTTCATATGTTGGGATCCTAACCCCCAGTGTAATGGTATTAGGAGGTGAGACATTGGGAGGTGATTAGGTCATGAGGGTGGAGCCCTCATAAATGGGATGTGCACCCTCATAAAAGAGACCCCGGAGAGCTTCTTTTCCCTTTTCCCTCACCATGTGAGGACACAGCAGGAAGACACCATCTTTGAAAAAGGAAGAAGGACCTCACCAAACACCAAATGTGCCAGCACCTTGACCTTGGACTCTCCAGCTCCCAGGCCTGTGAGAAAAAAAAGCACCCCAGTCTATGTGTATTTTTGTTATAGCAGACCAAGTAGACTAAGACATCTAATTTAAACTTATTGAGCATCTACCATGTGCCAGATAAGATGCTATGACACAAAAGTGTTTTTTCCCTCAGAGAATTTGCAGAGAACTTTAGGGAATAGATAGGTAAGCAGACTGTTGCTTAGCAGAATGCTATTGAGATGATTTTGTGAAAACATTCTTTGGGCACCTACCCTCGGTGGGAGGGAGACAACCACCAGGAGAGGCTTCCTCTAGGCATTTGTACATTATTTCTAGCCCTAGACCAGCATCTAGCACACAGTGATTGCTCTGAAAATATTTACTATGTAATGGACAAGCTGGTATGAACCTTGGGCTTCTAGGGGATGTGCACCTGCCTCTTTTGGTGGTGCTCCCAGAGCTTTTTTCCAAAGAATACTCCATCAGGCCAGACAGTATTTCCTCAGCCTCAAAGGTGCCAATCTGCTATCTTTGTTTAGCCTGCTGTAGTCTCTCGTTTGGTCATTAACATCCTATTTTCAGACAATAGGCTTTGACCCCCAGCAATTAGTTGTAAAGTTTTGCACAAGATAAACCAACACACTAATGTTTTAGGGTGAGACTCAGGTGCTGGATGTTACAGTACATGATTTTGAAGGCCTGAAGAGTACAGGTTGGGGTAAGTTGGGCTGTGCTCCAAGCCTGGCCATAGCTCCCTAGAACAATTCCAGAGGAAGCTGAAAAGGCAGACATTGGCCAATAACCCTAATTGTGTTTATCATGGGCCAGGAGCACCCAATGCTGATCCAGCTGGCAGCACCCTTATGTCCGAGAACAAATCCTACATGTTAAAAAGGGCATGCTTGAGCATTATAAACTGAGCATAGCAGAGAAAAAATGGAATTATAGGCAGAGAGGGGGAAAGCTCAGAGCGGTGAAAAGCAGAAAACACTCGTGGAACCGGACGGTGGTTTCAGGTGTACAAGGTGTGTGTGTGTGCTTACTCTTTATGCCCCAGTCAAGGCAGAATTCCCCATTAGGCACACTGAGCATAACACCTGTGACCCATAATACTGTAGGCATCATGTTTTAACTTTATTTTTAAATTAGAAGAAACAAGTGAATATGACAATGATTCTCCCAGCTTCAATTTTATTCACTTTATATTTTATACCAACATAACTGTAAAATATGATTTCGTATTTGTCTATGGAGAAAGGGGTCTATGAGAGCAAAAATGTCTCGAGTCCATAAACTCCTAACATGGCCATGGCCCCAGTGTCCAAAACAGCACACAAGTTGGCACTCAATAAATTGCTGCATGAATGAATGAATTGTAAGTGCTCCTGTTTCATCAGGATGGATGTCAAGTGTTTGATGGACGCGAGCCAGATTGCGGACACTCTTGACTGCTAGTTAAAGAGCTTGGACATTATCTGAAGGAAATTAGAAGGCATGAGATGTGAATGACATTCAGGCTGGAGTTTTGGAAAGGCCCTTATGGCTGTTCTGGTGGAAGGGAGAGGTGGAAGGCAGGGCAACTACTGAAGGGAAAGCAAGAGAGGCACATTAGGAGCAGGAGGTCCCCCTGGTAAGACATAACTCCCAGCCAGGGAAGGACCTAAACCTCTGCCAGCACTTGGGCAGAGAGTCCAATGGCATCAGATAACCTGCAATCATGTGATTAAAAAGTCCCTCCCTTTCCATTCATCTCCCAAATGCTCCTCATTGCATCAAGGAGAAAGACTGATCTTTAAACCCTCTCTAATCCTGACTAATGTCCCTTTGTAACAGTTAGAACAGAACCAAGGTCCTTGGGAGCAACTCTGTCTGATTATTATCTGATGATACTGTTTTTGTTTTCACTGTATTTACTTGCAAGCTGTCTTCCAATTATAGAAAGCATTCCTAGATTTCCCATTTATCACAGTGATACCAAGTTTCTTGCTAAAAGAATTATCTAATAAGTAAATAAAAGGACAAGTGGATTAAAAATAACGTTAGGAAAGCAATAGTGGAGATTATAGATAGATAATACTAAAATAAAACTCAGGTGGCACTCAAATGGCTGGAGCCTGGGAAACATTGTTTTGTTCTGTATAAAAGGTAAAACCTGCTATCCTACATTAGTTCATTCTCCACCTTACCAATTGTTCCAGAAATACTTTCTGGGCACATAGAACTGCAGGCCTTGGCCCTGACCAGGTAGCTCAGTCAGAACACCATCCTGATACCACTCCAAGGTTGTGGGTTCAATCCCCGGTCAATCAGGGCACATAACAAGGAGCAACCAATGAATGCATAAATACATGGACAATAAACCCCTCTCTCTCTCTCTCTCTCTCTCTCTCTCTCTCTCTCTCTCTCTCTCTTTCTGCTCTTTCTAAAATTAAAAAAAAAACCCTGAAAATTAAAAAAGGAATTGCAGACCTTGGAGCAGAAACCAGGCATTTCCAAGAGAGGCCACAGCACTGACTCAAGATTCTGGAACGATGTGCACTCCTGCTTCCACCTCTCCTCCACCTCTACAGTAAGACAGTGGACAGACATAACAAACCAGGACAATGTCAATAACTGTGAGGGCTCACAGATTTGAGCTCTCTTACATGCTAATAAGTTGGCCTACTACAGTTTTATGGATGTTGGTAAAAGACACAAGACACTTGGGTCAGAACAAAAAGATGGTTTATTACTCACCGCAGTAGCCAGAATATCAAGCATTTTTGGTAGCAGTTACCCCAATTCCCACAAGGCAACAGGAAGAGGGTCAAGTAACAACTGCACCCACACAGTGAGTTGCAACATAGGAGAGGACACCTAAGCTTAGAAAACGTGAATCTTTTATTATGGGCCATAAGCAAACCAGCCCTTTGCTCCAGAAAGAGATGTTATCTTCCTTGTGTTGGACAGTAAGCATGCCTGCCCTCTGACCTGACACCATCTCTATCTTCTAAAGCTGTTCATTAAACAAACATCCTTGAAAAGTTCAGAATAAAATACAGTTAGCCCCTTGCTTCGTAAGGTATAAAGAAGAGGCCCATGAGGAAGTCTCCCAGTAGCCAGCTGCTCATACTTCATGGTTTGAACTGCCCTCCAAGCTTTCCCCTATGTAGCATGGTGGAGAGTTTGTAGCCAGATAGATATACTTAACATCTACTGAAAACTTCCCAGGTCTTTCCAGTATGTTATTCCATTGTATTAATTCCTTCAGGTAAATATTACCCCCATCTTACAAATGAAGAAGCTAAGGCTCAAATGCAGTGAATACATTGTCCAAGATCATTCAGTTAGAACTGGGAAGGCTGAAATTTAAACCCTGGTTAGTCTGACTTCACGTTACTAGTATCCCTCTCTATGCATATACTCATCATCCAATTAAAGTTAGATATCCAGGAATAACTCGACTTGCTTTTCACCCACTATACTCTCCTGAACTGCATTTGCAAAGGTAAGACTGGTCCAGAGAAAGGCTTTGCTATATTCAAGCTGGACCCTGGGCCAGCCCAGGTGGATCCAGTAGTCTACCTCATCTCTTCATGGACCCTGGCTCCTAGAAAGTCAAGGTTCTAAGACAGCCATTGTACTACCATTGTGAACCATAGCCACTATACTACCCCTGGCACGAGTGATGGCTTTTCCTTGGCTCAGGAGCAAGGGAAAGACCTGGGTGGGAACTGGCTACTAGGGTCAGAAACAGGGGCAGGCAGAGAAGTTGGGGTGCATGGTTGCCTAGCACTTAAGTGAATAAATGAGGCTGACTCAATGAGTCACCAACAAAAACATTTAAATGTAGGAAGAGGAAATAAGATTAATGATGACAAAGTTTCACTCAATCACTAAATACTAATTAGGATTGTTTGTTACCCTAATATTCATTTTCTTTCCCAGAAATACTAGCTCCACTTCACAGATGAAGAAAGTGCTGCACTGAAACAGACAGAGCCTAAGATGACAAAACAAGTTGGTAATAGAACAAGTGGTGGACTCTGGGTCCTCCCACCTCCTTTCAAGCTCTTTCCAATACACGTTCCTGCATGTCAGAGAGAGCCCTAAATACAGATCATTGATGGCAAAAAAACATGTCTACAAATCAATGGCAACAGCTTATATGGGATATACCACCATCATTTCATCTCTCAGTAACCAATGCATCAACCCTCATGGGTCCTGCTCAGCCCAATAGCACCTTATCCAGCCAATGCTTATTACTCCAGGGACTTGCTGTTAGGTAACAGGTGGCTAAGAAATTACCTGGAGCCAGAAAAGTCCAATTAAAGGCTTTTTTCAGAGGGGAGACACTGCAATCAGGCAGGCTGAGTCAGAACAGACTGCAGCCCCAAGGGAAGGGGTAAAGGGGTTTTTAAGGACATGGAGCAGACCCCCAGGAGCATGAGTCACCTTGCTGGTCTGTTCCAGATGTGCAGGGTATAGGAGTTGGTGAAACAACCATGTCCTCTGGTCAGGAATGATTGATTTGGCAACAGAAAGTCCGAGAGACTTATGGGTTTTGTTTCTGGGGAATGCTTCAGGGAGAGGAGAAGGGGTAGTAGGGGTTCAACTGGTTTCCAGCAGGGTGCCAGTGGCCATGCATCAGTTTCCCCTGATACTCTGGAGCCTCCAACCAGGGACGTATCCTATGATGTATACTCTCTTTGTTTCAGCAGAGGCGGTGGCTCAGGTCCTCCAAGACCCAGGACATTCTAACACTTGCTAGCACCCAGATGAGAATCTGTATCTTCCAGGATAACTCATAATCATAAACTATCACCAAGGGGTTGATTACTGTGGCTTCACCAAGCTTGGGGCTTCCTTGCTGCTGCCACCAGGTAGTCTCAAAAACAATTTTTAAAAATTCTCATTCAATTGATGCTGGAGGAGCGAGTCCCTAGGGGAGACTCAAGGGTTCTTGGCTTCTCAAATAAAAGAATTCAAGATGAAAATGAATTAAATACCTAGGAATAAACCTAACCAAGGATGTAAAAGACCTGTATATGAAAAATTATAAGACACTGAAGAAAGGAATTGAAGAAGATACAAATAAATGAAAGCACATACTGTGTTCATGGACAAGAAGAATTAACATCATTAAAATGTCCATACTATCCAAAGTAATCTATAGATTCAACACAGTTCCTCTCAAGATTGTAATGACGTATTTCACAGAACTAAGAACAAATATTTCAAAAATTTACATGGAATCACAAAAGGCCCTGCATAGTGACAGTGATCCTGAGAAAGAACAAAATTGGTGGAATCATGGTACCTAATATCAAACTATACTATAAGACCATAGTAGTCAAAACAGTATGGTATTCGCATAAAAACAGACGCACAGATCAATGGAACAGAATAGAGAGCCCAGAAATAAACCTATGCCTTCATAGTCAATCAATATTCAACAAACAAAGCAAGCACATACAATGGGCTAAAGACAGTTTAAGTTTATTTAATGAATGGTGTTGGAAAAATTGGGCAGATACATGCAGAAACAAGAAACTAGACCACCTTCTTATACCACACACAGGAATAAATTCAAAATGGACCAAAGATGTAAATGTTAGACCCAAAATCATGAAAATCCTAGAAGGAAACATAGGCAGCAAAATCTCAGATATTGCTCATAGGCATTTTTTTTATTGGGTATATCTCCACAGGCAAGGGAAACAAAAGAAAAAATTAACAAATGGAACTACATCAAACTAAAGAGTTTTTGCACAGCGGAGTGTTACAAAAGAAACACCCAGAAACTCAGTTCTTCTCACCAGCGCAGTAAAGAATTAGAGATCAGCAAGTCTATTATCTCCCAAGCAGGGTTTACTGGTGACATGTTCTCATGGAAGAGGACCAGCCTTGCCAAGAAAGGCAAGATTAAGGGTGGCAAGGGAAGGGATGGCAAGAGCTATAGAGAGAGCCTTTGTTCTAAGAATTTATATAGTTGGTGGGATGGGGGAGGGTGAAAAAGTTACATATTGATTGACAGGTAAAGGTAGTACTAACTTTCCAGGAGGGGGATGGGTTGTAAATACCCAAAGGTGTTAATGGGCTTCTTCCTTCAGACACTATGGGTTCATTCTGGCATTTCAGGCACTAGGATGAAAGCACAATTTCAAAGGCTTTCTCTCCCAGATAATGGAAAAGATACATAGAATTTCAAGGACTGCTAAGTCAGTGGATGGGACATGTATTCCTCCTCCTTCCTGCCTTGGTTTGCTATATATACATATATATTCTACCTAACAAAAGGAAAACATCAACAAAATAAAAAGACAACCCACAGAATGGGAGAACATATTCACCAATACATCTGATAAGGGGTTAATATCCAAAATTTATAAAGTACTTATAAAACTCAACACCGAAAAAAAAAGCCCAAACAATCCAATTAAGAAATAAGCAAAGGACCTGAATAGACACTTCTCCAAAGAGTACATATGATGGCCAATAGACATACGAAAAGATGCTCAACATCACTAATCATCAGAGAAATGCAAATTAAAACCACGATGAGATACCATCTCATACCTGTTGGAATGGCTATCATCAATAAACCAACAAACAACAAGTGCTAATGAGAATGTAGAGAAAAAGGAACCCTTCTGCACTGTTGGTGGGAAAGCAGACTTGTGTAGCCACTGTGGAAAGCAGTGTGGAGATACCTCAAAAATTAAAAATGAATCTGCCTTTTGACCCAGTGATCCCACTTCTCGGAATATATCCAAAGGAACCCAAAACACTAATTCAAAAGAACATAAATACCCCTATGTTCATTGCAGTATCATTTACAATTACCAAGATATGGAAGCAGTCCAAGTATCAATCAATGGATGAATGGATAAAACAACTATGGGACATTTACACAATGGAATTCTACTTGGCTGTAAAAAAGAAAAAAATTTACCCTTTGCAACAGTATGGATTGACCTGGAGAACATTATGCTCAGTGAAACAAGCCAGTCAGAGAAAGACAAAGACATATGATTTCACTCTTATGTGGAATCTAGTTAACAAACTGAACTAACAAGCAAAACAGAGCAGATGACAGCTAGGGGGTGTTGAGGGTTAGTGGTTGGAGAGAGTGAGCAAAAAGAAAAAAGACTCATGGACACGAACAACAATGTGATGATTGCTGGGGGCAGAGGAGTCTTAGGGGACTAAGTGGTAATGGGAAGAATTTTTTTAGAAAGATGCAAATCAGGCAAGAAGTTAAAGCAAAAGCAAATTTATTGAGCAAGGATAAACAAAGAAATCTACTGCACAGATAGATTAGCAGATTCCCTGTTACAGAGCAACAAGGGGGGCCTGGGACAATATACTATTACCCAAAAGGAATCCCCCAGGTTTGCTATGTCCACAGCCTTATAGGATAGACATCACTCAATGCCAGAGATTTGTAAAAAGGAAATGTTTATTTAATGCTGTACAGACTTAAAGTAGTGACCTAATGTCTTCATCAAAATCCCAAAGTCCCTTAAAACACCCACAAACACACACGGTCCTTCTTTCCCCCCTTTGCCCAGTCTGGGGTACCATATCTCAGGAAAAGAAATAGAAGTCCATGACTAAGGCAGCCCCCAGTTCTTCCCAGTAATCCGTCTCAGCTGGTAGGCCTCCCTTGGTTCCTAGCACCATCAGCTATGTCACCGGGATCTCTGCTAAAGCTGGGTGGTGGTTCCCCCTTCTAAAACTGCAGGGGTCCCCCCTCTGGCAAAGCCGAGAGTTCTCTCTCCACTGCCCCAGCCACGTGGTCCTCTCTGCACAATGGCTGCAGAGGTCTCCACTCTGCCATGTGGTTCTCTCCTCAATGGCTATGGCATCTGGGTTTAAATCCCTGCGCCAATCTTCCTCTGCAGCCCCGTTTCCGACTCCTCCCACTATTGGTACACTTGCCAGCACTCTCATATCCTTCCAGCTTTACTGGGCTGCCATCGTGAATGTGGGCAGGCATGGCCCCATATCATGGAGCCAATCTTCTCCAAGCTCTCACACAGGCACTGTAACTTGGGGGACCTGCCTCCCAGTTACATCTTGGTATGTAACCAGTTAAAGGTTATAGATATGTTAAATGACCACGCCAGAGGTTAGCTGCAGAGCTTTTGCTATGCAAAACAGCTCTCAATGGCCCTGCTCCATTTGTCCCTTCCCCCAAACCACACCTAGGGGGGTGGGCAGTGAGGACATCCTAATTTTTCCTGGACACCCTTGAGTTCTGGGCCCCATTCCAAATCCCTATTTGGGGTCCCCCTCTTGGCTGCACCCTGTTACATCCCCTCACAAAAGAAGAGAAACCCCAACCATCTCTAGATGTTGAGCTTATATCTGTTTGTAGTTTCTGTTGACTTATGAAATATCCAAACCTGTAAGAATTTTTATGAGTTTATTTGAGCCAAACTGATGATAATTGCCAGGAAGCAAAATCTCAACACATTGAGAAAATGCTCTGGAAAATGGCAGTGTTACCACTTATTTTATACATCAGAATCAAATGAGAACATGTAAGTGGGTTATACAAAATTCATTGGTGATAAATTACAGAGGCAAGAAAAAGCAAAGTGGAAATCTCTGGTATTGGGTAAAGGGTAAAATGAAGAGATAAATACTTGTTTTACATAAGTGGGTATAGAATAGATAACAGTAAATAATTAACATGACAAAAATAACAGTGAAGGGCTTTGTGGCCTCTGCAATGGTGCTGTGATTGCACCCTGAGAGGTCTGGAAAAAGGAAATTACCCTGGCATTTCAAAGGTAGCAAAAAAGACAATAGGCAGACTCTGTTAAGGTAAAGACTGATCTTTGTCTGAGTAGATACAAGCTTAGGACAGGACCACCCCCCATGACTCGCTTTTAGTTAGAAAGTTTTCATTTCAGATCATCTTGTGTTTACTTTAGGTCTCTGAATTTTTAAGTCCCACCACATAGGCCTCTCCTGAGCTTGTCCAGTTTAGTATGCAGCCCCCTTTGTGTTCACATTTCTATGGAAAATTGTTGGTAAGGGGAAACAGAGTGGAAAAAAAGTTGGTAATGACTTTAACCTTTACAAGGTATGTTTTCTGATCTGTTTCTCTTTTATGGTATGGGTAAATAATAAGGTATGGGTGAGTAGCTGTTAATCAATCTTTGAGGAACTTTCTTTGTTCCAAAGGCTCCTTGTGGTCTGCTTGCATCTCGGGTCAGCCAAGTTGTGTCAGACCGCACATAGCAGACCCCTGACTTAACTCTGTTCGACTTTAGTTAATTTATATGGTTGTCATGCCCCTCTCCTATATTATAACTAGATATTATGTGTGTGTCTGAGTCTTCTTTAACTCATTTATAAGGGAAGCAAAATAATGACAAGGCTATGTCACCACACCTTACTAGTTTAATAGAATTTTAAGATGTCTGGATCCTTACCAATTGTGCAGAGTTGCGTGCCTATAGAGAGTCAACAAAGCTTTAGATGGGCTTTTTAAAGAAATGTTTTAGCAAGTTGTAATCATCATGTTACCTTATTTCCAAGTTTCGGATGAGTCTGTTGATGGGAGAGACCTGGTTCTTCTTGCTGAGGCATGTAACGAATTAGCTAATAGATCAGCAAATCTATTAGCATGTAGTCAGTTTATTAGATCTGTTCCAGTGGGAAAAAAAAAATGGTACTAGATAGAGTGGGTGGTGAAATACAAAGTTTCAGGGCAAAGCAGGGTGGCAAAAGTAAAAGCGGCTGCAGACCAGGATGGCAAGCCCCCCGGGGTGGCCACAGGCTGGGTGGCCAGAGTCCCAGTGGCCCAAGAGCCAAGAGTGCCAAGAGCCTGAGAGAGAGAAAGAGAAGGAAAGAGAGAGAGAGAGAGATAGAGAGAGCGCCCTTTGTTCTCAGGATTTATATAGCTGATGGGATAGGAGAAAAAACGTTACATATTGATTAACAGGTAAATGTGGTGCCAGCTTTTCTAGGAGAATGTGACTACCTAAACTTAGGTATGTGTGGGGGGTCTGTTACCCCAAATCCTTATCTTGTTCCAGGCTCCATTTGTTCATCTTGTGGTAAAACAAATACGTGACAGGAGGTAGTTAATTAAAATTGGGCACTTTCCAAAGTTATTTATGGGCTCTTTCTGTAAGCATCAGAGACTCCCTCGTAAAACAGATAGTGACCAGAGGTATACGATTAAACAAAGTTGTTTTATAGACTTCTTTGGGCACCGTGGGCCCTCTCCCACATTCCAGGCCCTGGGATAAAAGCACAATTTCAAGGCTTTCTTTCTCAGATAGTGGAAATGCTACATAGAATTTCAAGGACTTCCCTTCTTTCTTGCTTGCTAACATAATGTTTCTTGTGATGTGGCAACTCCTGGCAATATTATCAGACCAGGCTCAGGAATACTGAGTTAGTGTGTGAGACATGTCCCCTTCTTCCTCCCTGCCTCGGTTTACTATTTATTCTACCCAAGTGGTAAAAGGTGTTGCCTGGCAACCAGGATGTGAGACGCTGGTCAGTAACAGCAGTGTAATCTCAGAGTTCTTCCTGTGCTGTCTCCTGCCTCAGTTCTAAATCCTTAGCAAGTCTTAACCTCATTAAAAAAAAAGTAAATAGAAAGTTCATTTAAAATAAAGTATGAAGGCCAGAAGGGGGAGCTCTCATGCCCTACTGTTACTGCAAAGTGCAACAGAAGGAGTTCTTCGTGGTAGCCCTCCCAACTTCCTCTTCTCTATAAAAGAGTTTCCTGCCCTTTGCCTTAGGAGACTTGTACATGACTCACCATGATTGTATGTAACAAATGCAATTCTTTGTTGTTCCCAAATAAACCCATTTTTGCTGGAGAAATATCTGGCTGATTTTTGTTTGATGTCCATATAGTTGTTATAGATGATGAGGCCCTGCTCTTTGGTCCTCTCAAGGAATCCCCAACTCTCCCTATCCAGGGGCTTTCTGTGATCCCTTTGCCCTACTGCTCCCAAGTCTGATGAGGACCAAGATGTGGAACCATCTCACCAGGCAATAATCCAGTCTGACACTTAGTCTTGAGCCCAGGACATGAGCCTCCTTCCAGCTTTCAAGGGTGTGACTCATAATGCAAACAAATAACAAGGAAACTTATGTACCAGGTATCTTCACCCTTTCCCACTTTGGCTATTCTTGTATTTAAAACGTCTTCTTCTCACTGCATTTCTCTATTAACCTCTGTTTCTGTTGGAAAGTCAAATGCCTACAAAGAAAGTCTTCGTGTTCAGATGCAAATGAGCAGAAAGTCTGCTACAGGCTAATTGGGAAATGTACCATGAGCAAAAATCTTCAGTTCAAAAGGGCCCCCTGTGGTCCTGCCCTTGTTTTCTGGGGAGGAAACTGAAGACGATGTTGGTGGAGAGATTGCTCACATGTCTCATTTCTCCCCTTGTTGACGTTTACATTTTTTTCAGGGAAATTGACTGCCGCAGAATAATTTTAACCATCATGGTAGAACAGTCAGAATGTAATCCTGGTGTTTCCTTTTTACTCATGGGCCTTTATACAGGAAAATTATATCTTATAATATTAGTGATGAATTTGGGTTCTTGTCTCCTGGTGTAAAAGAATTTAGACCAGGGACATTGAGAAAAAATGAAGGTAGATTTACTGAAACCCTGAAGAGGGCAGGAACACTGAGATAAGTCCCAAGTCCCACACCACAAGGGTAAGAGACTTGGGATATATAGGGTCAGAACATGGAAAGTGAAATAGGGAGCTCATGGGTGGTATTTTATTTATTTTTATTTATTTATTTTTTAAATTTTTACAGCTGATATCGTCAGAGTGGAGGCACCTGGGATTGTGCAGCACTGATCACTGGATGTAGGAAGGGGCTTTCCCAACTAAGTGTTGTGTTTGTCTCTGGGGTTTGTGGCTTGGCTTTAGATCTGAAAAGCAAACTTGAAAGAAGTCAGGTTAGTTCCTGGACCATTGTTTTCTAGCTACCTATTGATAACTGCCATTGTTCTGGCAGGGCTTAGCTCAATGGAACAAATTCTAGGAACACTTTATTCTACCTATTTCAGTAATAATGCTCACAGTAAGGACAGACACTCGCCTGTGTATAGAAGAAACTCCAAATAACAGGGGCTTATAAGAGCAAAGATAAAAGTATACTTCTTTTTTCCCCCAGTGCAAATGGTTTTGGTGGTTCTGCTTAGCAAAGCTATCAGGAGCCCAGGAGCCTTTTCTTTTGTGTTTTCATCTCAAAAGTGTTGTCCTTGCTCCCATGCCCCAAGTTCCACATTCCAACATGTAGAAAGGGGAATATGACAACAGGAAGCAATACAGCTTACTTCACAAGGCATAACCTAGAAGTTGTCCACAGCTCTCCTTCTCACAGCCCATTGGACCAAATAGTCACATGGAAGCTGGGAAATGCAGTTTTCACTTTGGGCAGGCTGTCCAGCAAAAAAAAAAAAAAACTGGTAGTTTTCTTAACAGAGAAGAAGAGAATGGCAAGCAATTTGTGCCATGGGTAGGTAGTATTTGACAATATCCAGACCTGATGGGTGATTTTATTGATTTGCCAGGAGCTCCTACAAGGGAAATCTACAAAAGAAAAAGTTGTTAAATACTTGGCATTCTTTCCAGTGAATTATATAGCAAGTGAAATAGGTGAGTTCCTTTCATGGATGCATGTGTGTGTGTACATGTATATTTATCTATTTAAATATATGTGTTTACTTGCCCCAGAAATTTCTGAAAGGATACTCAGAAGCCGGTTAAAAATGGTTAAGTTTGGACAGTGCAACAGGCTGTGAAGGGGAGGGCGGTTTTTACATATCATTTTATTTCCTTCTATAAAATTAAATACACTTGCCATGTATATGTATTAACATATCCTTTATAAAAATGAGAACTAGTTAATAAAAATGAGTGAGCTTTTGGCTTTGATTCAGAAGCATACAATTCAAAATTGGGAAGGAATTTAGAGAAAATTCAGGTCGAGATATATTATCAAATGGGGGCAGGGGGAAGTGGTTGAAGATTCATTTGCCTACTATGATCCTATTTGGGCTTTTAAATTATATATAGGATATAAATATACACATGTAGGTGTGTATATGAATAGCCATAGCTACATAAAAAGAGAACAAATTGGAAAAGTACACATCAAACTGTGAATTGCGCTTCTCTCTAGGTTAGGGGTGTATAGGAGTTTCACTTCCTATTTTATGTATTTCTGTAATGATTTTATTATTACATGAACTCATACTTTAATAAGCAGAAGAAAAACACCATAGATAAAAATGGTAACATTCCAAGCAATTTTTTAATTCCTCTGCAACAGTTTTAGCACCAGGCTCTGATTAAATAATTTCAATAATGGAGAATTCATCCATTCATTCATTCATTGCAAAAGAATGTATGAAATGTGGTCCATTGTGATGTGGCCCAGGAATCCAAAAATGAAATAAATCCAAAAAGGTGTTTGTACTAGAGCTGAGTAATACAACGAAGGAAAGATGAAAGAGGAGGTGGGCAAGGGGCAGGAGTGTAAAGAGGCAAGCATTGTTAGGATGGGTCATACCTGTTGAATCATGGTTGTATCCCCAGCCCCTAGACTAGGGCTGGCACATAATAGGTTCTCAGTAAATATTTGTTTAAAAACAATGGGTAACCAATGAGCAAGAAATGACAAATAATCTGATTTTCCAGATGGAACGGTCATTTTACTAGCAATATAAGGAAGGATCAGAGATAGGATAAACTGAGGCAAGCATGATGGTTAATTGGTGGCAGGGGGTGGGGAATGCAAGACTGAACCTCTGAGGAGAAGAATGGGAGAGAGAAAGGATAATCTCTAATCTTTAGACTGCCTTTTCTTTGGTGCCATCCTCCTCCTCCTTGTCTTTCACTCATTGGTATTTTGTTTTGTAAATAACAGTGTTATGCTGATGTGGTGAGTAAAAAGCTAATGATAATTATATTCACCTCTTTTAGTTTTCTTGCAATTAGATACAATATTTCATTTGGTATATACTTAATTCAGGTATACTGAGCTGGCTTTGATGATGGAAAAATAGAAGAATTCATTGTTACATATAATAGGATATTTACATAGCTTTCAAGCAGTCACAAAGTTCATACTTTCAGAGTGAACCTCAAAGGGTAATTTTGAGTTGCCTTATAATTTTTTTTACTTCTGCAATTTCTTTACAGTAAAATTGTGTTACTTTTATAATACTTTTTTGAAAAAATAGAACCATAAATTTTATTTCTTCTGAACTAATCATTCCAAAAGTTTTAGGGGTATTTAGTATTATCTTTAAGGGGGGAAAATTCCCCCCTATGAGTTTTAAAGTACATGTAAGTGTAAGTATAAATATAAATGTAAATTCTGACCATCTCCCACTGTCAGAATATTTCCATAAGAAACCTAGTGGCTGCAAATCCTTTCCCTAACCTTTTGATATGTCTATAAATCTCTTAGAGTTAAGGAAACCTCTTCACAGTTTTACATCCCAGAAATGTTTTTCAGAGATCTTGAGTTCATCCCTTTTGGAAAGTAAACATCTGAGAAGATAATACTCTAATGAATCCTCCTGTCTCCCTGTCACTGTGGGCACCTTCTTGGAGCTGGTAAGAGTGGAGGGAAGAGATGTTTTACCATACTTTTCAGCACAATCAGGTTTGCAAGTTCAGTGTCTTCACCATCTATCTGAAAAAAAAAAAATAAAAAAACAAAAAACAAAAAACAAAACTCCTCCTCAGTCCCTCAGTACACTGTCACACTCCCATTTACTCAGCGCTATCTGGATAGGGATGAGATTTGCCATTTTGTATCTAAAGGTTGTATCCTTTGGGCAAAGCCAGGTGAGTCCTGGGAATCAGGAATCCTAAATTATAGTCTCAGCTTGATCACTGACTGGCAGTGGGGAAAGACACTCAGGATTGCCCCTCAAAGGTTTTCAATTTCATCCTCTATAAAGGAGAATTGGTTAATACTTTCCATTTAAACTACCATGAGGGTCATACAGACTTAGCCGGGCTGGATGTCCAGTGTGAGCAGTGTATCTTTTCCTCTCACTTCAAGGAGACAATAGGTCAAACTCTTGACCAACAGGAATTTCCTACCTCTGCCTAGAATATGATTAGTGTCTGCCTCAAAGTGCCTCAGACAACTGGTGCAAAAAGTATGCCTTGAAGTATTTGACAATTCTAATGAATCCTCCTGATGAGGGAACTCCAGAGTTAAAAATTTTAGCTTTAGTTATATAGTTAATAGACTTAATGATTAATGTGTGTAGAAACCTGTTGTTCCAGGAACTAGAATGAATGACCAGACCTACCCTGACTCCAGGAGGATTGCAAGCAATCAAGATGGTATCTGAGCCATTGTGCTCCAGGAAGAAAACATCCAGATGCAGATAAATCACTGGTCAGCAGATGAAAGGATGCTAGGAGAACCGTCAGATTGTAGTGTTTATCTGATTAACATTTTTTCTTGAATTCCAAACCCCTTACCTACCGTTTTCTTCCTCTTATAAAAAAAAAGTCAGCTCAAGATGTGATGTTAAAACGGTCTTTTAGGGTACCTAACCTACCATCTTCTCCGATCATTGGCCATCTGAATGTAATGCCCATAAAGATTCAATACTTGTCTCTACTTTGGGTTTCGGTAGTGACAGGCCAGACAAACGTCAGCTTTTCTGGTTTCGCTCCTACTGAGAATAATATGCTAGGCAAATGAGGTCTTTATGCCAAATAAGATGGCAATTTTCCTTTCTTGTTCAAAACTCTAGACAGTGATTATTGGCCAAACAACTCAGAAAGAAAGAGTGAAAGATAGCATCAAGAGTGAAAGATGAAGAAAAAAAAAGCACCAAGGAATAAACTTACCCAAGGAGGTAAAAGACCTGTACTCAGAAAACTATACAACACTGAAGAAAGACATTAAGGAAGACACAAACAAATGGAAGTATATGCCATGCTCATGGATTGGAAGAATTAACATCATCAAAATGTCTATACTACCCAAAGAAATCTAGAGATTCAACTCAATCCCTATTAAAATACCAATGACATATTTCACAG
This sequence comes from Phyllostomus discolor, assembly GCF_004126475.2. NCBI lineage: Eukaryota > Metazoa > Chordata > Mammalia > Chiroptera > Phyllostomidae > Phyllostomus > Phyllostomus discolor. The sequence continues at coordinate 106,592,451 of NC_040905.2, read as the reverse complement.
ATATAGAACAAATGTTTCAAAAATTTATATGGAACCAAAAAACAACCCAGAATAGCCTCAGCAACCTTGAGAAAGAAGAATAAAGTAGAAGGGATCACAAGATTTGATATCAAACTATATTACAAGGCCACTGTAATCAGAATAGTCTGGTACTGGCATAAGAACAGACACATTGATCAATAAAACAGAATAGAGAGTCCAGAAATAAACCCATGTCTCTACAATGAATTAATATTCAACAAAGGGAGCAGAAGCATAAAATGGAGTAAAAATAGCCTCTTCAACAAATAGTGTTGGGAGATCTGGACAGCTGCATGTAAAAAAATGAAACTAGACCACCAACTTATACTATACACCAGAATAAGTTCAAAATGGATAAAAGACTTAAACATAAAGCCATTACACCATAGAAGTCCTGAGGAGAACATAGGCAGGAAAATTTCAGATATCCCACACAGCAATATTTTTGCCAATATATCTCTTAGGGCAAGGGAAATAAAGGGAAGAATAAACAAATGGGATCTCATCAAATTAAAAAGCTTCTGCACAGCTAAATAAAACATCATCAAAATGAAAAGGCAAACAACCATATGGGAAAATATATTTGCCAATGATACCTCAGACAAGGGTTTGATCTCCAAAATATATAAAGAACTCATATGACTCAACACTAGGGAGACAAACAATCCTATTTAAAAAAAACAGGCAAAGGACCAAAACAGACAACTCTCCAAAGAGGACATACAGAGGGCCCATAGCCATATGCAAAGATGCTCAACATCACCAGGCATCAGAGAGATGCAAATCAAAATCACAATAGATACCACCTCACACCAAAGACAATGGCCATCATGAACAAATCAACAAACAAGTGCTGGGGAGGATATGGAGGAAAGGGAACCTTAGTACATGGTGGGAATGCAGACTGGTACAGACGCTGTAGGAAATAGTGTGGACTTTCCTCAAAAAACTAAAAATGGAACTGCCTTTTGAGCCAGCAATTCCACTGTCGGGATTATATCCTAAGAATCCCGAAACAGCAATTCGAAAGAACCTATGCACCCCTATGTTCATAGCAGCATTATTTACAATAGCCAAGTACTGGAAACAGCCCAAGTGTCCATCAGTAAATGAGTGAGTCAAAAAATGTGGTACATTTACACAATGGAATACAACCTAGCAAAAAGAAAGAAGGAAATCCCATCTTTCATGACAACATGGATGGAACTGGAGAGTATTATGCTAAGTGAAGTAAGTCAGAAAAAGACAAAGACCATATGATCTCACCTATAAGGGAACCTAATGAAAAAAACAAACAAGTGAACAAAATAGAACCAGAGGCATGAAACAAGGAGCAGACTGACAGCAACTGGGGGAAGAGGGGAAGGGAGTAAGTGCGTAAAGAAGGAGAAAAGTCTAATCAATGAACAGGTAGGTATAAAGGACCCAGGGATGTGGACAAACAGGATGGGGATTGACTGTGGGACCAGGGGTGGGTGGGACAAGGGAGAGCAACAGGGAAAACTGGGACAACTGTAATAGAACAACAATAAAAAAAAAGTGAAAGGTGATACCTGCAAAGCCTGCATTTGGTAGTAAGCGAGCTGGTTAATGTTGTTATAAGTATTTGTATGTTTCTGGAAAATTCAATCTGTGTGTAATACAAATACAAAGCCCCCTGCAGTTTCTGAATTTCTTGTCGCTCATCTCAGTTGAATGATCTTTGTAAATAAAGAGTATAAGTTGGATCTAAGATGGCGTCGGAGTAGGAAGGAGCAGATTCGGCTTTCCTCTGCTCAGGGGAGAAAATCCTGACTGATCTATGGAGTAGAAAGGTAAGCAACCAACATATTTCAGCATTTTTGAAAACAGAGGACCAAGGATTGTGGCAGAACCCAAAGAACAAAGAACAGATCCTAAGGGGAGTGCTGCAACAAGGTAGGGTCCCAGGACAAGCGTGTGGGCCCGGGGCCACAGCCCCAGGCCCGGGGCCACTGCTGGGTTTACCATACGGTTCTTGGGAGAGAGCCAGGTCAACTGCTCCCTACCCAGCCGAGCAAGGTCTGAGCGGCTCTGGGAGGAATCCAGGTGCTGGCAAACACACGGGGGCGGTGAGCACCTTTGGAGGCGGTGGACACCAGAGGGGCCGAGTCGTGCAGCAGACCCGGACTCCCACGGTCACCCGTCTGGCTGGAGCTTTGGCGGTGGGAGAAGCCAGGCCGCGTTGGGAGAAGCCAGGCCATGGTGGGAGAAGCCAGGCCACTGTGGGGAGCAGCGGGCTTGAACAGGAGGAATTTCTCAAGAGGAAGGAGTGAATAGACACAGACACTGTTTGGGGAATTCTCCTAAAGTGATCAGTGGCTCCAGCCTGTGTGCTACCCAGCTGTGGGTGCACCGGCGCACGGGCGCACCTGCAAGGAGAGCATCCCCGCACACCAGCCCACAGCAGTAACCCTGGGGAAAGACCTGATTCCCACACCCAGGGCCCAAAGCTGAGGAGCCAGTGCGAACTCCACTGGCCAAGGAAGAAAAGCCAAACAAATCATCCTTCAGCCTGCCTCAACCAGCAAGAGCAGAAAAACCGGTTTGGCCACTTTGAAATCAAGAGACTTTTTAATTTGATTCTATTTTTTTAACAATTTTTAATTTTTTAAGTTTTACTGTTTTTATTCTCTTTTGATTTCTTTTTCCTCTCTTACCTGATTTCTTGTTTTATTCCTTCCTCCTTCCTGTCCTCCAATTTTATCTCTTCTTCCTTCCTTCATCTGCCTTTTCTATTTTTTACTTTTTAAAATTTTTTCCTAAATACCTACAAGTGAGACAAAATCCTGGATCTGTGAAAAGACCAAAGTTGAACCCAAAGAAGGGGCATCACAACAGCTGGGACAGTGAGATAAATGTCACTCTGCTATTACAGAGAAACTGCAAGTTATTGCATATTTGTATCATTATTATTTTCCAGTGTTCCTACATCTTTTTTTAACAGTATTTTTATATCCCTCTTCTTTTTGTATAGCCTGCTTTGCTAGGCTGGATATATTGTATGACCTGACAGCTTTCCCCAATGTCTCTTTCTATATTGTATTACTAATCTATTGTCCTTTAACTCACCTGTGTTCCATCAGCACACTACTCGATGTTCTGTACTCCCTATTCTTGTTACCTAGATCTCATAGACTCTGTCATATGAATGTTGCCATAATATTATTGTAAATAACTGCTGTTCCATGCAATTGTGATTACTTCACAACACCCCTGCCCCCCCAGATCTTAGCCCATTTCAAAGTTTCCTGAACTCTATTACTGTAGTGGTTAACTCTATTCTCTCACACACTATACCTATTTACTATCCTTTATTCTCACCTTACCCCAGAATCTGACTGCCCACAACCTCCCTGCTTTATAGATCCAACTCACAATCCTTCCTCCCCCAACAAGAGTATTATCTTCTTTCCATCCTTTCTAAAAATCAGCTAGCTGGGTGGAAGACCACGGTTAACACTATACATAGTGAAAGGATCTCCTACATCTTCCCTACTTGCTACTACTGTAAATAGCATAGAATTCTCTGTTGCTGTCTTAAACCATTTTGCCTTCCTCCTCCAACTGATGACAAAAAAGAATAGGTGGAGGAGGTGAGCACCAGGATACCCACTGGAAGAGGAAACCCAACAACAAAGGAACCACTAACAGATAACAGCAGAAGAAGGTGAAGGAGGGAGTAGTAACCACACAAACCTCAATCCAGGACTTATCTGGAAATACAACTAAACAGTAGAGACAGTACCCAATACAAGCAACTGAACAAGATTTCTTTAAACCTTGTACACACAGAAGAACCAGCTTCAACACAACCTGCCCTCACCAGCACAACAAAATACAGAAGGTGGTGGACAGAGTGACCCACATTTAACCAGCTGGTGGGAAGGAACCACCAAAGAAAGACTCAACAACAATCAAAACCCAAAGGCAACACAAAGCCAACTTAAATGACAGCCCAAGACCAGTGAGCTTGGGAGATCAAGGAAACAGCACCACTGAAACTCACTGCTATTCTACTAAAGAAGTTCACAACATAAACCCAGGGAGCCAGAACAGATCAATATAAGAAGCTGAGGTGAACAAAAAGAGTCTCACAAACAATGGGAAGACAAAGAAATAATCCCTAAATGAAAGGAAAGGAGGAAGCCTCAAAAAGAATGTTAAATGAAATAGAGGCAATTCAACTATCAGATATTGAATTCAAAGCAGTCATTGCCAGGAAGCTCAATGAGCTCACAATGAGCTACGAGAAACTACAGGGAAGCTACAATGAACTCAATGAAAACTACATCAGCATAAAAAAGGAAATAGAAACTCTCAACAAGGGCCAAGAGGAGATGAAGAATACAATTTCTGAACTGAAGAACACACTAGAAGGAATGAAAAGCAGGATCGATGAAACAGAAGATTGGATCAGTGAGCTAGAAGACAAAGTAGAAGAAAACACCCAGAAAGAGCAAGAAAAGGAAAAGAGGCTCAGAAAAAATGAAGAGGGATTAAGAGAAATACAAGACAATATGAAACGTAATAATATCCGTATAATAAGGATACCAGAAGGAGAAGAAGAAGAACAAGGGATAGAAAACCTAGTTGAACAAGTGATGATGGAAAACTTCCCTAATGTGATGAGACAAAAAGTCACACAAATCCAGGAAACACACAGAGTCCCAATCAAGAGGAATCCAAAGAGGCCCACCTCAAGACACATCATAATTAAAATGGCAAAATTTCAAGACAAAGAGAGAATCTTAAAGGCAGCAAGGGAGAAACAGGAAGTAACATATAAGGGAGCCCCAATAAGGCTAACAGCTGACTTCTCAATGGAAACACTCCAAGCCAGAAGAGAATGGCAAGAAATAATCCAAGTAATGAGAACCAGAGGCCTGCAACCACGACTACTTTACCCAGCAAGGCTCTCAATTAAGATAGAAGGCCAAATAAGAAGCTTCTCAGACAAAAGAAGTCTAAAAGAATACACCTCCACTAAATCAGCTCTGCAAGAAATGCTAAAGGGACTGCTTTAAGGAAAGAAAGGAAAAGAGACAGTGAGAGAGGATCACACGTACATAAAAGGCAATGAATAAGTACCTATCAATAATATCCTTAAATGTTAATGGAATAAACGCTCCAATCAAAAGACATAGAATAGCTGATTGGATAAGAAAACATGACCCACACATATGCTGTCTACAAGAGACCCACCTCAGGATAAAAGATCTGCACAGGTTGAAAGTGAAGGGCGGGAAACAAATTTTCCAAGCAAATGGACAGGGAAAAAAAGCCGGGGTAGCAATACTCATATCTGACAAAATAGACTTCCAAAGAAGGACGATAAAGTGAGACCCAGAAGGTCATTTCATAATACTCAAGGGAAGAATTCACCAAGAAGACATAAATATTGTAAATATATATGCACCCGACATAGGAGCACCCAAATACATAAAGAAAATCTTAGAGGACTTCAAGAAAGATATGGACAGCAACACAATTATTGTGGGGGATTTTAACACCCCACTATCAAAAATGGACAGATCTTCCAAACAAAATATCAACAAAGATATTGTGGCATTGAACAATACCCTAGATGAAATGGGCTTTACTGATATTTACAGAACCCTCCATCCCAAAGAAGCTAAATACACATTTTTTTCAAATGTACATGGAATATTTTCAAAGATTGACCACATGATAGGACACAAAACAAGCCTCAACAATTTCAAAACAATTGAAATCATACTAAGCAATTTCTCGGATCACAAGGGACTGAAACTAGAAACCAGCCCCAAGGAAAAAAACCCAAAACACTCAAATTCATGGAGATTAAACAGCATGCTATTAAACAATGAATGGGTCAAGAATGATATTAGGGAAGAAATTAAACGGGTTTTGGAAACAAATGAAAACGAACTCACAACAACCCAAAACTTATGGGACACAGCCAAGGCAGTCCTGAGAGGGAAGTTCATAGCGATACAGGCCCACCTAAAAAAGTTGGAAACATTTCAAACAAACAACCTAACCCTACGTCTATAAGAACTCGAGGAACAACAACAAAGACAGCCCAGAGCAAGCAGAAGGAAGGAAATAACCAAGATCAGAGCAAAATTAAATGGCATAGAGACTAAAAGCACAATTCTAAAGATCAATGAATCCAAGAGTTGGTTCTTTGAAAAGATAAACAAAATCGACAAGCCTTTAAGCAGACTCATCAAGAAAAAAAGAGAGAAAACCCAAATAAACACAATCAGAAATGAAAGAGGAGAGATTACAACAGATACCACAGAAATACAAAGGATTGTAAGAAATTACTACAAAGAGCTGTATGCCAAGAAATTTGAAAACCTAGATGAAATGGACAAATTTCTAGAAAAATATAATCTTCCAAAACTCAGTAAAATGGAAGCAGAAAGCCTGAACAAACCAATAACAGCAAAAGAAATTGAAGCAGTAATCAAAAAACTCCCAACACACAAAAGCCCTGGACCAGATGGTTTCACAGGAGAATTCTACAAGGCATTTAAGGAAGAACTAACACCGATCCTTCACAGACTATTTCAAAAAATCCAAAAAGATGGAAGACTCCCAAACCCTTTTTATGAGGCCAACATCATCTTAATTCCAAAACCAGATAAAGACACAACAAAGAAAGAAAACTACAGGCCAATATCGTTGATGAACATTGACGCTAAAATCCTCAACAAGATACTGGCAAACCGCATCCAACAGTACATTAAGAAGATCATACACCATGACCAAGTGGGATTCATTCCAGGTATGCAAGGATGGTACAATATTCTCAAATCAATAAATGTAATACATCACATAAACAAAAGCAAAGACAAAAACCACATGATCATATCAATAGATGCAGAAAAAGCATTTCATAAGGTACAGCACCCATTTATGATAGAAATGATCAGTAAAGTGGGAATAGAGGGAGCATTCCTCAACATAATAAAGGCCATATATGAGAAACCTACAGCCAACATTATACTCAATGGGCAAAAATTAAAATCTTTTCCACTAAGAACAGGAACAAGACAAGGATGTCCACTTTCACCACTTCTATTCAATATAGTACTGGAAGTTCTAGCCACAGCAATCAGACAAGAAAAAGAAATAAAAGGAATCCAAATCGGAAAGGAGGAAACAAAACTGTCACTGTTTGCAGATGACATGATAGTGTACATAGAAAATCCTATAGGCTCCACCAAAAAACTGCTTAACATAATAAATGAATTTGGCAAAACAGCAGGATACAAAGTCAATATCCAGAAATCAAAGGCATTTCTGTACACCAACAATGAAACAGCAGAAAGAGAAATCAAGGAAAAAATCCTATTTGAAATAGCAAATAAAATACCTAGGAATAAACCTAACCAAAGAAGTAAAAGACCTGTATTCAGAAAACTACATAACACTGAGGAGAGAAATCAAGGAAGACACAAACAAATGGAAACATATACCGTGTTCATGGACTGGAAGAATTAATATCATCAAAATGTCCATATTACCAAAAGCAATTTACACATTCAATGCAATACCTATTAAAGTACCAATGGCATATTTCACAGACATAGAACAAACACTTCAACAATTTATATGGAACCATAAACGACCCCAAATAGCTGCTGCAATTTTGAGAAAGAAGAGTAAAGTAGGAGGGATCACAATACCTGACACTAAACTATACTACAAGGCCAGTGTAATCAAAACTGCCTGGTACTGGCATAAAAACAGGCACATGGACCAATGGAACAGAACAGAGAGCCTAGAAATAAACCCAAGCCTCTACGGTCAATTAATATTTGACAAAGGAACCAGCAACATAAAATGGAATAAAAATAGCCTCTTCAACAAATGGTGTTGGGAGAACTGGACAGCTACATGCAAAAAAATGAAACTCGAGCACCAACTTACACCTTATACAAAAATAGATTCAAGGTGGATAAAAGACTTAAATATAAAGCGTGACACCACTAAAGTCCTAGAAGAGAACGTAGGTAGGAAAATCTCAGATATTTCACGCAGAAACTTTTTTACTGACTTGTCTCCTAGAGCAAGGGACATAAAGGAAAGAATAAACAAAGGGGGATCTCATCAAAATTAAAAGCTTTTGCACAGCTAAAGAAAACAGTATCAAAATAAAAAGAGAACCAACTGTATGGGAAAACATATTTGCCAATGATACCTCAGACAAGGGTTTAATCTCCAAAATATATAAAGAACTTACATGACTCCACTCTAAGAAGACAAGCAACCCAATTAAAAAATGGGGAAAGGACTTGAACAGACACTTCTCCAAGGAGGACATACAGAAAATCCAAAGACATGAAACGATGCTCAATATCGCTAGCCATCAGAGAGATGCAGATTAAAACCACAATGAGATACCACTTCACACCAGTCAGAATGGCCATCATAAACAAAGCAACAAACAAGTGTTGGAGAGGCTGTGGAGAAAGGGGGTCCCTAGTGCACTGTTGGTGGGACTGCAGACTGGTACAACCACTATGGAAAGCAGTTTGGAACTTCCTCAGAAAACTAAAAATGGATCTGCCTTTTGACCCGGCAATTCCACTACTGGGACTCTATCCTAAGAATACTAAAACACCAAAAGAACCTATGCACCCCAATGTTCATAGCAGCACAATTTACAATAGCTAGGTGCTGGAAGCAACCTAGATGCCCATCAGTAAATGAATGGATCAAAAAACTATGGTACATTTACACAATGGAATTCTATTCAGCAGAAAGAAAGAAGGAGCTCCTACCCTTTGCAACAGCATGGATGGAGCTGGAAAGCATTATGCTAAGTGAAACAAGCCAGGCAGTGAAAGACAAATACCACATGATATCACCTTTAACAGGAATCTAAACAACAAAATAAAAAAAAACTAGCAAAATATAACCAAAGACACTGAAATAGGGGATAGTCTGACAGTGACCAGAGGGGAGAAAAGAGGGAATTTCAGGGGGGAATGGGTAGGGTTTACAGGAACAAATTTGGAGGACACATGGACAAAAACTAGGGGTGGGGGGTAATGGGGGGGAAGGGGGGAGGGATGGGTGGGTGGGCTGGAATGGGAGTAGGGGGGAGAAAACTGTACTTGAACAATGATAAACAAAAAAAGATACCCCCCAACAAAAAAGAGTATAAGTTGACAAAAAGAATAAACTCCAGTATAAAGAGTGAAATTGTTACAGGGTGCAGCCAAGAGGGGGGCCCCAAATAGGGATTTGGAATGGGGCCCAGAACTCAAGGTGTCCAGGAAATATTAGGATGTCCTCACACCTTCCCCCACAGGTGTGAGTTGGGGGAAGGGACACATGGAGCAGGGCCACTGAGAGCCATTTTGCATAGCAACAGCTTTGCAGCTAACTTCTGGCATGGTTATTTAACATATCTATAACCTTTAACTGGTTGCATAGATATATTAAAATAGCTGTGGCCATGCTCTGAGCGAGGGGATGGAAGTAACTTCCACCAAGATGTAACTGGGGGGCAGGTCCCCCGAGTTACAGTGCTTGTGTAGGAGCTTGGAGAAGACTGGCTCCATGACATGGGGCCATGCCTGCCCAGATTCACGATAGCACCACAGGAAAGCTGCTGGCAAGTCTAGCCAGTTGTGGGACGAGTCGGAAATGGGGCTACAGAGGAAGATTGGTGTGGGGATTTAAACCCAGATGCCGCAGCCATTGTGTTACAGAGCAAGGGAACAAGGGGGCCATATACTATTACCAAAAGGAACCCCCCCAGGTTTGTTATGTCTGCTACCAGAGGAAAGACGTCTCTAAGTGCCAGAGATTTGTGAAAAAGAAAGGAAATGTTTATTTCATGCCATACAGATTTAAAGTAGTGACCTAATGTCTTCATAAAAAATCCCAAAGTCCCTTAAAACACCCACAAACACACACAGTCCTTCCTTCCCCCTTTGCCCAGTCTGGGATACCATATCTCAGGGAAAAAAAAAATAGAAGTCTGCAGCTCAGGCAGCCCCCAGTTCTTCTCAGTAATCCATCTGGGCTAGTAGGCCTCCCTTGGTTCCCGGCACCATCAGCTGTGTCACCACAATTTCTGCTAAAGCCGGGTGGTGGTTCCCCCTTCTAAAGCTGTAGGAGTCCTCACTCAGCCAAAGCCACATAGTTCTCCTCCCAAATGGCTGCCGCGTCTGGGTTTAAATCCCCACGCCAATCTTCCTCTGTAGCCCCATTTCCGACTCCTCCCACACTCAGTTATACCTGCCTGCACTCATATCTTTCCAGGCTTACTGGGCTGCCATTCTGAGTCCGGGCAGGCATGGCCCCATGTCATGGAGCCAGTCTTCTCCAAGCTCCCACGCAGGAACTATAACTCGGGGGACCTGACCCCCAGTTAAGTCTTGGTGGGGAAGTTACTTCCATTTTCCTGGCTCAGAGCATGGCCACAGCTATTTTAACATATTTATGCAACCAGTTAAAGGTTACAGATGTGTTAAATGACCATGCCAGAGGTTAGCTGCAAAGCTGTTGCTATGCAGAACAGCTCTCAGTGGCCCTGTTCCATGTGTCCCTTCCCCCAACTCACACCTGTGGGGGAAGGTGTGAGGGCATCCTAATATTTCCTGGACACCTTGAGTTCTGGGCCCCATTCCAAATCCCTATTTGGGGCCCCCCTCTTGGCTGAACCCTGTTACAATTGGAGAAAGAACCATGGGGTTTTGGCAGAGGGGGGATTCCCACAGCCATTGTGCAGAGAGGACCATGCAGCTGTGGCAATAGAAAGGAGAGCCATGCAGCTTTGCCAGAGTGGGGACCCCCACAACTTTAGTAGGGAGAACCACCACCTGGCTTTAGCAGAGAACCTGGAGACACAGCTGATGGTGCCGGGAACCAAGGGAGGCCTACTAGCCCAGATGGATTACTGAGAAGAACTGGGGGCTGCCTGAGCTGCAGACTTCTATTTTTTTTTTCCCTGAGATATGGTACCCCAGACTGGGCAAAGGGGGAAGGAAGGACTGTGTGTGTTTGTGGGTGTTTTAAGGGACTTTGGGATTTTTTATGAAGACATTAGGTCACTACTTTAAATCTGTATGGCATGAAATAAACATTTCCTTTCCCTTTCACAAATCTCTGGCATTGAGAGATGTCTTTACTGTAAGGTGGTGGACATAACAAACCTGGGCGGTTCCTTTTGGGTAATAGTATTGTAGGAGGGTGCAGCCAAAGGGTCCCCAAAAGAAGGATTTGTAATGGAGTTCAGAACTCAAGGTGTCCAGGAAATATTAGAAAAATATATAGAATGTCCTCACCCTCCACCCCAGGGAAAGGGACAAATGGAGCAGGGCCATTGAGAGCTGTTTCCCATAGCAACAACCTTGTAGCTGCCCTCTGGTGTGGTCTTTTAACATATCTATGGCCTTTGGCTGGTTACATAGATATGTTAAATAGCTCTGGCCAAGCTCTAAGCCAGGGAAATGGAAGTAACTTTCCCTAGTTACGGAGCCTGGGAGGCAACTCCCCCTGGTTACAGTGCCTGTACCTGCATGAGAGCTTGGAGATGATTGGTTCCATGACATGGGGCCACACCTGCCCGGACCCACAATGGCAGTCCAGTAAAGCTGGAAGGCTTTGAGAGTTCTGGCATGTGAGGCCGAGTGTGGGAGGAGTCGGAAATGGGGCTGCAGAGGAAGATTGGCAGGGGGATTTAAACTCAGGCACGGCAGCCATTGAAGAGAGAACCATGCGGCTTTAGCAGAGTGGGGACTCCCGCAGCCGTGTAGACACCGTCCGAGATGCAGCCACCTGCGGCTCCTCTACCACCTGGCTCCGAGCCCCAGCGGGCTCTGCAGCCATGGCCACGAGAAGGGGCCACCAATAAGTGACTCAGGAGTACCGGGTCACTGCCCGGCTGCCGCAGCCACCGCCAGGCCTCCGCACGCTGCGCCCACGCTCTGAACGCTCGAGCTCAGCTAACCTTGCAGCCACCTGCTCTGGCCAGGACATGATGAGCTCCGAGCTAGCCCTCTCGGTGCTGCTGCTGCCGTCGCTCTCCCAGAAAGGGGGATCACCGCCTCCCCTCACCCCCGCATCCATGAGAAGAATCACCACGAGGCTTTAGCTGGAGATCCTGGCAACACATCCAATGGTGCTGGGAACTAAGGAAGGCCTGCCAGCTGAGCACAAACTACTAGGAAAAACCGAGAGCTGCCTAAGCCACGGACTTCTATTTCTTTTCCTGAGATACGGTACCCCACACTGGGCAAAGGGGGGAAGGAAGGACTGTGTGTGTTTGTGGGTGTTTCAAGGGACTTTGGGATTTTGACAAAGACATTAAGTCATTACTTTTAGTTTGTATGACTTGAATAAATAACTCTTTTTTTTTTTCCACCAGTCTCTAGCATGGAGAGCTATAATTCTCTGGCTTACAGAAAGGTGAACCTAGTACAGGGGGACCCCAGGAGAAATGGGAATTAATTCCATAGCATTGTGGGACCCTCTTCCCTGGTGGCCAATCAAGGAGGGTCACAGGAAACCACATGCGCAGTAGCTTTAAAGTAATGCAACTACTTGTATATACTCAGTAAAAGCCCACTAAAACTAGCCAGGAAGAATCCTTCCTATAAAAATAAAGTCCCTTCAGCCCATAAGGTCAATCTCTGCTTGGAGTTGGCCTGCTCCCATGTTCTCTTCTATGAACTCTGGGTATTCGGTTCAATTCTTTGTCCCGATCACTAAGAACCTGGTTACCTGTGCCCACCTATGACAGTATATTGCCTTTGGCCCCCCTTGGCCCCTTTTGTTCTGTAACAAAATGACCTCTGGCCAGGTGGATCAGTTAGTTGGCGCATCATCCCCATACACCAAAAGGTTGTGTGTTTGATCCCCAGGCGGGGCATGTACTGGAGGGAACTGGTCAAAGTCTCTCTCTCTCTCTCCACTTCCCTTCCTCCCTTCCACCCTACCTTCCTTCATCCTTCCCCTTTCCTCTCTCTCAAATCAATAAACATATCATCGAGTGAGGATTTTAAAAAAAGAACGGAATAAGATGCTTATGATTGCTGGCTTCAATATTCACATTCCATTGTGTCCTGAGTCTATCCGCAGACTTGTCCTCAGCTCTCAGTTTTCCCTAGCTTCAACATTCTACATCCTTATTATCTCTGAGTGAGGGCCTCCACCTAGGTTCTATCAGACTTAAAGAAATAATTGCTGTTAATCAAGGTTGGCCCTTGTGGCTGTGTATCCAATAACACACATAGATTATAACTTCTAGGCCCTGGTCATTTCTCAGCAGTGAGGGGAGAAATAGGTAGGAATGTTCTGTAAATCATTGTAAAGATGTACATTACCTGATTTTTGTCTTGGAATATAGCATAAAGCAAAAGTCCATGTTGTAATTATGATATTAAAAGTAAATAAACATTTCACTAGCCAGCCAACTAATTTTTTAATTTAGCTTGAAATAATATGCATCTTGACTTGTAACCAGAGTTCAGATTTCTCAAGTGTAGGCTCAGTAACTTAATATGTAACAGTACTAATTCCAATCACCTGTTCTCCAGTGCGATTCTGAACAGAAGGTAAACCCCTATAGAAAGAAAGAAAACAAAACAATGAAAGGGACCGAGAACAAAGCCCGCAGGTCAGGAGGCATGCAAATTCACATTTTAACCACATCAGAATTGTACATGCCACACTTTTATTCTTCTCCTAATCCAGCAGTATTAATGACCTCAAACAAATTTTCTGTCTATAATAACACTTTTGGACTTGTGGCTAAAACCCAAAGATGTTGGTATTTCTATTTATCCCAAGTTAGTGTATAGGGTTGAAGTGGAAAATTCCCTGAGGCATCTTAAGTTGTAACCAGAGTTCAGATAACTCTGGTAAATGTTGAGACAGAGTATGGTAGACAACTCCAGAAATTAGTGATTATATATCTGTGCGTGTCTAGTGACATTCAGCCTGAGTTCTGTGATTTAAAAATATAATAATAAAAAGTGCTTTTTATTTGGAAATAAAAAAGATGCTTCATAAACAAAGAGGAAGAAAGACTCAGAAGTGTTCTGGAATGGGGACCATCAGGCCTCAGATGTCACTGGACAGTGTTATTTGGAATAATGTAAAAAAAAAATACCAGGTCTATAAGATTCAGAGTAAATTAGCTTTGGCCAACATTCATATACTCAACAAATATTTACTGAGCCTGTATTATGTGCAAGACATGTTGCTTGGTGCTGGAGCAAAACCAGTGTGATCCTTGTCCTCAAAGAACTTGTCAGCTAAGGCAGACATACGTATCCGACACAAACAAATGTTTCATCTCAGAATTATGAAATGAAAATCCAAACAGATCAGATGTGGCTCTCATGGGGGAATGATGCTTAAGAAGGAAGTAATTGAGCCAGGTGCAGAGGGAGGAAAGGTGATTAGGAATAATGATCTGGCATGTGTCACAGTTGTGGCTGGAGGGCAGTAAAAGTATTCTATAATTTTTGATTTATGATATGATAATGGTGAATTCATGTCATTATACAATTGTCCAAAAACACTAAATGTACAACACCAAGAGTGAACTCTAATGTAAACTGTCGGTCTTGGGTAATTATATCAATGTAGATTCATCGACTGTAACAAACATACCATCTTGTGGGGGATGGTGATAATGGGGAACAATGTGCAGTTGTGGGGTGGGGAATATGTAGGAAATGTCTGTATCATCCACTCATTTTTGCTGTGGACCTAAAACTACTCTAAGAAAATTAAGTTTATCTTTTTTTAAAAAAAAGAAATCTCTAGCTTCAACAGGAAGAATGGATGGGGGTGGGGGAGGGCACATGTGCAAAATGAAAGTTAGAAGCATGTCTAGAACAATCCAGGCATGAAAGGGCCACAAAAGTAGCAAGAAGATGGAGAGAAGAGAATTGGTGTTTAAGGGAGCTGTTTAAGAGATAATGGTAATAGGACTAAGTGATGGGTTTTCTGTGGAGATCAGGGAGAGGGAAGTATAGTAAGCAACAATTTGCTGGAACTGATTCAAACTGGCTTACAAGAACTGAAAGTTAAATTTTCAGAAATTTTGTACATTGTTAAACACAGTCACTACTGAAAATTATGAAATTATAAAAATTTTATGTTTTATATGGTATGTTTTAAATATACCATATTTAAAAACAAAGATAATACTCCAAATTTATTACTTTCTAGTTACTTTACTACATTTTACTATTATTTACACTTTTGAGATTATTTACATCTATTGTATTACACCTATTGTGGCAGAAATACTGTACAATAATTTGCAACTGCCTATTTCTTCCCAACTCTGTGGTCCATGATGTCACACTGGTAGCTTGAAATTGGCTGTGGTGAAATATTTAAACCACAGAAATTGGCAAATAATACAAAGCAAAATCTAATTTACCCTAGGGAGCAAGTCATTAAACATTTATCAGCATACCACAGGTCATATAGGTTTGCCACAAGAATAAAACAGCAACTAGGGTTTCTTCAAGTTCTCAAGACAAATAATTTTAGGGGTCTATTTACTAGAAACAAATTATCATAAATTATAATATCTGACTTCCAAACCTTTACTAAGCTCTTGTTGTGTGCAAATATTGTGTTCATTATTCAACATGGAGTCTACTTTTTAATTTTTAATTGATTTTAGAAAGAGAGGAAGGGGAAGAGAGAAAAACATCAGTTTGCTATTCCACTAATCCATGCATTCATTGGTTGATTCCTCTATGTGCCCTGACCGTGAATCAAACCTGCAACCTTGGCATATCCAGATGATACTCTAACCAACTGAGATACCCAGCCAGGGCTGGAGTCTCTCTTTTAACCCCAACAATCCTATGAAATTGGTACTCTCAATTATCTCCTACTTCACAGATGAGAAAACCAAGGTTCAAATAGGTTAGGTGACTTGTCAAGAGCAAAGTGTGGAGTAAGTAGCAGACTGCAAGATTGCAGCCCAAGCCTGTTTGTCTGAAGTGCTGTTCTCTTCAAAAGAGAATCAGAACCAAAGCTAACTTGATCCTGAGACATCTTAAAAACTGATCTAGGGCTCCTTAAGTCAGAGACCAGATGAATTATAGAGTCTTCCACTTGTCCTCCCCATCTTTCCCCGCACTCTGTATCTCTCCTTTTATTTTTTTAATATATTTTATTGAGTATGCTATTAAAGCTGTCCCAATTTTCACCCCTTAGCCCCCCATCCCCCCAACAATCACCCCCTTAGTTAATGTCCATGAGTTGTGCATACAATTTCTTTGGCTTCCCCATTTCCTATACTATTCTTAACATCACCCTATTTTGTACCTACCAATTATGCTTCTTAATCCCTCAACTTCCCCCCCATTCTTTTCTTTCCCCTTCCCCACTGATAACCCTCCAAATGATCTCCATATCTATGATTCTGTTCCTGTTCTGGTTGTTTGCTTAGTTTGTTTTCTTAGATTCAGTTGTTGATATTTGTGGATTTGTTGCCATTTTTAATGTTCATAGTTTTGATTCGTCTTTTTCTTAAATAAGTCCCTTTAACATTTCATGTAATAATGGCTTGGTGATGATAAAGTCCCTTAGCTTTACCTTGCCAGACAACGTAAATGCTAAATGATGGCTTTGCTGTACAGAGTAATCTAGGTTGCAGGTCCTTGCTTTTCATCACTTTGAATACTTTTTGCCAGTTTCTTCTTGCCTGTAAGCTTTCTTTTGAGAAAGCAATTGATAGTCTTATGGACACTCCTTTGTAGGTCACTCACCACTTTTCTCTTGCTGCTTTTAAGATTCTCTCTTTATTTTTAATCTTTAGAATTTTAATTATGATGTGTCTTGGGGTGGTCCTCTCTGAGTTCAAATTGTTTGGGACTCTCTGTGCTTCCTGAACTTGTATGTCTATTTCCTTCACCAAATTAGAGAAGTTTTCTTTCATTATTTTCTCAAATAAGTTTTCAATTTTGCTCTTCCTCTTCTCCTTCTAGCATCCCTATGATTCAGATGTTGGTATGTTTGGAGATGGACCACAGACTTCTTATGCTATCCTCATTTTTTTTGAATTCTTGTTCTTCTTTCTATTCTAGGTGAATGTTGATTTCTTCCTTTTGTTCCAAACCATAGATTTGAATCCTGGTTTCTTCCCTTTCACTATTGGTTCCCAGTATATTTCTCTTCACTTAGTGTAAACTTAATTCCTTCCTTTATGCTGTTACTGTACTCAATGAGTTCTTTGAGCATCCTGATCACCAGCGTTTTGAACTCTGTCTCTGATAGGTTAGTTATCTCCATTTCATTTAGTTCTTTTCTGGGGTTTTCTGTTCTTTCACTTGGGCCATGTTTCTTTGTCTCCTCAATTTGGCAGTCTCCCTGTGTTTGTTTCTGTGTATTAGGTAGAGCTGCTTTGACTCCCTGTCTTAGTAGTGTGGCCTATTGTAGAAAAGACACTAGTACATAGTGTGGGACAGAGCCTTAGGTGATTGCCAGGGTGGGGTAACTGTTTTGTGGCTCTGTGTGGCAGAGGGCTTGGAGAGGCGACAGTGCTACTGCCTGTCTTCTAGAGGTTTGCCTGCACTCACTCCACTTCCAGTCACTTTACCCACTCCCCATATGCAACTGGTACCCTTCCATCTGTTGCCTGGTGCTGAATCCCAGAATGGGTGGGTTTGCGTACCATTCTAAGACAGTGCAGGCCCTCTAAGCAGAATCTCCTGAATATCCAGCAGTATCTTTCATCCAGTTTTTAAAGCCAGAAGTTACAGGGATTTATCGTCCCAGCACTGGTGCCCTAGGTTGTGCTGCCTGACCTGGGGCTGGGATTGCCCTCTCCCAAGGTACCCCTCTTGATTTTTATCCACCACACATGAAGTAGGACCACCCATTCCACCACCGCCACTGCCACCACCTCTCCACACCACATGGCGTCTCCACCCCTACTACCCCACTGGATGAACGTGGCTTCTTTAAATCCTTGTTTGTCCAATTGCCATGTGGTTTGATATTCTGACAGTTCTGAGTGTTATTAGAAATTTAATTGTAATTCTGTCTGTGGTCACACAAGGAAGTGTAGCATGTCTACTTATGCCTCCATCTTGACTGGAAGTCTGTGTCTCTTTTTCTTCCATACTCCTTCCCCACAGAGAAGTTCATAACAGGCCTCCCCAAAGTGTGCTACTCTGGCATGTGGATTATTTTGAACTAAATGCAATCCAGACCTTGTGGGCTCAAGAGAAAATTTTACCTCTTCTTTAAGAATTCAAATTGGTGCCTTACCCATAGTAAGAGTTAATATCAGAAATAACTTTTTATGACCTATCTACAGGGCAGGCAAACTTCTAATTACTGAACATCCACTCCTCTTGTCCTCTAAATTACCCTCCTCCCCTCTAAAGCCTTACTTCATTTCTTAGCTCAGGATATCACATTAACCTCATTTTATCTTTCTGTCTCTGAACATCTCAGGTATGTAGAGATCCCATATGTAACACCTGTAATTAGATTTGGTTATCTCCTTTTGTTAATCTATCTCATCCCAATTTACTTATTAGACCAGTAGAAAGAAGATAGAAAGTTAGAGGACAATTTTCCCTCCCCAGCTCACATCTCCCCTCACTTCTATATCTCTGCCTTATAAAATACCTTACAATTTCCTCATGAAGTAACTGAAAGGTAAATGCAAACTATTGTTCTTTTATTAATTAATAGTGAATATTGGAGCTATAAGTTATCAATGAAAATTGAGAACAACTAAACATCACAGAGGGTCAAATTTACTTCTGGTTAAAAAATTACAAAAGAATCAAATTTCTTCCACAAAATGTGTATCTTTGCTATATTTGACTTAGGAAAATAGGAATTAGCAGAAATAGTAAATCAGTAGTAAATTCATGTACTATGAAATCAGTAGCAAATTATAATCAGTATATGCAATGGGGAAAATAATAGGTTAAATAAAATTTGTTCCCAAATTTTAGTGGAAAACAATTGATTCCCATGCCACTAACTTAAGGAAAATTAAAATAGTTTAATTGACTCATATACATCATTGATCATGGAATTATATTGATTTAATAACATTCACTTTAAACAATGCTTTCTTATTGATGTTTCATCTGTGTTGATGTCATTCTGATTTAAACATTTGTATTCAAAATGTCCTTTGCATCCAATTGGTATGTGTGAGAAGGTAAACACATTTTCCAGTCCCTGAGGCCAGCTCTGCCCTGACCATCCTTATTTTGTTTCTTAGTCTCTTTCATCCCAAAGTGTCCTGACTCACCCAAAAGATAATGAAGAGAAGGACATTTGGGTTTCCTGTGAAGAGATGTGTCCATGGTCATATACTAAGTAGGCATGGCAGACCATCCCAAGGTCTTGGGAATCAACTTTGAATAATTACAATTTTCAAAGTTGAAGGCAATGAAGATCCAGCCCTTATATATAGTACATAGCACATAATAACATTAAAAAATACTTGATGGAAGGATGGATGTTTGAATGAATAAATGTATAGACAGGCTTATTGGGGGAAAAACAACCCTATATATCTAATTTTTGTGTTCTATCCTTGACTTACAATATGGCTATAAGAAGTTAAATATGATCATACCTAGATCAAACAGTCTAGCCAATAAAATAGACCTGGTTAGCCAAAGATGGGTAAGATTCCTCAAGGGAGGGACAACCTAAGATAGGCATGGTCACAAAGGGACCTCAGGGAAGGACTTGGGGGGCTATAAAAAAGGGGGTGATAGACCCTCACCCCTCAGCTTTAACATAGTCTGAGTCCTCATTCTGTCTGCAAGAAGTCTCCTAATCTCGGCTTCCTTAGTTTCCCTGCCTGACTTAAGCCTGAAACAATGCTAGAGGGTGGTGCAGCCCTGGGTAGGAACAAGCAGTTCCCTGGTGTGATCAGGTTTAAGAAAGAATGCATAAAATCCTGTGAAACCTGCTGTGTTAAGAACGTCCTCCATTTTCTGATAAGGGTCCAAGTATGAAATGGATTTGTTTCCCAAAGTTTTATAGCCCTTTAGCTAACAGACCCTGACTCAGAATAAGCCCTCATAGTTCTTTGAACATTATCTATTGTTTGATCCTTACTGCCTGACAATGATTGATGAGCTTTACCTGTTTTCCTGTGTAAATTGAACCCAATAAAAGCCCACTGAGGAACAGGCTCCTGGCCCTTCTCCTTTGAGAGATTGGCCACCTTCCTCCCCAAGCAGATCATGTCTTTGTACACTTATTCTCATCCGTGGCAGATGGGGGTCTGCGGGCAAAGCTCCCCGACATCTGACTTCAAAGCTACTGTCCCTTTTATTGTGGTTTCAAATAACAGTAGCACCACTTACTTGTTACTAATATACTTAACTTTGAGGTCCAACTTTCACATCTAAAAAACCCATATAACCAATATTATAAACTTCATAGGGTTCTTTTGGGGACTAAAGGAGATAATGCATATAATTCATTAATTTCATTACCTGGAATGTAGTAAGTTATAAACACAGCTGCTGTTTTTATGTTAAAATGATTGTTAATAGTAACAGTATTGTTTATAAGTATTACCTACACTGCTTTCTGTCCCCACAGTACTCTTCTTCCACATTTTTTAGTATAACAGTCACTCATTAGTTATCTTCAAGTTTCAACTCCTCTAAGCTCTCCTGGCATCCCTAAATTCCCAACTCACAACACCTTATTCCCCATTGCATTTGTGAGAGATTCTTTCTGACACCTCCCAACTCTCTGACACCAACTATATGTTCAACAAGTCAATTTTGACACTAATTAGGTAAAGAGGCTCAATCCCACAAGACTACCCCCATTTCTGATGCCAGTCACAAGTCCTGAGCCACCTGTACTTCTAACTGGCTATCTATCATATGCTCCCACATCTCCTTCATCAGGTTTGATTATTTGCTAGAATGGCTCACAACTCAGGAAAATACTTTGCTTATGTTTAAGAGTTTATTATAAAGGATACAACTCAGGACCAGTTAAACAAAAGAGCTGCATAGGGCAAGGGGTGGGAGAAGGGTACATGTTGCTTCCATGCCCTCTGTGGGTGTGCCACCCTCCCAGCATTTTAATGTGTTCACTAATCTGGAAGCTTCCTGAACTTCAGTGTTGGAGTTTTCATAGAGCTCAATCTCCAACTCTGCCTTCCCTCCTCAGAGTATAGTGGGTTGGAATGGAAGTTCCATCCTTCTAATCACTTGATCTTTCCGGTGACTAACCCATCCTAAGGCTATCTAGGGGCCCTATTGTAAGTCATCTCATTGCCATAAATGTGGGTGTAATGGTAAAGAGTCCATTATAAATAACCAACCAAAGATACTCCTGTATAGAGGTCCTGGCCATAGCAATCAGACAAGAAAAAAAATAAAAGGTACCCTAATTGGGAAGAAAGAAGTAAAACTGTCATTATTTGCAGATGACATGATAGAGACAACCTTAAAGACTCTACCAAAAATCTGTCAGAAGTGATAAATGAATTCAGTAAAGTAGCAGGATGCAAAGTTCATGTAAGAAATTGGTTGCATTTTTATACATCAATAAAGAACTATCAAAAAGAGAAATTAAGAAAACAATCCCATTTCATCAAAAAAAAAACCCCACTGGGTAATAAATTTAACCAAGGAGGTAAAAGACTGGTACTTTGAAAACTATAAAACATTTAAAAAGTGGAAGAACATACAAATAAATGGAAGGATACATTGTGTTCATGGATAAGGAAAATTAGCATTGTTAAAATGTCCATATTACCTAATTCAATCTATAGATTGAATGCAATGCATATCAAAATCCCAATGACCTTTTTCACAGAATAAGAATAAATTTTCACAAGAATAAATATACATAAAATTAAATGAAACTACAAAAGACCTCAACTAGCCAAAGTAATCTTGAGGAAGAAAAATAAAGTTGGAGGTATCACATTACCTTATATCAAAATATACTATAAGGCTACAGTAATTAAAACAGCATGGTACTGGCATAAAAACAAACACATAGTTTAATGCAACAGAACAGAATATCCAGAAATAAACCTACACCTATATGGTCAATTAATCTATAACAAAGTAGGCAAAAATATGCAATGGGGTAAAAACAATCTCTTCAATAAACAGTGTTGGGAAAACTGAACAGACACATGCAAAAGAAGGAAACTGGATCACTTTCTTTTCTTTTTTTTTTTTTTAAAGATTTTATTTATTTATTTCCAGAGAGGGAAGGGAGGGAGAGAGAGAGAGAAACATCAATGTGCAGTTGCTGGGGGTCGTGGCCTGCAACCCAGGCATGTGCCCTGACTGGGAATCGAACCTGTGACACTTTGGTTCCCAGCCCGCGCTCAATCCACTGAGCTACGCCAGCCAGGGCTCTGGATCACTTTCTTAAACCATGTATAAGGATAAACTCAGAATGTACTAGAGACCAAAAATTTAAGACCTAGAACTATAAAACTCCTAGAAGAAAACATAGACAGTAAACTCACTGACATTGCTCTTGGTACTATTTTTTAATATGTCTCCTCAGGCAAGAGAAATTAAAAGAAAAAAATAAACAAGTAAGTCTATATCAAACTAAAGAGTTTTTGCACAGTGAAGGAAACCATCAGCAAAATAAAAGACAACCTATTGAGTGGGAGAAGGTAATCACCAATGATATAGCTGATAAGGGATTAATATTCAAAATATAAAAGGAACCCATACAACTTACCACCACAAATTTTTAAAAAAACAAAAAAATCTGATTAAAAAAATGGGCAGAGAACCTGAATAGACATTTCCCTGCAAGGGAAATACAGATGGCCAATGCACATGTGGTAGAAAAAGAAAACTCCCATGATAAACTTCTGTGCTTTGTAACTCCCATGATAAGCTTCTGTGCTCTGCAGCTTCTGCAAATTCCTCCTGCACTTTATTCCTTTGTTTCCCATATAAGGTAGCTAGACCTAACTTCCGCATTTAGCTTCTGCAACCTCGCTTTGCCATGTAGGTAGGAAGCCTATTAGGTAGGTAGGCAGGGCTATTTAAACCCCGGGAGAACAAAGATTGGGGCTCAGAATTTAGAGATTCTCCTCTGAGCCCTTGCACGTAATAAAGGATCGTGTTCCGCTATCTCTCCCGTGTGTGAGTTATTTTCTGCAACATTTTGGTTCCCTGACCGGGAAACGACTCTCAAGAGCAGGCATTTTGCCTCCAGTGAAGATGACCAGGGGCTCAGCGGGGGAGCCCTGCCACAGGGGAAGGAGCACGTGCCCCGGTTGTTTCAGGCTTCCCGGGGCAGAGACTCCCATGCCATATCCCCGACCGCTCTAAGACCCGGGCGGAAGGGGAGAGATGAACCACGAACTGTCAGAGGCACCAATTGGAATCGGTAAGTGCCCTGGGGACTGGACCCTAGACCAGAGAGAGGCTGATCACCTCTCAACCAGAAAATTCAGGAATCTGAGCCAAGGCTCAGACCATCAGACTCCTACTTGGGGGAGGAAAAGTTGTAAACTCTGTGTGACTGTGTGTGTGAATGTATCTGTGACTCCACAAGCTGGCTAGGCTTACGGAGTCTGATTGGGCCCTCACCTGCGGTTCCTGGGCTGGTCATACGGCATAACGGTTGGGTGCTTAACCTGAATTCTACACGGGCAACCTTCAGCCAAGACCACCTAAGTCACTCGCGAGAGGACAGGCCAGGCAGGCATGCGAAAGATCCCCTTTTCCTTTGTTTGTCTGAGCCGATCGGGAGGATTTGTCATGGGGGGGGGGGGTTCTGCCACAGTACTATATTGCATGTATGTTGGAGATCGAACGGCAAGCCATGTGGGTACGCTGCCATTTTGGGTAAAATGGAGGACGAGCCTCGTGGGTGCCCCACTGTGGAAGGTGGAACATGCATGGTTGTCGTCATCTTGGATGATGGGTCACATGAGAGCCCCTCCATCTTGGAACTGGGCAAGGTGCCAGGCCAAGGGCTTTCTTCAGATTATAGGTTGTATGCTGCTGCTGTGTGGGCACCGCATCAGTTTGGTACTCTGTGTAACTGGTTCTGATAAGAATGGCTCTGGTTCTGAAGGACATGAACTGAGGTCCAAGGGTGAACATCTGATCTAGAGGGTGTTTGCAGGGTCTGAGCTGCAGAAAGCTGCAGGATATCCCTTTAAATCTAGGGAATTTTAGTGGAAAGTCCCTGCCGTGCCAGGGACTTTCGGTTGCCACATGCTGAGTTTAAGTATAGTCCTTCCCAGAGTGGGAAAGGAACCAGGATTAAAAGAGAATGATGGTTAAATCTGAATGAGTAAAATTATGTATAAAGAATGTAAAGTTTTAAACCTGGAGTAAAAGAAACCTCAACTATTTGTTTTCTGGTTTTGTGGGAAAAGAGCAAATTTCTAACATTGGTGTTGTTTCTGATCAGAAACCCTCTGTACTTGAAGACCTGTTTAAGGTCACCTGTAAGACCTAAGAAAGGTCGCCTGTAACCGACTGGGGAGAATGCCTTTGCCACTCGGGACCCAGGAAGGGTCATTTGGGACTGATGAGTGCTTCAGCCAGAGGCAAAGCAGCATGTGTCTGCCAAAAGACCAGGCCTAAAGGAGCATGTCTCTGCAAGGCACCAATGGACACATTGGTGCAAGAGAATGCCCCTACCTGTGTATTGTTCTGGAACTCTGTGTTTTGGATTTTGCTCTGTATCTGATCTAAAAAGGAAATTAAGGATTCCAGGGAAGGTTGAAACTTCACACTCTGTAAGTAAATAAAAAATATAATTTATATATAAATGAAGCAGGTCTGTGAGAAACTGCAAAAATAAATAGAAAAATAAAAGTTTTAGGAAGGGATTATGTGATGTTAGTTAATAATAGAAAATATAAGGCATGGAGATGCAATCTTGGTAGATATCAGGAGTATGAAAAAAAGAATAGAGAGTTTGTGAATGTTGCAGAAAGTCTGTGAAAGTGAAAGTTTTGAGAAGCCTGTTGGATATCAGAAGGAACAAGATTTTCCTTCACGCTTTGTATTTTTCTCCCTACCTGATCCCTCCAGAATGTGGCATTCTGAAGGAGTGAGTGAAGACATAAGGTTTCTTTGTATAAAACCAATAAGACCAGTAGTTAATAGTGGTTTTGTTAACCAAGACTTTGACTGGAATGTCACGCCTGAAGGAGGCATGTATGGGTTCTGGTCGTCACCAGAAAGCCCTGAGGAACCGGGGTTGACTTGCAAAGCTAGTGTAAGCCCACGAGAAAAGCCTGGTACTTTGGTTGGTTGTGCAGTTCATGGCAGTCTTTCCAGGGAAGGAACGAAGGTTCCTTTCATGAAAGATGGCCAAAAGGAACCTGTAAGCACAACGGAAGCCTCAAAGATTTGAGTGAAACAACTGGGGCAGGCGAAGCCAGAAGGCGGATGTGTAGCCCTGCTTCCGTGCCCCGAGGAGCGGACTAAGAGGTTGATCTAAAGGTTCCCTGTGTGAGTTCTAACAAAGCAGAATTAAAGATCATAAGTGATCCAGGCTGCTCTTTGTGTGTTTATGCAAACAAACAGTAAAAATTAAAGTCGGGACTCAAAGTAGTCCCTTTAGTAACAGTGAGGGTGATCTTAAGGAGAAAAATTGTGGTTCAAGGAAAATCACAGTGCTCAGTATTAGATATCAGAATGATGCAACTAACTGTCTTGAAAGCATCTTTTTGTTTGAAAGTTGAAACTGGTTTTGTAATATTATCAAAGATGTACAATTTACAGGTATGGAGGACCTGTCAAATTGCCATTGCTGAATGTCATTTCAGGAAAGACCTCGCAACTGAATGTCTTCCCAAAAGACAGTCTCACAGGCACAGAGACTGGTTTGGGGACTATTGTGTGAATTAACCTGTGTGTTCTTCTGTTTTCATAGGAAGTATGCCTATGACTTCATTACCTGAATGACTGGTTGCAATATAGGCCTCACTTAAGGAGCCCATTCTTCAGCAATACCCCCCAACAATTTGGCTGAACTGAGTGTTGGGTTGGTGAGCAGTTTGGGCGATCTGTGGGCTTCACTTTAGAACTGATTTTCCCTTTTCTGTCTTGATGACTTGGACAGGAAGGGTTCAGATATCTGGAAGGAGGGAAATCATAATATATTCCCCTCAGCCTGAGTGAAGTATAATGGGCCGCAAGAGTTTTGGATAGGTGTAGCATGCCTTGTACACCTTCCTCCAGATAAGCCATTCTTCACTTAAGTTCCTGCCTTTGTCACTTAGTGGTTATGATTTAATTGTGCCTTCCAACTCTTTCCAAATCTGTCATCTCCAGAATATGACCAGGATGCCAACGGTCCAGTAATGCCAGCCTTTGGACACCAACCCTGCGACTTTCTGGTGACAGCCAACTGACCAGGATTCTGTAAGGTCCTTCCCCTTACAGGAAGGACTCCCTCCATGCTGCACCCCCCACCCAGCTTCAGGGCACCCCTGACCCACAGGTAGGTAGAACAACATCCATTTCCAGCTGGAAGCAGTTACAAGAAGATGAGACCTTCATCCATTGTCCTTTAAAAGAATTTAAAGTGGGTGTATATCTGAAATGAAAGATTATTACAGAGTGCAGCCAAGAGAGGGGACCCCAAATGGGCATTTAAAATGGGGTCCAGAACTCAAGGCATCCAGGAAATTTTAAGATGTCTTCACCCCTCCCCTGACAGGTGTGAGTTGGGGGAGGGACACACAGAGCAAGAACATGCAGGGCTGTTTTGTACAGCAACAGCTTTACAGCTAATCCATGGCATAGTCATTTGACATACCTATAGCCTTTCACTGGTCACTTAGATATGCTGAATAGCTGTGACCATGCTCTGGGCCAGGGAGATAAAGAATGACTCCCTTGACCCAAGATGTGACTGGGAGGCAGGTCCCCCGAGTTACAGCACCTGCGTGGGAGCTTAGAGAGGACTGGCTCCATAACATGGCGCCACACCTGTCCAGACCCATGATGGCAGCCAGACGGGAGCAGGTACCGGCCCGTCCAGGATCTGCAGGCCGTCAACAAAGCAGCCATCACCCTCCACTGGTCACCTCAAACCCACACACCCTCCTGAGCCAGCTTCCCCCAACAGCAACGTGGTTTTCCTGCCTTGATCTGAAGAATGCCTTTTCCTGCATTCCTGTGGCACCTTCCAGCCAACCCATTTTTGCCTTCGAATGGAAAGATCCACACACAGCAGTCAAGACTCAGTTAACTTGGACTAGACTGCCCCAGGGGGTTAAGAACTCCCCAACCTTATTTGGGGAAGCCCTAGCAGGAGACCTGAAACCCCTTGCTAAGGGGGCAGGGCCAGACCTGACGATTCTGTAGTACATGGATGACCTCTTCTTGGTGGCCCCATCCCAAGAACGGTGCTGGGAGGGAACGCACACACTACTGAAGTGCCTGACTGAATTAAGGAAAGAACACCAGAAGCACACCCTGAACACACTCCTCCTCTTCACGTTGAGTTGCAGAGGGCACTCGCTGTGTATCTGAAGTGTCCCCACAGCCGTCTGCATGGTCCTCTGTCATGGCCCTTCATGGTGCTCTGTCAGGTTCACCTGCCCCAGCAGCCTGCGAGCTCCCTCGGGGTTCTGGTGTGTTGCCCAGTGCAGTGCTCAGCCACCAGGAATGTCAGAAGTACTTACGGTATTATCAGGGCCACAGATGGAGAATGGAACCTTAGCTAAATTCTACCAGGAAACTGGACTGCCCTGGACAGACTTGCTGCCGCTAGCATTGCCTAGGTTGCAGGAGTCACCCCTTGGATCCACTACAGCCAGGCCAAAACAACAGCAGATTCCGAGGACCCGAGGACTAGGCCTGAACCCAGAATACCCACCTTGAGGCATGGGAGAATGCCAGCCAGTAAAGAAGACACCAAGGAATGGACCATTGTTCCACAGGGTACCTGACTTTAATTGGCACCTTCGCAGGAGCATTGGGAATTGGACTAGTGACTGTGACCCCTGCGGAATGGAATCCCGCAGAGCGGATCACCCTAGGAATAGTTTGTCTCTGTTTGGTCTCTGCATTTGGGTTTATTGTATGCTTCGCTTAACAAATGCGGCCCCTGTCTCAGCCCCAGCCTGCAAATGTAGTACCCCCAGGCATAGAATTGTGCTCAGCAGTAGAGTGGTCTCTTAACTATCTCCCAGGATCAGCTTTCAGATCCTCCACTGACATGCCATGCGGTTGTGTTCAGCCACAGCAATCCCTCTGTACTTGGGGAGGGAAGGTATACCTGACTAGAGTGATATCCAGGACCATAGGATACCAGACCCAGAGGTGTCAGGCATATGGGACCCTGCATCTTCTGAACCTTGGTCCAGCACCTGAGGCCACAGTGACTCATAGGGCAGCCGCCAAAGTGTTAGCCCTCCAGCAGTACCAACACCAGTATCAGCAGCTGCAACCCTCCCAAGGACCTCAGCCGTATAGCTAGGACTCATCCATCAGAGCGCCGGAATGCTATGGACCACCTGGTTTCTGCAGTCAGACGCTGCCATCCTCTGGACCCATCACCAGCCCTCTGGGAACTTTCTTTTGGTGTAACGAGACTCTCTACTGGTCGGTAAACCATAGTACCCCAGCCCCTTGCTATCTCATGGCCTTAGCCCCCCAGCTCGTCTTATATCAACTGGATGAGTTGAGTACCCTGCTTGCCCAAGAACATCAGAAGCGAGCAGTCCTCCTTCCCCTGATGGTCAGGTTAAGTTTTGCCACTTCACTCATCGGAACGGGACTGGGGAGTACAGGACTAGCAGTCAGCCTCCAATCCACCAAGGAGCTCCAGGAAGAATTAAACCAGGCCATGGATGCCTCTGCACTATCCATGGCCTCACTGCAGAGGCAAATAACTTCCCTAGCTTGGGTAGCCCAACAAAACCGGCAGGCATTCGACCTACTTACTGAGGAAAAGGGGGGAACTTGTCTTTTCCTCCAGGAAGAATGCTGTTACTATGTCAACAAAAGTGGAATAGTAGAAGAGAACATTAGCAAACTAAAAGACATTCACCGGCAATTGGGGAGCATCGGTTTCCCTGCTGAAAACCACTCCTGGTGGCAATCGGTCCTTTTCCCTATTTTAGCCCCTATTTTAGGCCCTCTTGTCATCCTTTTCCTTGCATTAACTATAGGACCCTGTTTACTGCACACAGTAGTGCAGCAGATAGAAGAAGCAACAGTGACCCAATGAGCTGCCGCCAAGATCCTTTCCCTCCAAAGACACCACTACCGGAAATTATAGCCAACTCAAAAGGAGGGCGAATATTCGGATTACGACACTGATGCTAGAACAGACACCAGTGCTGTTCAGCATCAAAGGGGGGAATGTGGCAGAAAAGGAAAACTCCCATGATAAGCTTCTGTGCTCTGCAGCTTCTGCAAATTCTCCCTGCACTTTGTTCCTTTGTTTCCCATATAAGGTAGCTAGAGCTAACTTCTGCATTCAACTTCTGTAACCTTGCCTCCTCATGTAGGTAGGAAGCCTGGGGCTATTTAAACCCCGGGAGAACAAAGATTGGGGCTCAGAATTTGGAGATTCTCCTCTGAGCCCGCAAGTGTAATAAAGGATCGTGCTCCGCCATCTCTCCCACGTGTGAGTTATTTTCTGCAACACACATATGAAAATATGCTCAACATCACTAATTATCAGGGAAATACAATTTAAAAACACAATGAGATGTCACCTCACACCTGTCAGAATGGCTATCATCCAAAAATCAACAAACAACAAGTGTTGGTGAGGAGGTGGAGAAAAGGGAACCTTTACTCATTGTTGGTGGGAATGAAAATTGGTTGAGCCACTGTGGAAAAGAGTATGGAGGGTCCTCAAAAAATTAATAATAGAACTACCAAAACCTAGCAATTCCACTTCTGGGTGTGTATTCAAAGAAATACAAAACACTAATTCAAAAAGCCACATGCTCCCTTATGTTCACTGTAGTATTATTTACAATAATCAAGATACGGATATTGTAAATAACTGGCAAGATATGGAAGCAACCTAACTACCCATGGGTGGACAAATAGATAAAAAACAGGTGATACATATATATAATGGAATATTACTCAGCCATAAAAAGAAGGAAATCTTGCCAAGTGCAACAACATGGATGAATCTAGAGGATATTATGCTAAGTGAAATCAGACAAAGACAAATACCATATGGCTTCACTTATATATGGAATCTAAAAAACAAAACATGAATAAACAAAACAGAAACAAAATGATAGATACAGAGAACATTTTGATGGTTTCCAGATGGGTGTTAGAGGGATGGGTGAAAAGGGGAAGGAATTAAAATATACAAGTTGCTGGTTATAAAAACAGTCACAGAGATGTAAATGCAGCATAGAAAATAGAGCCAATATCATTGTAATAATATTTTAATAACTATGTATGGTGTCAGATGGGCACTAGATTTATTGGGGTGGTCACTTTGTAAGTTATATAAATGTCTAATCACTATGTTGTACACCAGAAACTATTGATGTAATGTATTATATGGATTTTGTTACTTTGAATTCCCACTGCTTGGCACATAGCAAGAGCCAACACACAATTGCTGGCTTTATTATTCTTGTCATTATGGTTGTCTCATTAGTGGTATAAGGTCTACTTCAGAGAGTAACCTAGCAGTGACATGAGCTATGTGATGTCATTTAATAAATGATTTAATGAATATTTTTCAATATCTTCTCCACCCAAGTCCAGAGAAGGCTGCTGTCAATTTTAACCAAAAACTGTAAAGCAAACACAAACTTTATTTCAGGGTCTTTTAGGAACTGAAGTTCTAGAGATAAAACTTTGGGTAAAACCCCAATTGTATTCTGAGTGGTAAAGAAAGATACAGAGTTTATAAAAACATAAAAATGGGGCCTTACAAGGGAGTTACACAAATTGCTTTGAAAGAGCTGTGGTTGGTCCTGGTAAGCACACTTACACTCTACTACATATGATTAATTGTTCCTGTCTATTATTTGGTGAAAATTTTTATTCTTTAATATATAGTCCAGTGGTGTAGAACCAGTTCCAGGAACTATACTAGGATGTAGCCATTGTGGTTTTGCTCAGTTCAAAAGTTAAATTTCTCATGGAGGCTATTAGCTGAGCTTCCTGAATGCCTCCCTATTCTATTTTAGATTGCTCTTTGACAATATCAACTCTATTTCACTGTTTTGCTTTTAAACTATTGTCTTGGAAGAGGCACTCTAAATCTGGAATGCTCTTTCAATTTCATCCTCAAAGAACCTTTTAGCATGTTGTGATTGAGACAAAAAGAATTCCAAGCCTAAAGACAGATCCCAGCTCTGATTCCCTTTTTCATGTGGCCTTCCCAGGTGATCCTCTCCTCATGGCTCCATAAAAGAGATTGAATCAAATGGATCCGATTATACCCACTGCTTATCTCCACTGGGGCCAGGAGCAGCCTGGCAATGCAGTGCCCAGAAAAGATAGACAGGGGTCAGAGCACTATGTTTCTTCTCCAGAAAAACAGTCACCCAAAGCTGCAGAGAAACTTCAGAGTGACAAAAGTGACAAGAGTAACTTTACAGTGAAAAACCTGACAAACACTACTTCAAGGTCAATATCAACAGTTAATAAGTCATGATGTGATAAAAAATGGCACTTTACCTCTGCAGTCTTCCTCCCCAAAACCATAATCCTAGTCCAGTCATGTGAAAAACACGAAACAAATCCCAGCAGAGAGACAAACAAAATACCTGGCCAGTGCGTCTCAGAACTGTCATCAAGAACAAAGCCTGAGAAACTGTCACAGCCACGAGGAGCCTAAGGAGACAGGACAAATAGTTGTAATGTGATGTCCTGGATGGGATGCTGGAACAGAAGCAGGTTACTAGGTAAACACTGAGGCTACCTGAATCAAGTATGGACTTTGATTAATAGTGATGTATCAATATTGGTTCATTAATATGCCATACTAATGTAAGATAGTAGGGGAAATTGAGTGCATGGTATACAGAAACTGCCTGTACTATCTTCACAATTTTTCTTTATTTTTATTTATTTTATTTATTTTTTTTAAAGATTTTTATTTATTTTTAGGGAGGGAAGGAGGGGGAGAGAGAGAGAGAGAGAGAGAGAAACATCAATGTGCGGTTGCTGGGGGTTATGGCCTGCAACCCAGGAATGTACCCTAGCTGGGAATCAAACCTGGGACACTTTGGTTCCCAGCCTGTGCTCAATCCACTGAGCTACGCCAGCTAGGGCTACAATTTTTCTTTAAATCAAAAACTATTCTCAAAGTATGAAGTTTGTTAAAAAAATAAGTTAACCTTTTAAAGAAATAATGTTTTTAATCCTCACCCAAGGATGTTTTATGGATTTTAGAGCAAGAAAGAGAGAGAAACACCAGTGTGAAAGAGAAACATTGATTGGTTGCTTCCTGAACACACCCTGACTGGGGATCGAACCCACAACCTAGGTGTGTGCTCTGACAGCAGATGAACCCACAACCCTTTGGTTTATGGGGTGACATTCCAACCAACTGAGCCACCCAGCCAGGACTAAATTGACCACCACTTTTAATCTCTTAAAAATAAGACATTAATGTAAAATATTTCTTAAAATACTTGCATTCAAGAAGCTTCAGCCCTGACCAGTGTGACTCAATTGGTTGGGTGTCGTTCCACAAAGCAAGAGACCACTGGCTCAATTCCCAGTCAAGGGCACATGCCTAGGCTGTGGGTTGGTCCCTGTCTGGGGGGGCAAGCATTGGAGAGGCAAGTAATTGATTTTTTTCTGTCATATTGATGTTTCTTTCTCTCCCTCCCTTCCCATCTCTCTGAAAAAAATAAGTAAAATATTTTTAAAAAATAGAAACAGCTTCAGAATAGAATAAAATATAGGAAAATCTGTAGAGAAATTGATTTCTCTTGAGAGTAAGAAAATAATACCCAGTACTATTCAATAATACAAGGGATCAAAGGGAGAACAGTAATTATTCCAATCAGTCTCCTGTTGCAGAAACCATAAATATAAAGATGAAACTATGCTACAAATTTCTCTTTGACAAAGGGGAGGTGATCAATAGCTTACCTCTAGTTTGACTGTCCCACTGTGATGGCACTCCTTCCAAAGAGGGGAAAATGAGCTGCCAATGAGAAATCATTCAGATGACTAAGAAAATCATCTCAGAAACTTCCAAACCAAGTCTGACAGTTAGTAGATGTGCGGAGCAGTTTTTACGTGTCATTTCTTCTCCAGGGGATGGAGCTTTAGTCTAAAACACAGTGCAAGACAAGTTGGCAAACAGGGCTCAGAACAATAGAGTTCAAAGAAAATGCGTAAGATGGGGTCTATATCAAGGAATATTTCAAAAGCATTTTAAATCTTCCTGGAGATGAGTTCTTTTGACCTATTTCTTCCACCCACTATAAATTTCCATGGCTTCAACTGTTTTTATCAAGGAAAAAAAAGAAAATTTCGATGAGTCATAAAAATGATTATGTGCGACTTCCAGCAAGATGGAGGCATAGGTGGGCGCACCATACCTCCACACACAACCAAGACTGGAACAACAACAATTTAGAGGCCGAATAACACCCAGAACTGACAGAAAATTTATCGGAATGGAAGTCAGACAGCCAAGAAGTTGAAATATACCCGTTCATCCAGACCGGTAGGAGGGGCAGAGACAAGCAGCTGGGCAAGGGTCTCGGCGCGGTGCGGTGCGGTGCGGCGCGGCGAACAGGGAGAATTGGGCACATGTGGCAACCCGGAGCACGTAAGGCATCTGGGGTGCGCAAGATCGTAGTGGGTGGACCGTGAGTACGCAAGCGGCAGCTAGCAGACCCAGTGAGACAGAGATTGTGGAGCAGGGCAGAGCGCGCAACCCAGGATCCCAGGGAAGGGACTGAAGTCCACGGAGAACAAAGCTACCGCCATTGTTCCCTCTCGACCCCGCCCCCACATACGACGTCACAATCTAGCGACTGGGGTGCCCAGCCTGGTGAACACCTAAGGCTCCGCCCCTCATTGTAACACGAGCTACCAGACCCACCCCCCCCCCCGAAAAAAAAAAAAGAGAGAGATAGCTCAAACAGAAGAACAAATAAGTGCCCCAAAACTCATCCTTTTGAGCAACCAAGAGATAGCTAACCTATCAGATGCACAGTTCAAAACACTGGTGATCAGGAAGCTCACAGAATTGGTTGATTTTGGTTGCAAATTAGATGAACAAATGCAGGTTACCATAAAAGAGATGAAGGAAGATGCACGCGGAGAACCAATAGGGATGGGAAAGAAACTGGGACTCAAAAGAGTAGATTGGACCAGAAGGAAGAAAAAAACAACCAAACAGGAAAGAATGGAGAAATAAGAATTCAAAAAAACGAGGAGAAGCTTAGGAACCTCCAGGACATCTTTAAACATTCCAACATCCGAATTATAGGGGTACCAGAAGGGGAAGAGGTAGAGCAACAGATTGAAAATGTATTTGAACAAATAATAGAGGAAAATTTCCCCATTCTGGCAAAGAAAATAGAATTCCAGGGAGTCCAGAAAGCTCAGAGAGTCCCAAAGAAGTTGGACCCAAGAAGAAACACACCAAGGCACATCATAATTACATTAGCCAAGGTAAAAATGAAGGAGAGCAGCAAGAGCTAAGGGGACAGTAACCTACAAAGGAGTTCCCATCAGACTGTCAGCTGATTTCTCAAAAGAGACCCCACAGGCAAGAAGGGGCTATAAAGAAATATTCCAAGTCTTGAAAGACAAGGACCTATATCCCAGACTACTCTATCCAGCAAAGCTTTCATTTAGAATGGAAGGGCAGATAAAGTGCCTCTCAGATAAGGTCAAGTTAAAGGACTTCATCATCACCAAGCCCTTATTTTATGAAATGTTAGAGACTTATCTAAGAAAAGAAGATTAAAAAAAAACATGTATAGTAAAAGGACAGCAAACTCACAATTATTAAGAACCACACCTAAAGCAAAACCAAAAGAAACTAAGCAAACAACTAGAACAGGAATAGAACCACAGGAATGGAGATCACATGGAGGGTTAGCAACAGGGGAGTGGAAGGAGGAGAGGGGGAAAGGTACAGAGAATAAGTAGCATAGATTGTAGGTAGGAAATAGACAGGGGGAGGGCAGGAATGGTGTGGGAAATGTAGAAGCTGAAGAACTTATAAGTATGACACATGGACATGAACTAAAGGTGGGGGAAGTGGGTGGGGGGGTGTGCAAGGTGGAGGGGAGTGAAGGGGGGAAATGGGACAACTGTAATAGCATAATCAAAAAATATATTTTTAAAAAGATAAAGAAAAAAATGATTATCATCTCGGGTTTTAAAAAAGATTTTATTTATTGTTAGAGAGAGGGGAAAGGATAGAGAAAGAGAGGGAGAGTAACATGGATGTGTGAGAGAAACATTGGTTCCCTCTCTCACACACCCTAAGCTGGGACTGGCCCGCAACGTAGGCATGTGCCCTGACTGGGAGTCAAATCGGTGACTTTTGTCTTTGCAGGATGACACGCAACAAACTGAGCCATCCCAGTCAGGGCTAATTTTGTTTTTAATATGACATTTCTCTTCCCAGAAGTATGAAGGCTCACTATTAAGTTGATGTGCAGTCTGTATGTTGAAGGAGGTAACATTCACTGTTCGGGTAAATTTATTGCACAGATATGAGTTTTCACCAAAATATTCAGATATAAACATTTATCTCTTATGTTTTATTCTAAAAGAGATCAATCTGACTTAGCCTCCATATCAGTCATATTTTTTTTCATTTTTAGCCTCCATATGTAAAACCCTACGGAAGAATTATGATTGTCATACTGTGGGTTTAGTGCCCTAATAAAAGAGGCCCCAGAAAGCTCTCTTCTCTCTTTTGCCAAGTGAGGACGGAGTCTACTGTGAATGTGGAAGCAGACCCTCATCAGACACCAAATCTGCCAGCACCTTGATATTGAACTTCCCAGCCTCCAGAACAATGGAAAATAAATGTTTGTTAAGCCATCCAGTCAATGGTATTCTGTTCTAGCAACCTCAGTGAACTCAGGCACATGTCTTGGTTCACATGCTCATCTTTGCTCATCATAGTGACCATAGGGATGGTCTCATGAGGAGCCAAGATGGCTCATGTTGCCATGCCTAGGTATAGCCAGAAATTGTGGGGTAATTTAATTGGCCACTATGTACCTTCTCTGAGGTCCAGAATGTGAAAAAAAAAATACATTCTGATAGCTTGGAAAAAGAGAGGGAAATAGATGTTTTTAGGCAACAAACAGTGTCTCCCATGCTACATGCATCAGTTAGCTATTGCTGCGTAACAAACTGCCCTAAAACCAACAACTTAGAAAATAGGCATCTACAGACTATATAGGTCAACTGAATGGTTCTGCTGGTCTCACACACACACCCATCTGTGTTAGGTGAGTTGAGTAGGTGGTTCTGCTGATCTAGGCTGAGTTCTCAAATTATGGGAAGTGAGCTGGCTATAGGCTGAGGTCCCTTGACTCATTTCCCAACATGATGTCTCAGTCCCCAGAAGGCTAACTTGAGCTTGTTCATGTGACAGAGTGAGGGTTCCAAGAAAATGCAAAAGCCAAAAGGCCTTCTTGAGGCTTAGTTCCAAAACAGCATAACCTCAATTCTGCTACATTCCATTAGTCAAAACAAGTCATTAGGCCAGCCCAGATTAAAGGGCTAGGAAAAGGACTTTTGCTCTTGAAAAGATGAGCTACAAAATTACACTGTAAAGGAGTTTTCAGGTAAAAAGATAAAGATGGTTGTTTTTGCAATCAAATCCACTATATGTTTTCAGCATAGAGTAAACTTTGAGCATGTTTGTAAGGCTAGATCATATTTATAAGTATAAATGGATCACAGCTGAGATGGCATGATTGAACATGCAAAAGGGAACTTCACTATTCTCATAATCATACAGCTCCACATTTTATGCAATTATATCATTTGGACCACCACATTTTGATGGGAGTTTTATTGCATTTACACACCACACACACAGTATATAAAAGTTGGCTATCAATTTTCTAATGACCTGCAGTAAAACCTGTTGATCAAGCAAATCTAAGTTTATCAGATTCACTGCAGTAAGGATTAACATTATCTTGGCAGGGTCTTGGTAGAATTTCAAAATGAGGAAGTCAGTGTCAGGGAGGGAAACCTTTTCCTCTACACTCTTATGTTCTTTTTCTAGGTGCCTGTGAATTAAACTAGCAAATGATGGATTAACGTGGAAAAAGTCACAATTTTATTAATATTTCCATGCATGAAAAGAAAAAACTCAAAGAAGCAGTGAGACTCAGGGGCTTATATATCCTCTTAACAAAGGAAAGAGGATTTGATTTTCAAAGGACAATAAATTATGGGGAAATGACTAGTACGTATTTGGAGATAATCAATGGGAGAAAAGAGTTATTTTAGTAAAGTCTGTTTTTGTTAACTCATTTTTGTGTAGACTTGCCATCTATAATGATGAGTCATTTTTCTCTCCCTCATACTGGGTGGAGGGCAGAAGGGTGCCTTCCTCACAGGGAAATTTGTGTCCTGCTTTCAAGTCAGATAAGGGAAGGACGAGAGAACTTTTTCTGCATTCCTTGATTCTTAATTGACTTCAGTGCAAAATTATCCTTAAACCAACGTGGCTTATTTGGGGGTGGCACATTCTGATCATCTTTATTAGCAAAGAATATTTGAAACATTTTAAGGCTTTGGGGCTGGGTGATTTTAATGTAGATTTTGCCAGGTAGAGGACCATTTGGGATTGGGCATAATTTATATCTTAATGCCTCTGGGTAGGTGGGCCAGTGATTCCAAAATTTTGAAGCAAATCTTGATGAGCAACTTGTTTTCTCTAGATCATACTCTTATCTCCCAAGAGCAAGTATTGCCTGGAATCAATAGCTAAATATTTTATGCCTGGTCTCCATATTGCTTAATATAAGCATGGAAAAGTATTCCTGGTCCCAGGATGGTTTAATTCATGGACAGGAAATTATGTCGGTTTCTGTTTTCATATATATTCAACATATTTAGCCCATACTTCTCTCCAACTCTGGCTATCTCTGGGTGAAATATTCTATGACCTTACTTCTTAACAGCATGAGATGATTTTGAACTGCAAACAAAGCGGGTTTACATCCAAGCAAAACAATCAGCACAACACTGAAAAAGCTGGCTCGATTCTAAGTAGGGAATCATTTGAAAGGTCTGATTTCACTATTTTTGCAAGCAGGACATCGACTCCCACACAAACTCTTTTGAAGATCTCTTTAACTTCAGAGAGCCAGTTTTCTCAACCAAGATACAGTGCATTTTTACAGTAACACTATAAAAAGCTTTGACATTGACAGATTCCAAAGAAAATGAGGCAAGATATAAAACTTAGAATACTACTGATTTGAACATATGGCTAGACACTTTATTTAAAGATAAGGACAAGGAATTCAGAAGGGCTATAATTAGAGATTTCATGCACTGCTCGCAAGAACAAGTACTTTTCCTAGGACCTTGAATGTTTAAGATAATGGCTTCTGACATTTTAGTAAAATTGCTGTATTATACCAAGTCAATAAACATGAAAAGGCATACCCTATGAGAAGAAAATTGTGTAATGTGACTTTTTTTCTTGTTTATTGACAAGGGTAGGATTATGAATTGTGAGTGTTTTCTTTGTTCCTAAGATAATCATTTCTCTCTTTAGGGAAGACAACTGCACCATAACATGGTGAATTCAGCCAATGCTGTAATAAACTAATGTAGGTGGAAATTCTGATTATATCAGAAGACAGCCCCCCTTTCTCGGCCCGGCCATCTTGTGGGAACAGCTGAAGTAGGCGCTTTTGGCTTGGCGCGGCCGCTGCAACCTGTGGAGGAATGCGCCGCCGAGCCACCATCACGCCTAGGCATTTACAGGAAGGCTTCGGCAGCGTAGTCACCAACCGATTCGATCAGCTATTTGACAACGAATCGGACCCCTTCGAGGTGTTGAAGGCAGCAGAAATCAAGAAAAAAGAAGCCGGCGGGAGCGGTGTTGGGGGCCCTGGGGCCAAGAGTGCAGCTCAGGCCGCGGCCCAGACCAACTCCAATGCAGCAGGCAAACAGCTGCGTAAAGAGTCCCAGAAAGATCGCAAAAACCCACTGCCGTCCAACGTTGGCATGGCTGACAAGAAAGAGGACACGCAGCCGCCAGTGGCGCTTAAGAAAGAAGGAATAAGACATGTTGGAAGAAGACCTGATCAACAACTTCAGGGCGAAGGGAAAATAATTGATAGGAGACCAGAAAGACGACCACCTCGTGAACGACGATTTGAAAAGCCACCTGAAGAAAAGGGTGAAGGAGGAGAATTCTCAGTTGATAGACCAATTATTGACCGACCTATCCGAGGCTGTGGTGGTCTTGGAAGAGGTCGAGGAGGCTGAGGATGTGGAATGGGCCGAGGAGATGGATTTGATTCTTGTGGCAAACAAGAATTTGATAGGCATAGTGGAAGTGATAGATCTTCTTTTTCACATTATAGTGGCCTGAAGCACGAGGACAAATGTGGAGATAGTGGATCTCATAACTGGGGAACTGTCAAAGATGAATTAACTGACTTGGAGCAATCAAATGTGACTGAGGAAACACC
Source organism: Phyllostomus discolor (assembly GCF_004126475.2). Lineage (NCBI taxonomy): Eukaryota > Metazoa > Chordata > Mammalia > Chiroptera > Phyllostomidae > Phyllostomus > Phyllostomus discolor. The sequence continues at coordinate 106,552,796 of NC_040905.2, read as the reverse complement.
TGAAGGTGAAGAACATCCAGTTGTGGACACTGAAAATAAAGAAAACAAAGTTGAAGAAGTAAAGGAAGAGGGTCCAAAAGAAATGACTTTGGATGAGTGGAAGGCTATTCAAAATAAGGACCAGGCAAAAGTAGAATTTAATATCAGAAAACCAAATGAAGGTGCTGATGGGCAGCAGAAGAAGGGATTTGTTCTTCATAAGTCAAAGAGTGAAGAGGCTCATGCTGAAGATTCGGTTATGGACCATCATTTCCGGAAGCCAGCAAATGATATAACTTCTCAGCTGGAGATCAATTTTGGAGACCTTGGCCACCCAGGACGTGGTGGCAGGGGAGGACAAGGTGGCCGTGGACGTGGTGGACGTCCAAACTGTGGCAGCAGGACTGACAAGTCAAGTGCTTCTGCTCCTGATATAGATGACCCAGAGGCATTCCCAGCTCTGGCTTAACTGGATGCCATAAGACAACCCTGGTTCCTTTGTGGACCCTAATTCTCTGAGGTTTTGTATGCTTAAGGATCCCAACCAAGAAGTTTAAAAAAAAAAAAAGACTGTCATTCATACCATTCACACCTACAGACTGAATTTTATCTGTTTTGAAAATGAACTTCTCTTGCTACATGGAAGTAACAATATGGTAGTCAGTTTTGTATTTAGAAATGTATTGGTAGCAGGGATGTTTTCATAATTTTCAGAGATTATGCATTCTTCATGAAAATTTTGTATTGCTGCTTGCAAATATGCATTTCCAAACTTGAAATATAGGTGTGAACATGTGTACCAGTTTAAAGCTTTCACTTCATTTGTATTTTTTAATTAAGAATTTAGATGTTCCCCCAGTTACAGACTGGTTTTAAATATTGGACATAATAACAGTTTTAGTACCTGCTTTGCATTTACACACATGGTCAACTGGGACATGTAAACTCTTGATTGTTAAAATTTATGCTGTGTGGAATACTAATGACTATGTATTTTAACTTAGTTTTAATATTTTCATTTCTGGGGAAATCTTTTTTCACTTCTCATGATTGCTGTTATATGCTAAATCTTTATATACAGAAATATGACTTGAACAAATTCAAAGCACATTGGTTTATTAATCCTTCTTCTTGCATGGTTCATTAGGTTCAAATTATAATTGACAATTGGAACTATATTTTAAAATGTGTGAATTTCCCATTTTAAAAACCAAACTAGTTTCCTTACTGTCTAGTAGTAAGATGTTTAAGCTACTTATGGTTGAAGAGCAAACACATCCTGTCAGGTAAAGTAGTTTTATGAGTGTTGGGCTTTTCCTCCTCCAGCAGGGTGGGTGTAACAAAGTTGATTTGGCTAATGCATGATATTTAAACTGCGTCTGGCCACTTGGTATGATTTGTGTGTGTGGAAAGGTCCCAAATCAAAGTTGTACACCCATAATCAATGACCCTTTAACCCTTCCTGTTCTAAAGAAACCAAAGGGCACTGGTTAGTATGGTGAGATGCAGGAATGTGTTAATATTTGGAATTTGGAAAGCAGACAGCTTTACTTTATAAGGTTGGAACAGCAGCACCATCCATGAAATATAAACCAAAAATCTTACTGTTTCTGAATTTCCTGTACTGCTATTAATTTTGGACTGTTCCACAGAAGGTGATAAGTATCTTTTACCTCTTCCTCTATTAGAAAATTAGGTTAATAATGGGTTCCTGAATGGGAGCAGCAGTGCACTTAGTAAAACATACATAGAATGATCAATAAACAGTTTTTCTAGGATTTTATTTTCTGCAATATTTATTGATAAGCAGAAAAAGGAATTTTACTTAGAGGTTGAAAAACTTTGTCACTCATTAATTTTCAGTAGTTTTCTACCTGTGTGTGGTAATGTCCAGTTTTTAAAATATTGAAAATCTTAAATCATTAAATGTCTGCTGTTTGCTGATTAGTTCTCTCAGTATACTTCTAAAAGAGCAATTGTACAGTACAAAAATTAATCAGTTGAAATAGATTTATTAATCTAGTTACCTACCAGTTTGACATATATTAGGAAGGAGGTAATTGGTTTTAAATGATAAATAACTTGTGTTGGTGTTTTGGATCTTATGATGCCAAGCATGTTCTGTACTGGTGCTAATGTCTAATATGATTTTATATTTACAAACATACCTGCTACCCAGAGGCAAGTATTAATTTAATCCATGTGGACTTTTGACCCCTCCTAATAGGTTAGTATGTTTGGACTTTTAAGTATCTTAACTCATTTCTGGATGTGTAACATGTTTATAAACCTCTTAATTTCTAGCAACATATAGAAAACACCTATTAAAAACACTTCATAAGTTCCACTCACTGTCAGCCATTGCTGGCATTCTGTCACTAGAGACTACACAGCAATATCTGATATGTTGCAAGCTTTCAAGATAGCTTGAACTTTAAAAAGTTGGTCCATTAGTTGTATCTGGTGGATGTAAATTTGCCTCCTAGTTCATTTTGTGTCAAGATCTAAAACTGTGAACCTAACTTTCTTTTATTGGTGGGTAATGACTGAAAATAAAGATTTTATTTTCATGCTCAAAAAAAAAGAAATTCTGATTATATCTTTTTGCTGATATAATGAGGAAGGCTTATTTCCACCCTGCACCACCATTCCATTCTTTTTTTTTTGAGGTGTAACTTTTTTTGTTGTATTTTTTCTATTACCATTTATCCAATTTATACCATCTTTCACCTCCAACCACACCCTCCCCCACCCCCTTTTCCCCCCATAATCACCACACTGTTGTCTGTGTTCATGAATTCTTTTTCCTCGGTCCTCCACCCTGCAACCCCTACCCTAGAGCTGTCAGCCTGCTCTCTTTCTATGAGTGTGTCTCTGTTTTGCTTCTTAGTTCACTTTGTTCATTAGATTCTACATATGAGTGAAATCACATGGTATTCATCTTTCTGACTGCCTTATTTCACTTAGCATAATGTTCTTCATGCAGCAAAGAGCACCATCTTCAACAAGGTAAATCATTATCTACATAAGTCACCCCCCTTTTACAAAACCCATCAATGCCAACTCACTATATTAGCCTAACTCCATAACCTGGCCTATGGCTCTCTTGCCAATTTTTCCTTGTGCCAATCTCCCCAAAACCAGTTTCTCATTAATGGAAGGTTTTGTCTACCTCTGCATAGCTGTTCCTTCTGCTTTGGATGGTCTCCTCCAAGAAATGTAATGGCTGACTATCAAGTCGCAGGAAATCCCACCTCTACAGAGAGGCCTTCTCTGCCATTCTGGATACCATAAATCTTCCCCCAGCCATTGCACCTTTCAAATCCCAGCTACATTATAATTACTCTAAATTATAAGTATATTATGTTCACTAAAATATTGTTCTTTTTTCCCAATAGAATATGACTCTCATGAGAATGGGAACCCTGTCAGTCTTGTTCAGTGAAATATCCCTAATTCCTGCCACATCTAAACCCAAAGGATATTTACTGAACAAAATGAATGATTAAGGTCTAGCCAGCAGAGAAGTAAATAGAAAAGGGAGGGAGAAAGGAGAGCAAAAATGTTGTAAGATCACATCATTTGAGTACCTAGGTCCAGCTGTGCCTGAATACAGTTCCTCTAGATTTTTCAACTATGTGTCAAAAGTTCTACATTTATTGCCTAAGCCAGTCTGGCTTGTGTCTGTCTTTTGCCATAAAAAAAATCACTTTCACTATTTTCTTGTTGTTGTAGTTAGTGAAACCGGAAAAGACATTGGCGTTCGGGCTGCCTGTCACTACCAAACTCAATAAGCAATGACAGTGATTGAATCTTTATGGGCATTTTATTTAGATGGCCAGTGATCTGAGAAGATGGTGGGTTTTCATCCTAACAGACCATCTTGCCTTCTCTTTCCAGGCCAGACTTTTCATACCAGGGGATAAACAAGGTGTGGTGAGGGCTTTGAGATTCAGGGAGGATCAGGTGATAGAAGCTGCAATATTCCTGTCCTGGGTAGTTAGCTGTTCCCAGGGGCAAGTGGTCATCTGTCTCCCCCTGAAACACAATGGCCTGGATGCCTCCACTTGTTTCCAGGGGGTAATCTTTAGCAGTACCCCAGGAGGTCAGCTATTTTCCCAGAAGCCAGTACAGGCCTTATCTGCAGTTTCTGAAACAAAAGCTTTAACATATGCATTACTTGTTAGGCTTATAACTTTTTACCTTAAGCTAAATTTTCCAAGCTAAAATTTTGAGCTAAAATTTTCCAAGTCTTGAGTCCCCTATCAGTAGTGGTGTATATATTCTTTAATTTTAATGTCTTTCTATAGACTTTGCTTCTGAAATGACTATTGAATCCCTATCTGCAGGCAAGGTTTTTGTCTGGTTAGAGGGTCTTTCTACAGAGATTCCCCAGAAATGGTTATTGACGATGGTCATACTAGAGATGTGTGTTAATCCTGAAATACACTTGTAGTTAAAAACTGGTGTGGGGTGGGGAGAGTGTCAGTCTGGGGAGAGGAGAGAAATCTGTGGCTCTGTCAGCCGTGAAAACTCAAAAAGGAATGTACTGTAGAACTGTTATAAAGTCCTTGGCTTTCCATGTGACCCAGACTTCAAAGACTTATTAAAAGGGGTTCTCAATTTTATACCTTCTCAGTCCCCACTTCTTACAAGCCTCTTTCCTAAAAGCGCCATGAGAATTTAGTTATTCCATTTAGGAGCCAGCTGCTCTATATGGGGAAAATAGATAATAGGCATGTCTCTGAGGATAACAAATGTGTTTGCCCTTGAATAGAAGGGAGTGGAGCAGATAAAGTTCCTTGAAACAGTAACAAGGAGCTGAAAAATATCATGTGCCTTTGGGAAAGAGAAAGATCATAATAGTACAAGTGAACACTCAGAGTCTGGGTTGGGATAGAAAACAGGATTCCACCCTATGGGCAGGGAGAGGAGGAGATAGGTAGTTGGTCTTCAGGGCCCAGGGAAGAGCAACTTAGAAAGAGGAAGGAATGTGGGGGCAGGTAAGGGATCAATAAGTCATGTCTACAGCTGCTTCGTGGCCTTCAGTAACAGGGATGTGTTTTTGCTTCTATCAGTTGGGAAACTGATGTAAAAAGCTTCAAAATTAATAATAAAGCTAAGACATATAAAGCTTGCTATGTGCCAGGTACTGTTCTAAGTGTTTTTTATATATTAACTCATTTAAACCTGTCAAAGAAAACCTAGAGCTAGACAGTAAAGTGGCAAAAACAGGTTTACTCAGGAACTGGTGCAACAAAGGAAAAGAAACCTTAGTGTAGGACAGGTTTCGATTCCAAATTTAACAGTGACAAGTAAGTGGGAATGTATGGCCCAGGAGCAGGGGGGGTCAGTAGAAAATTACTAAGTGGAAACATCAGGGGTCAGGGGAGATTCTGGCTAAATCAAACCGGACAGTATTCTTCCTGAAGGCAGGCTAAGGTGGGTGTTGTGGGGGAGTATAAGTGAAACTGGAAAAGACACCGGCATTCGGGCTGCCTGCCACTACCAAATCCAATAAGCAATGACAGCGATTGAGTCTCTTATGGGCACTTTATTCAGATGGCCAGCGATCCAAGAAGTTGGTGGGTTCATACCCTAACAAACCATCTCCTTCTCTTTCCTGGCCAGATCTTTTATGAGGGGGTGGGGGAGGACAAACAAGGTACGGTGAGGGCTTTTCCCCAGGAACCAGGATGGGCCTTATCTGTAGTTTTTGAAACAAAAGCTTTAACGTACACATTACTTGCTAGACTCATAACTTTCTACCTTAATCTAAAATTTTCCAACTCTTGAGTCCCCTATCATAAGGAATTTGGGCAGATACCAATCATAATCAGACATTGATGGCAGAAGATTCTGGCTAAACTGGCTTGACAGGATTCTTGCTAAAAACTGAGCTATGCAAAGAACACAAAAATGCAAAGTCAAGGTGTAGTTGGGAAGAGAGTTCACATTGATGCCAGGTGGCACCCAGGGGGGCCAAGTTGGGCCTCAACCCAGTATCAGGCTCCAGGTTTTTGTCATGGAACACAAAAACAATTAGAGAGCATGACAGAAAGATTGAGCAAAGAACAGTATGTTTTTATTAAAGCGATATAGTATGCACTTGAGAAGTGAGAGTGGGCAACCTCAGAGAGTGAGATGCCCAGATGGGGTCTGGATGGAAGGTTTGTTGTTGTTGTTGTTTAACTTGTTTTATGTTTATTGATTTTAGAGAGGAAAAGGGAGGCAGAGAGAAAGGGAAAGAGAGTAACATCACTGTGAGAGAGAAACATCGATCGGTTACCTTCAATACATGCTTGGACCAGAGATTGAATCCACAACCAAGCCATCTGCCCCCACCAGGAATTGAACCCCCAGCCCTTTGGTGTAAGGGACAACGCTCCAACCAACTCAGCCGTGCTGGCAAGGGCAATGTTTTTTTTTATAAATCCTCACACAAGGTATGTTTATTGATCTTAGAGAGAGAGAAAAGAAGGGTGGGTAGGGAGAGAGAGAGAGAGAGAGAGAGAGAGAATATAACATTGATGTGATAGAGAAACATTGATCAGTTGCCTCCTGTATATACCCCAGCCTGGGGTTGAACTCACAACCTAGGTATGTGCCCCTATTAGGATTGAGCCTGCAACCTTTTGGTGTATAGGTTGACTCTATCAGGCCACTCCAAAAACTTTCCACCCCAAAAGGGCCACTCGGCCAGGGCTGGGTGGAAAGTTTTTATTAAATGTGGGTAAGGGGGCAGGGATAGGGTGGTCCTAGGCTTCTGTCACTGGTGGGTGACTACTGACATGGTTAGTCCTTGCCCCTTCTCAAGACAGCAAAGGCAGAAGATGCAAGACTACTAGAGGCCTGGGCTTGAGAGTTGTGCAACATTCCCTTTACCACATTCTATTGCTCAAGGCAAGTCATAGGCTAACCAAAATTTAGGTGGAAGAGAAATAGGCTCTACCTTTAGATACAAAGAGTGCCCTGTTGCAAATGTGCATATATACAGGGAGGGGAGAAATTATTGCAGCCATCCTTACAAACTACTACAAATCATGTATCAACATTATAGTGGACTTGCCAAAAACCAAGAACAAAAAAAAGGAACCAACAAAAGAAAAAGAATTATTCAGCCTTAAAAAAGAATGAAATCCTGCCATTCACAACAACATGGATGACCTCCAGGCATTATGCTAAGTGAAATAACTCAGACCAAGAAAGAAAAATACAGTATGATCTCATTCATATGTGGAATCTCAAGAAATCAAGCTCATAGATACTGATCAGTGATTGCCAGAGGTGGGGGAGGAGTGGGAGGTAGAGGAGAAAAGAAAAAATGGGAGAAGGGGTCAGTCAAAAGGTACAAACCTCCAGTTATAAAATAAGTCATGGAATGTAATTAGAGTTTGGTGGCCATAGTTTATAATACTGTATGGCATATTAGAAAGTTGCTAAGAGAATAGATCTTAAGATTTATCACAAGAAACTATGTAAGGTCACCCATGTTTACTAGATTTATTGTGGTGATCATTTCACAATGTATACAAATATCAAATCGTTATATTATACACCTGAAAATAGTATAAAATTATATGTCCATTATACCTCAATTGAAAAAATAAAGCAAAGGGAAGCTAATACAATGTTTTTGCAGAGGGAGGTCTTCATAGAAAAAAAGAAGGTGGAGAGATGAGATGATTATCTATGCAAGATTAGGATCCAGAAATACCTGGTTTAAAAGATTGTGATATCTAGTCAGAAAGCCAGTTAGATTGTTAGCCCATAAAACTCATGACTTTTATTAGTTGTTTGGGGTGAATTCTAACTTCATAGATGGGGCTGCTAATCAGACAGACCACCAATTAACAAAGACATCAAACAACAAAATTCTACTTTCAACAAATCATTCAAGTTTGTTACCACTTATCTGCACAATGTAAATTGGCCTTCACTCAGTTTTCAGACAAATTTTAATCCTCTCAACACATATCCCTTTTTATATCCCCAGTCACTTTCCACATCCTGGCTTCTTGGGTAAATGTACCTTTGTGGAAAGTAAGGCCTGTTGAACATATGGCATATAAAATCTTTCTATCAAGCAAGTCTATTTGTAGCACTCTTTATTCTAATATGACATAGAAGAGCACATATGAATATAAATCATAATTTCCTTGCCTTTCCAGCTTTTTTCTTGGTCTGTTTTTAGTAGTCTTCTTGTCATAACATCAAACATAATTGGTGTATCTGTTAGGATCCTATGAGTAGTAAGCAATGGAGATCCATATTCACTGTCTTGAACAAAAATGAGAATGTATTGCCTCACAAAATTAATAAGCCCAATGGTAGAGCAGACTTCAGCTGAGGCCTGATATAGCCACTCAGCCATGTCACCAGTGACCTGATTTGTTTCACACTCTTTTCACCTTCTCTAAAGTTGGCTTCCAAGTAAAGCTATTAAAGGGTTCAGAACATGCCACTCCCAAATATGCCAGTTTGGCATGTTGATTACCTTTAGCTGATGGCACTTGAGAAGGAGCAGCTTCAGGAAGGACTGTCTGACTTCCCCTTTCTACCTAAAAACAACTCATAGAACTTCCCATGGGAAAGGGGTTCTCTCTGCACCAGAAACAGAACATTCTTATCACCAAAGACAGGGTGGGAGTCAACACTGAAATGGATCTTTCCAAACCAGCCTTAACATAATTCATCTTTCTTTCATTTCCCCATGTATTTCCTTGTCACCATTCCACAATTACTGCCCCTCACCCAAGCTCCTTTGTTTCTGGTCACATCCCCATGTCACAGGTGTGCACATGTAACCAGGTTCTTAGTGATGGAGGACAAAGAATTGAACTGAACACACAAAGTTTATAGCATAAAGAAAGAGGGAAGATTTATTAAGTGATAGTACACTCCACAGGACACGGGAGTGGGCCAACTCTGAGCAGAGAAGGGGCATGTGGGCTGGAGGATTCTATTCTTATAGGGGCAGAAGCCCCATTGCTAGTCTTTGGTGGGCTTTTCCTGCGCAGGTACAAGGAGTTGGATTTCAAAGCTACTGCGCATGTGTGGTTTCCCATGATTTTCTTGATTGGCTACTGGAGAAGGGAGTCCCACAACGTTATTTCATTATAATGATATTATAATGAATCAGGGGTAGCACGCAGGCGCATTCCATGATTCAGAGTTATCCCAGAAAACAGGAACAACCCGTCTTAGGGGGTCTTTGTCATGTATAGGTGTTTTCTACCTCAGCCCTGTGGGGCCTCTGGAGCTTCTTCCTGATTATCTCCTGCTTCAACTTCCCCCTGAGAGACATGGTTCTCAAAAATCTTTTTAGGGTTGTTGAAGGATGAAGATCAGTCTTCCATAGCTGCTTCAGGCTTGGATTGGACAGTAGACCCTGCCTATTGAGAACCACGGAACTCTCGCCCTATTCTATCTAGAGGTTGAAGAGGAATTCCTGAGGCCACCGCAGATGCTGTATGTTGGTCAGCTTTGACATCGTTCTCAGGGATTGGTTGGAAACCTTGGAGCGTCATCAGTTTGACGTGGAACTGCTTAAGTCTAGAAGAAACAAATTTAACAAGTAAATTAAATAAGCAAGGTCCTAAAAGTAGTAAAACCAGGAGTGTTATTAAGGGCCCTAAGAAGGGTAATAACCATGTTAAGCCAGGGAACCAGGAGGTCAGGGCTTCCTTAATGCCTTGACCCTGTTGATTATACTTATGTAGCCATTCTGCCTGTTCATAAATTTTCCTTATGTTAGTTTCAGTCATTCCAGAGTTATTTACATAGGTGCAGCAGGTTTTATTGATAACAGCACATACCCCTCCTTGTTCTGCTAGAAGATAGTCAAGGGCAAGGCGGTTATCCATGACTACATTTGCCAATGAGTCTACTGATCTTGAGAGTCCAGCTAGAGTACCAGCAGTATCTTTGGAGATTTCTTCTATAATCTTAGTGAGTTCCCTTAGAGTGGCCTCATGATAGGTGAAGCCTCCCCAGGGGGCTACAGCAGCTATAGTGGCAGCAGCTCCAGCCACTACTAGACCAAAAGCTCGTTTTCTGCTGAGAGATGGACTCCCAGGACCCGTGGTTATATTTATAACGGTAAGGTCTTGGGGTGCCAAGGTCCCTAAGGTACAGTCACCCCCATGTTTAGAGTTGTTGAGATGTGTATAAGCAATAGCTACTTGAAGTTCTGAATGATCCGTTAGCCAGTTATTGGGAGTCCCACATAGCCAGACGAGCCCCAGGGGTGCTGCAATAACTGTGGCATTAGTGGAGTTATATTTGTTAAGGAGGGCCTATGGCAAGGGGGAAAGGCAGTCCTTAAAAAGGCCTAAGTTACTTCCCTGATCTTTCCCCCCTGCAGGAGGTGGTAGGAATTTTGCTAATACTCCTTGAAGAGATTGGTTCAATTTCCAAGTAACACATTTAGAAGTATCATTTGTATCTGCATTGTGAGTTTTGTCAAAGCAACAATGGGTACTATTAGGAATACAGTTAGAATCATAATTCGGGTAGCATACTATATGTGACCAATTTAAAGGTTGAAAATTTCTTCCTCAGAAAGATTCTCTAGAAAGCTGGAACTTGAAAGAGAAGCCAGGGCTTTAAATGGGTCAATGGCCCTTGTATGAGTATTATTATAACATGGGGTACATCCCATCGTACTGTCGCACTTAAGAGAGGTGCTGGAGTAATTAAATGGCTTTAATTCTAGTGGGGTCATACGGAAACACAAAGGAGGATTTTGTTCCCATCTGACTCTTAAAGAAAAAGAAGAACGCATGTAATTGGCAGAGGAATTCAAAGCACTGATTAAGGACTCATTAGCTATTGGGTAGGCTTTTATATGAGTATTATATCTGGAAGGAGTTTTCGGGTTAGGATGACATATCTAACATTGGGCCAGGTTTTCTCCTGCTGCTAAGGTTCGAGAAGCATTCACTAGAAAATTTGCATCCCATTCCATTATACAGGGTGCAGGCAAGTAGGGAATGGTTAATAGAAACAACAAAGACATTTTTATTCTAGACAATCCACCCAGATATGATTCCACCCAGAAGGAGGTAAGCAAGCCTTTATATGAAGCAGAGGACCAGTACAAATAGGAAGTTTTCAAGAAGTGCAACTATCCAGAACAATGGTGATTTTAGTGCACTGTTATTGGTTATTACGTATCTTTTTAGGGCTTCCTCCTTTTGAACAGGAACCTGAGGTCCTCCAGTGGCTCGCAGGTATAGTCTGGGCTTTGGGTCTCCAGCTGGTCCTGAGTCAGATTGGGATCCATGGGGGCTAGTTTTACCCTGGAAATATGAACCCAACTATCGACCCCTAAGAGTTTCACAGCCATAGGGGTACTCAGGGCTACCTGGTAAGGCCCTTTCCATTTAGGGTTGAGTCAGTCTGCTGGTGATCCCTCCTTCCAGGTTTTAAGGAGTACCCAGTCTCCCGGAGATATGGCAGTTTGAAAATTCCCTTTTGAGGCTGGTAAAGCTTTATTTCCATATTCCTGTAAAGCTTTCTGCACTTTTCCTAAGTTTATTATATACTTAATTGCTTGATGGGTTTCTGTATTGAATATTAGATCTAGAGTCAAAAAGGGCTGGGCATACAACATTTCAAATGGACTGAGTTTAGTATTGGCCTTAGGGGAGCCCTTAATTCTCATGAGGGGTATAGGTAGTAACTTAGCCCAGTTTTCAGAAGTCTCTTGACAGAGTTTTGCTAATGTCCTTTTTAAAGTTTGATTTGCTCATTCTACCTTTCCAGAGGACTGTGGTCTCCAAGCAGAGTGAAGATAATATTTTATGCCTAGAGCTTCAGAAACTGCTTGAGTGATCTTAGAAGTGAAGGATGGCCCATTATCACTTTGTAGGGATCGTGGAAGACCAAACCTGGGTATTATTTCCTTTAGAAGAGCCTTTACTACTTCTGTGGCCTTCTCTGTCCTCGTTAGAAAGGCCTCAATCCATCCAGTAAAGGTATCTACCAGGACTAGTAAGTATTTGTATCCTTTTTTTTTTTTAATATATTTTATTGATTATGCTATTACAGTTGTCCCATTTCCCCCTTCTCTCCCCTCCACCCTGTACCCGCCTCCCACCCACATTTCCCCCTTTAGTTCATGTCCATGTGTCATACTTATGAGTTCTTTAGTTTCTACATTTCCTGTACTATTCTTGCCCTCCCCCTATCTATTTTCAACCTACATTCTATGCTACTTATTCTCTATACTTTTTCCCCCTCTCTCCTCCTCCCACCCCCCTGCTGCTCAGCCTCCATGTGCCCTCCATTTCTGTGGTTCTGTTCCTGTTCTAATTGTTTACTTAGTTTCTTTTGGTTTTGCTTTAGGTGTGGTTGTTAATATTTGTGAGTTTGCTGTCCTTTTACTATACATGTTTTTTCTTTATCTTCTTTTCTTAGATAAGTCCCTTTAGCATTTCATAAAATAAGGGCTTGGTGATGATGAACTCCTTTAACTTGACCTTATCTGAGAAGCACTTTATCTGCCCTTCCATTCTAAATGAGAGCTTTGCTGGATAGAGCAATCTGGGATGTAGGTCCTTGTCTTTCATGACTTGGAATATTTCTTTCCAGCCCCTTCTTGCCTGTAAGGTCTCTTTGGAGAAATCAGCTGACAGTCTGATGGGAACTCCTTTGTAGGTGACTGTCCCCTTACCTCTTGCTGCTTCTAGGATTCTCTCCTTCGTTTTTACCTTGGCTAATGTAATTATGATGTGCCTTGGTGTGTTTCTTCTTGGGTCCAACTTCTTTGGGGCTCTCTGAGATTCTTGGATTTCTTGGAAGACTGTTCCCTTTGCCAGATTGGGGAAGTTCTCCTTTATTATTTGTTCAAATACGTGCTCAATCTGTTGCTTTTCCCCGTCCGATTCTGGTATCCCTATAATTCGGATATTGGAACATTTAAAGGTGTCTTGGATGCTCTTAATCTTTTCCTCAGTTTTTTGAATTCTTATTTCATCATGCTTTCCTGCTTGGTTGATTCTATCTTCCTTCTGGTCCACTGTATTGTTTTGAGACTCATATTCCTTCCTTTCACTATTGGCTCTCCTCCGCGTGTCTTCCTGCATCTGTTTTATGGTAATCTGCATTCTTTCATCTAAATTTCATCCAAAATCCACCAGTTCCGTGAGCTTTCTGATCACCAGTGTTTTGAACTGCGCATCTGATAGATTGGCTAGTTCTTGGTCGCTCAAAAGGATGAGTCCTGGGGGACTGATCTGCTCTGTTGAAAACATAGTTTTTTTTTGTTTGTTTGTTTTTCCCCCTATCTCTCCTTTTTTTTTTTTTTCGGTCTGGTTGCTCTAGTTACGGTGGGGGGCGGAGCCTTAGGTGCTCGCCGGGGCTGGGCACCCCAGTCGCTAGATTGTGACGTTATAAGTGGGGGCGGGGCGGGGCGGGAGAAAACAATGGCGGTAGTTCCGTTCCCCTGGACCCAGACCCTTGTCTGGGCTTCTGGGCCGCGAGTTCTGCCCTGGTCCACAGTCGCTACCCCTCTGGGTCTGCCAGCCGCAGCTTGCGTACTCAGGGATCACTGCTGCCTTCTTGCGTGCCGGATGGCTTTTGCGCCGATTTCGCGCCAAACCTTCCCCCGACCTCCACGCCCCGCCGGCTCGTCTTCTCCTACCAGTCCGGATGAACGCGTCTACTTCAACTTCTTGGCTGCCCGACTTCCATTCAGATAAATCCTCTGCCGGATCTGGGTGTTATTCTGATAGTAAATTATTGTTGTAAATTATTGGTTTTCTAATCTTAGTTGTGCGAGGAGGCACGGTGCGTCCACCTATTCCTCCATCTTGCCGGAAGTCCCCCTGTATCCTTTACAAGGAGGCATTTTGGTAAAATCAATCTGCCAGTCCTCTCCAGGATAGGTCCCTCTTCGCTGAATAGGTTCTATTAGCGGGGGCAGGGATGGCTTTTGCCCAGGGTTGTTATAGGCACAAAGAGTACAAGCCTGGCAAATATTCTTTATGGTAGTGGCTATTCCCCTACCTATGAATAATTTGTTAACCATTGTCATTGTAGCATCCCCCACAGTGTGGAAGGAGTCATGCAAAGCCTTTAAGAACTTCCACTGCAGGGCTTGAGGAAGGAAGAGCCTCTGGCTAATATATATCCAGGGTCCTTCATGGACACCTTCTTGCTCCAAAGCTCAAGATATTTCCTCAGATGTATAGTTGGGCTTGATATCTGAGACATTTACAAAGGGAAATAAAGCCATTTGTCTCTCAGTCCCTAGCACTGTTTTCTTTGCTTCTTGGTCTGCTCTCCTATTTCCCTGAGAGATATGGGACATATCCTTTTGGTGGCCTTTGCAATGCATAACTGCCACTTGCTTAGGGAGCCTAACTGCTTCCAATAAATTTAAGATTTCTGGTCCATGTTTAATAGGGGAATTCTTAGTGGTGAGGAGCCCTCTTTCTTTCCATATGGCAGCATGAGCATGCAGAACAAGGAAGGCATATTTGGAGTCTGTATAGATATTGACCTTTCTTCCTTGTCCTAGGATGAGAGCTTGGGTAAGGGCTATAATTTCAGCCTTTTGGGCCGAGGTTGAGGGTAGAAGGGGTTGTGCCTCAATAGTGTTATATAAACTAACTACTGCATATCCTGCTTTTTGCTGCCCATTCTGTACAAAGCTGCTCCCATCAGTGAACCACTCATCATCAGGGTTTTCTAAGGGCTGGTCTGAGAAGTCAGTCCTGCTTGATTGAGTAAGACTAATAATGTCTGAGCAAGAATGGATCAAATCTGGGGATGATTCTGTAGGCATTAAGGAGGCTGGATTTAGGGTGTTACAGGTCTTTATAGTTACTTCAGGATTGTCTAGAAAAAGGGCCTGATATTTGGTCAGTCTATTTCCTGTTAGCCAGAGGTGCCCTTTCATTTCTAACACCCCTTGTACCTGATGTGGAGTTAAGACTTCTAACTTCTTCCCGAGAGTTAGTTTACTAACTTCCTCAGTTAGCATGGCTGTGGCTGCAACTGCTGTTAGACACGGAGGCCACCCAGCTGCTACAGTGTCCAGTTTTTTTGAGAAATATGCAACTGGTTGAGGTTCATTCCCTAGTCATTGGACTAAGACCCCTAAAGCTATTCCTTGCTTCTCTGCTATGTATAGAGAGAAAGGCTTGTTTAAGTTGGGGATGCCTAAGGCTGGGGCTTCGACTAGAGCCTGCTTGATTTTATTAAAAGCCTGATCACATTCTTTTTCCCATATAATGGGTTCAGTGTCTGGGCCCTTAGTAGCTTCATACAGAGGTTTGGCGATTAGCCCAAAGTTGGGGATCCAAATCCTACAGGATCTTGCCATTCCTAAAAAAGGGGGAAGCTGCCGTTTGGTAGCAGGTGGAGTTAATTCAGTAATCGCTTTAATTCTCTCCTGTGATAATTGCCTACATCCAGGAGTCAAAATATACCCTAAATAATTTACTTTTTGTTTGGTAATCGGAGCCTTTTTCTTTGATACCCGATATCCTCTTTCAGCTAGGAAATTCAGTCTGGATGGTATTTTGATCAGAAGCCTCCTTGGAGGGGCTGCAGATTAGTATGTCGTCTACGTATTGTAAAATGGCCCCTCCTTGTAGCTGTAAATCTCTAGGATCCTTTTCTAATACCCTAGCAAAGAGATGGGACTGTCCCTAAACCCTTGCGGCTATACAGTCCAAGTATATTGCTGATGTATCATCGTCTTTGGATCAGTCCACTCAAAAGCAAATAAATACCGAGAGTCAGGATGCAAAGGGATGCAGAAGAAGGCATCTTTCAAATCTAATACTGAATACCACTGAGCATCATCTGGTATCTACTGAGAGCAAGGTGTAAGGGTTAGCTACTATTGGATGTAAAGGGACTACTGCTTCATTGACTAACCTTAGATCCTGGACTAGCCTGTATTCTCCTGTAGGTTTCATCACTGGTAAGATGGGAGTGTTGCAAGGAGACTGACAAGGGACTATGAGCCCATGTTGTATAAATTTAGTTATGATGGGCTGTAACCCCTCCAAAGCTTTTTGTTTAATAGGATACTGCTTCCTGTGAGGGTAATCTGACTTGGGTTTTAACTGGATTTTAACTGGTAATGCAGTCTTTGCTCTTCCAGGAATCCCTGACTCCCAAACTAGTGGGTTTACTGCATCCAGAACTGAACTTGGGATTTCTTCCTGATTTCGAACACTACCGATTATCATCACCTTACTTAACTCAAGTGGCACTTCAGGGAACAACAAGATGGTTCCCATCCGAGCTAAAAGGTCCCGGCCTAACAGAGAAATAGGGCACTGAGGAACAATTAAAAAGGAGTGTTTGAATATTTGACTCTCAAATTGGCAAGTGATAGGGAATGTATAGAAATATGCCTTAAGATTTCCTTCGACCCCCATTACCTTAGCTGATTTGGAGGAAAGAGGTCCAGAGTAAGAGTTAAGGACAGAATAAGTGGCCCTTGTATCAACGAGAAAGTTGATTTTCTTACCTGCCACATCTAGAGTTACCCGGGGCTCCTCGGTAGAGATGGGAATATGAGTATTCCCTGGGGCTGACCTGTTCCCCAGGGACCTTCAGTCCTCAAGGGTAGCCATGGCCTTGGGAGATGACCCCTTTCCACTATGGGAACGGGGGCAGTCTACCTTCCAGTGCCAGGGATCAGAACTGAAGTTCTTGCATAGAGGACAGGGCCTCGGAGGTGGCTGAGTGCAGTTCTTTGACCAGTGTCCAGAGCGCTTGCACTTATAACAGGTCTGATCCTTTTGCCCCTGATTCTTTTGAGGCCTCCCCGAGCTCTCCTGACGGGGCTGGTTTCTGCCAATGGCACTACTAAAGGCTAGTGCAAGGAGCTCTGCTTGCTTCTCCCTTTCCTTCTTTCCCTGTTTTCTTCCCTCCAAATCCCTATTGTTAAAGACTGAAAAGGCTGTATCCATGAGCTGATCTAAGGGGGTCTGTGGGCCCATTTGTAATTTCTGAAGCTTCCTGCGAATATCAGGGGCAGATTGAATTATAAAATGCTGTCCTATCAAGATTCGACCCTCCGGGGATGAAGGGTCCAAATTCGTATATTTTTGGAAGGCTTCTACTAGTCTGTTTCTGAAGAGAGCTGGGTTCTCTTCCTTGCCCTGAGAGATTTCCCTAACCTTTTCATAATTTACAGGTTTCTTGATGCAGTTTCTCATTCCTATCAGTAAGCAATCTATCATTGCATCCCTACTCCAGATCCCTGCCTGAGTATTGTATCCCCAGTCAGGTTCCTGGTCTGGGACAACTTGGGCAGCTGGCTGGTTAGTGCCAGGGTTCTGGGTATGCAGCTGATCTGCATACTTACGGGCCTCCTCTCAGATCTGCTGTTTCTCATCTGGGGAACAGCAGGTGGTCAGAATTATGTACAAATCCCTCCACGACATACTAAATGCTAGAGTAAGAGTCTGGAAATTACTAGTGAAACGTGAAGGGTCCTCTGAAAAACTCCCTAGCCTGTCTTTACATTGTTGTAAATCAGTTACAGAGAATGGCACTTGTACCCTTATAGCACCTTCAGGGCCTGCTACCTCCCTCAAGGGTAGGAGTGCAGGAGTGGTAGGGAGATAAGAGGCGCCACTCCTAGTATGTCCTGCAGGGCTGGGTTTTTCCTCAGCTGGTGGCTTTAGGTTGCCCATAGCAGAAGGTGGTGGAGAGGTTGCTCCCTCTAAGGTAGGGGCAGAGACTCCAGAACTCTGGGGTTCCCTTAATCTCCCTTGAGAGACAGGTGGGGAGCTAAGGAGGATATCTTCTAATTGATCAACACTTGGGCCTGTAGGTTTTGTCAGGGTGGGGCTGGAGCAAAACGAGGGATCTCGGTACAGGGCCATAAACGCCTGCACGTAAGGAACTTCAGACCATTTGCCTTCCCTCCAGCAGAATAGATCTAGCTGTAGGATAGTATTATAATTTGTGCTCCCATTCTCGGGTCATATCTCTCCATCCCCTAATTTATACTGGGGCCAAACAGTGTTACAAAAGAAAACTAACCTCTTCTTTTTTAAATTGTTTGGGTCAAATTTATCCCAGTTGCTAAGAATGCAACCCAATGGTGATTTGGAAGGGGTGGAAGATGTAGTTCCCATCTCAACTGCGGTGATCCTAAGAGAGAAGGAAAAGAAACACAAAGATACTCCTTTGCAGACTAGAGGCATCCCTCTCTTTGTTGCCCTTAGGAGATTCCTAGTGGGCCATGGGCGTCCCCTGGGATCCCACCGAACTACCAGACGTCTCTGGCAAAAGAAATCCTAGTGAGTATCGGCTGACACAAATCTAAAAGACTTGAGAGAATCACCACAGTCTACTTTTGTTTCTAACTATTGGGAAGGAACCAGTCCTGCATTCTTGAGCAATTGCCTATAATCCTGACAATCCCAGACTCTACCCTTGTGGCCTGAGTACATTTCCATTTCTGTATTCTTCATCTATGGGGACCCTCATTTTCCTGTAAGCTTTAAGATCTGGGGCAAAGGAAGTGTCTTACTAGAAAAATAATTTCTGGCCCTGTAAACCATTAAGAGGAGCACCAAGATGATCTTATTATAAAATGACTCTTTTCCAGATCACAAAGAAGACCCTTAAATATTTTATGTAATTTTCCAGAGCTTTAAGAAATTGCACCTGCATCTGAAATCTCCCAGAAGGGACCTCAAGAGATGTCTAAAACACCACCCTTCATACTGGAGGCAGATCTCATAGAGGGACAATGAACTGAGAGGGGAAATTAAAATACCCTTATAGGAACAAGTAAACCACCTTAGAATTCCAAATTCAATTAACTAGGTAAGAGCGGCTGTACGCAGCCATTCTAGTAACCAGCGACCAGCAGGCACCTGTTGTGCCGTTCTGAGCGATGTTGCTGCTTACAATGATAGTATACACGTGGCAAAGATGGGAGTGGCTCATTCCTGCAACTGTACTTAGTGGTAGCCTATCAATGACCCCAAGGTAGATATCTTAGTACAAAGACAGCAGGAACCCTTCATACATAAAAGGCAAGTGGGGTATGAGTGAAGGTATAAAGACCAGAAGTCAGTTGGGGAGGAAAAGCATAAAAGACTGTCCGTGGGCCTGATGAAAAGACTGCAAAAGGAAGTCATAGCGCAGGTGAGGTGGTGACTGATATCCCACATGGAAGGTCTGACTATGCCTACTGGGGGAGTGGCCGCGGGGTGGGGCAGTGTTTTGTGCTTTCCACAGTGTGCCTGACAGTTGTGCGGACATTTTCTTGTACCTGGCGAGGAATAAGGCTAACCCCGTTCCGCATCCAAGTTATCCTATCACAGGAGTCTTCAAGAGGCGGGCGCCCTTGTGGCTTTTAACTGCCCGACCTGTGCCCACAAATTAGCAGCTGACCTTCCATCACGGAACATCAGAGTCACCGAAACAGAATAGGTCATAATGGAAAAGGGCATCCCGGGTGTCAGAGCAGCAAAGGGGGCTTACCACTCCGGTGTCTTCTCCTAGGCTGGCTCGCCAAAAACTGTCACAGGTGTGCACAGGTAGCCAGGTTCTTAGTTATGGAGGACAAAGAATTGAACCGAACACACAAAGTTTATAGCATAAAGAAAGAGGGAAGATTTATTAAGTAATAGTACACTCCACAGGACGCAGGAGTGGGCCAACTCTGAGCAGAGAAGGGGCATGTGGGCTGGGGGATTCTATTCTTATAGGGGCAGAAGCACCTTCACTAGTCTTTGGTGGGCTTTTCCTGCGCAGGTACAAGGAGTTGGATTTCAAAGCTACTGCGCATGTGTGGTTTCCCATGATTTTCTTGATTGGCTACTGGAGAAGGGAGTCCCACAATGTTATTTCATTATAATGATATTATAATGAATCAGGGGTAGCACGCAGGCGCATTCCATGATTCAGAGTTATCCCAGAAAACAGGAACAACCCGTCTTAGGGGGCCTTTGTCATGTATAGATGTTTTCTACCTTAGTCCTGTGGGGCCTCTGGAGCTTCCTTCCTGACTATCTCCTGCCTCACCCACAATATATTGGTTTTTTTGTGTTAGCTTTTCAATCTAACAGTTTCTTTGGGTCTTAATTTTCCTTTTGAAGACTCACATGTACACATCAAAATTTTACTTAAAATCTGTGTGCTTTTCTTTTATTAATCTGTCCCATGCGAATTTAATTCTTAGGCTCAGCTATAGATCCTAAGAGGTCCCAAGGAAGTTGCTCTTGCAGGCCCAAATCCAGTCATGTCTTAAGACAACCACAAGTCCTGGGGAGTAAAACTGTTTCTGCTGATTGCCTTAAACTGATCTTTACCATCCCCAAATCTGTCTGTGGGACTTGTCCCACCCAAACTATTTGGCTAATTTTGTTCAAGGAAATTCAGTGGACTGATGCCAACAGGAAGGAGTGGGTGCTAGGAAGCAAGCAGTAAGATTCAATTCAATAACGCCTTAATTTTTAACTGTGAAATCCTATAGACCAAAGGTGTCAAACTCACTTTCACCAGGGGCCACATCAGCCTTGCAGTTGTCTTCAAACTGCCAAATGTAATTATAGGACTGTATAAATGTAACTATTCCTAAATAGTTAAGCAAGAGCTCAGAGCTGCCACTGGGTAGAAACAAGGCGCCAGGCTGGATAAAACAAGGTGGGGGGCCAGATTCAGCCCACAGGCCTTGTGTTTGTCACCTGTGCTATAGACTGTACCTCTGCCTTCTAAAACACATTGGAACAAAAAATTGAAATACTAGTGGAAAGCTTTGTAGAAGTACTTCTATTCACACCACATGTGAGTGAGGAGGAAATGCTGTCCTTGTCTTTACCATATGTTGCCTCTCATTTCCTTCTACAGTGTGCAGATAATAATGCAAACATCTTTTTTTCAACTAAGTCATCAAATGACCCAGCTGGTCCTGTGCCCTTTTCTTTCTTTTCATTTTCCTTCCTTCCTTCCTTCCTTCCTTCCCTCCCTCCCTCCTTTTCTTTCTTTTTTTCTTTCTTTCTTTCTTTCTTTCTTTCTTTTTTCTTTCTTTCTTTCTTTCTTTCTTCCTTTCTTTCTCTTTCTCCTTCCTTCCTTCCTTCTTTCCTTCCTTCCTTCCTTCCTTCCTTCCTTCCTTCCTTCCTTCTTCCCTTCTTTCTCTCTCTTGGTTTCCATATGCCATTTATTTATTCATTTGCTCATTATTTATTTATTTATTCCTCACCAAAGGATATGTTTATTGATTTTAGAGAGAGAGGAAGGGAGAGAAAGGAAGAGAGAGAGAAACATTGATAGGTTGCCTCCTGAATGTACCCTGACCAGGTATCAAATTCACAACCTAGGTTATGTGCCCTGACTAAGAACCAAACCCACAACCTTTTGGTATACAGAACACTTCAATCAACAGAGCCACCTGGACAAGGCTGCCCTTTTCTTTTGTTGCCATTTAATCTTTTTTGATGCCATTTAAGCATGTTCTTTTCACTGTTTTTGAACTTAATTTATTTTGAGGAAATACCTCACACCATTTTTCATTCATAAAAAAGGTTAGGGGAATCTTAGCTGGTTCTGGAATGCAGGGTGAAAGTAAGGAATGATCTTATGGGCATTATTGGCCAAATGGGGTAGACGGCTGACAGAACATGCACCAAGCCTGAAACAGTGTTGATTAGAGAAAATAATGAAGGTGGGCAGTGGCAGGTATGTGACCCCTCTCCCCTCCAATGCCCATTGCCATATGGGATAGAACTCAGACTTCACAAAGCCAGATAAGAGTCCAGGAGATGAACCCTAGCCTCTGGACTTACAACTCTGTGTTTGAGGATGCATCTGCCTCCCCTTAATATAATCTTGGGCTGTAGTCTAAGTCTTGTGGGTACAGCCATTTGCTATGACATTACACTTCAGCCCTGTTCTACCATATCAACATTCTGCCAGAATGCTTATTCTTTTCACTCTCAGCTTTAACCACTTTCTGTAGCCCAAACAAACTCTTTCCACAGGGAGCCAACTTCTTCCTTAGGAGACCAGTCTGCAGGGAACAATCTCCGGACAAGTTAATCCTTGTTCCTCAACTCACTTCCTGATTTCAAATGATAGCTTCTATTGTCATATTCCACTCCATTAGTAAACTTTTACCTGTAGCTGTTGAACCCATAAGGATTGTGATGCTAGTCTCTGGCTTTGCTACAGGATACACTGAAGGATGTTTAAAACAGCAAGTCGGAAAAGCATGGTCATTAATAATACCTGAAGTCCTATCCAAAACAACAGACCAAGGGCTTCCAGAGAAGACAAGAGAAGATGTTTCAGGCTGCTGATCAAGGTCCCTTAGTCAGTCATTCTACCTCTTTCTATATACAGGAATCTGATTTTTCTACCTTGCCTCCACTGTTAACCTAAAAACAATAGTTTGGTCAAGATACAGTTGTTCACCCCTTGGTTGGTCAACAGAGAAGAAGGAATAATTCTGTTGTTTAAGACCATGCTGACCAAAACATCCAGACTGATTTGCTTGTACCCTAAGACTTGAGCCACTTCTCTGGCTATTTAGTTCAGCAGGTGAGAGATTCCACATAAAACTCACCAATTCATTAATTCCTCCTCCTAGAAATAAAGCCCCAATGTGAAGTTGTAGTATTATGTACCATGCACAACAACCAATTTCAGGCCCTGGGATGGCTGTGGATCCTTGAAGAGAGTCCTGGGAAACCTGGAATACCACCCCAGAGTGAAGATTAAATTTACTAAAGGCATATCAGAGATGGCTACTTGCGTGGCAGTTAGAACTGTCCATTCCAGGAAGTCATAATCATTCATGACAATTGTCAGAGCTGTTTCTACTGGTGGGCATAAGTTTTGAGTGTACTTGAATCTCTAGCTGTGACTGGGAAATGTACATGGCCTGGAGAGAAGACCAGGTACTCTGTAGGACCCACTAGGCCCTGGGACCTGGGTCTGTTCTTTGTGGTTTCACTGGCAGTGGGTAGAGTAACATAATGAAATATGTCAATGGGCTAGGAATGCTGGATATAGGCCATTCTATGCCCAGCATTCTACACCATGGGATGGTGGCCAACTTCCCCCCTCCACATATGGTTCCAGACTGATGTCCCATCTTGAAGTCCAAGAAACCTTTTCTCAAAACAATCAGTATAGCAAGTCTTTTCTCCAACTTTAGATTAAGTTGAATTTCCATTTATATCAAAATTCTTGCTTGGCTTGTGTTTGGAGGCATGCCAAACAGAAATGGCAGCTTTTCACATACTAGAGTCACATTCAGGAAGACAAGGTGCTCATTCTGTGACAAGCACCACTTCAGAAGTAAGGCCTGGGGCAATAGTAGATTCCTGTCTCCTGTTGGGGAGGAAAACTTTTCCTTCTACCCTTCTAGGTTCTTTGGCTGGTCTGATAATCAAATTAACATAGGGAAGATTAACAAGAGAAAATAACAAATACAAGTTTATGTGTACAGGGGCTCAATAAGAATGAGGACAAAAAGGCATCCATGTAACTGAAGCTTATATAACATCCTGAGCTAAGGAGAGGGCATAGGGGTCTCTCCTTAGGATTTCAAAGAGGAGAAAAACAATACACAGGAATATGGGAAGAGCAACTGTTTGGTAAACAAATGTTTGTCATGACATGCAGAGACAATGGTGCAAAAACAGGACTTTTAACTATGACTGGTGTGGCTCAGCTAGTTGGGCATCATCTTGCAAAGTGAAAGGTCACTGGTTCAATTCTAGATCAGGACAAGTGCTGGGTTACAGGTTCAGTTCCTGAGAGGCAACCAATCAATATTTCTCTCTCATATTGATGTTTCTCTCCCTCTCTTTCTCTCTCCCTTCTTCTCTCTCTAAAAATGAATAAATAAAAACTTTTTTAAAAAATTACTTTGAACTCCATGACCTGCCTAGCTCCCCCCAGCCCACCACACCTGGCCCATATTCTTTATAGTTATCTCTGATAATAGTTCTCTTCCTGGAATAACCCCTTTATCTAAATTTTCTTTAGGCAGTTAAGGGGGAGGCAAAAAGAAAAACTTCCTGAGTCCTGCTTCTTAAATATTTACTCATGCTGTCACAGGTGGGCACAGGTAATCAGGTTCTTGGTGATTATGGACAAATAATCAAACTGAACACACAGGGAGTTTACAGCAGAAAGAGAGAGCAGATTTATTAAGCAATAATACACTCCACAAAACATGGGAATGGGCCAACTATAAGAAGAGATTGACCTCCTGGGCTGGAGGGATTCTATTCTTGTAGGGCAGATATATCCTGGCTAGTTTTGGTTGGGTTTTATTGTGCATGTACAGGTAGTTATATTACTTTAAAGCTACTGCACATGTGGTCTCCCATGATTTTCTTTGGCCACCAGAGAAGGGGTCACACAATGTAAATTTATGATAATGCTATTATAATGAAGCAGGGGTCATGTAACATCTTCTGTGCAGGTGCATTCCTGATTCACCATGATTCAGTGCTTTTTCAGAAATCGGGAACAACTGGTTTTAGAACAGGGCCTCTGTCCTGTATTGATGTCCTTTATCTTAGCCCCAGGGCACCTCTGGAGTTTCTTCCTTTCTGACTATCTCCTGCCTCAATGCCAAAGAGATACATTTGGGAATAGCAAATTTTGTTCCCTTATACTCTTATTCAAGTTCAATCTGGGCTGAACCCAGGTCATTGAGTGGAAAGGCAGGCAGAATTGCGGGCAATACTTACAGTATTCTTGCTGGTTCTTGGTCTCCCTTTCCTAAGCATTATTCACTTAAATGCTTAGTGTGATTTATTGTGTGATTTTTCCTGACAATCTTGCTTTTGTTTAATTAGCTTATTTTACAGTTTGTCTATCATTTTGTGGGGAAGTAAAACAATCCTGCCAACAAAGACCCTTCCACACCAATATAAGAACACAATATAATATCAAGTAATTATGAGAGTATTCATATGCATGTAAAGTAGTGCAAAAATGACCAAAAAATCTGAGAAAAATTTTACATAAATGTACACAGAAAAGTGGAAGGGAAAGTACTTAACACCACTACTCATCTCTGTGACTTTCTCCATATAACCTGAGAGAGTTTTCTAAGTTAGCCCTGGAGGCTCCATGGATCTCAATTTTGTACTGCAAAGTAACAGGTGGGCCCTCTTATGGGGCCTGTTATGATTTAAAGAAGGAGACATCTTAAGGAGGAAAGGGAAAGAGGTATAAGGGAGACAAGAGTTTTCCTCAAACCTCTTAAGAGTTAGTCGCTGACTAGGTCTAAAAATTTAACTGACAAAGACAGATTAACAAGAGAAAAGCACTTTATTTAATATAAATTTTATGTGATTCAGACACCTTCATAAGGAAATGAAGACCCAAAGAAACAGAACTGTGTACTGCTGTGCTAGGTTTCATGAAGAGTGGACAGTCATGGATGAATGGGGCATGTTAAGGGACATGAGGTAATTGTAGTAAATGGGGAAAGTTAGCAAGGCCTGTTTCTTAAGATTCTTCCCCAAGACCCTTTGTCTTCAGAGATAGGGATGCTCCTTTCCTTCAGGGTATAAGAAAGGCACTCCTCACAAGAGAGTTTTATCGTCTGTTTCTGAAAAGAAGGGCCAGAGGGGTAAGTAGATCAGAGTGACCTTCCTGCTTCTGCTCTTTTCCCAAACTTTTTCAGCTTAAACTAGTCAATATGCCAAGGTGCAAAAAGAAAGCCTGATTGTTTATGATGGCCATTCTGACTGGTGTGAAGTGGCATCTCATTGTGGTTTTAATTTGCATCTCTCTGATAGCTAGCGATATTGAACACCATTTCATGTGTCTTTGGATTTTCTGTATGTCCTCCTTGGAGAAGTGTCTGTTCAAGTCCTTTGCCCATTTTTTAATTGGATTCCTTGTGTGAAATAGAGGACAGGCTGACAGTGACCACAGGGGAGAGAAGAGGGAATTTCAGGGGACATTGGGAAGGGTTCACAGGAACAAACTTAAAGGACACATGGACAAAAACTAGGGGGAGGGTAGTAATGGGAGGGAAGTGGGGAGGGTTGGGAGGGGGGCTGGATTGGGAGTAAAAGGGAGAAAACTGTACTTGAACAATGATTAAAATAAAAAAAAAAGAAAGCTTGATTGATCACCCTATCCTTCCTCTGGCCTGAAGCTGCCTCTCCTACTCCATTTTCACCTAGGAGCCTTACTTTATTTCCCATCCCTTAACCAAGAAACTCACCCAAGGCAATTGTACAGGTAGAAAAGTTTCCTGCAAGAAAAACTGAGGAAGTGCACCATAAGTCAAAATATAACAATTATTATCAAAGCAACTGTTATTAATCATGTGATAGAGCAAATCATAAGAAAATTGACAGAATCTGTTTTTATGGTATACATTTTATGTGCACATATTTACAGACATAATGCACTAATACATTCCTATCAAGTTTTTCAAAAATTAAATTATAATGAATTATATAGAATTAAAAGATAAAATTTCCTTCTTTTCCCTCCTCCTCCACCCACAGCCTGCCCTACCCCAATTTCTCCCTAAGGAAGGGACTCTGACCTGTTTTTTATGAACCTCCAAAAAACAAAGACAGAAGTGGTCTGACAAGTTGGGTAGATTTATGTGGCTTCTTGGGTCTTTTGCACCTCAAAGGTGGTTGTGGCCCTCAAATTAAAGCCCATGAGCATTGAAGTCTAGGTACCTTATGAGGATTTTAATTTATTTATAAGGAATTTGATCTGAAAGTAAAAGTTTGCAAAGCTCAACAAGTTGGTCAATGGATGGAGGAGGTCTATGATAAAGGCAAGATCTGATTAAGATTTCTGAGCTTGTATAGAATTCTGACAAATTAAAAGATACTAAGGGTGCCTCTTCTTATAACCATGCAAACTGGGGCTCAGCCACTTAGTGCCTTTACATATGACCCAATAATTTGTGTTGAAGAAAATAGGTTTTTACTAACAGGGTTCCAATACTGGGGGTGGGAGCTGAGAGCACTCCTGCTCAGAGCCCTCCTTTTCCATGAAACCCAGAACTTTCCTTGTTTCCCAAAAGGCTACAAACCAAAACCATTCTTAGAAGTTCCCTACATCTTTATCTGTTCATTAGCCGGTCACACAAACAGATCTCCATCCTCTCTGGAATGTGCAAAGTAGGTTTCAGTGTCACCATCCTCTTGCAGCAACTCTCTCCTTCAGGATCCAGGGTGTGCTGTCCTCAGCCTCCATGTAGCAGTTCAGGAAACCATGTGTCATGTTATACTGTCCCAGAGGGTGAATCCCAGGGAGGTACATGTCCCAGCATAGGACCCTGCTTCCAGGACTGGGTTCTCATCCTCTGCAAGGTCTAAGCCCCTAGTGGGCCCTGCATCTCCTGGTCCCACAAGCTCTGCTGTCCATGTGGGTAGTAGGACCAAAGGTCCAGAATGTCTAAATCCCCCCAAAAGAGAGAGAGAGAGAGAGAGAGAAAGAGAGAGAGAGAGAGAGAGGAAGAGAGCTTACATGAAGCTCTAAAGTCCCATGCCAAGAGTCCCCATAGCAAGAGAATGCCTTCTCTGTACATTCTTCAGAGAAGCAGAAGTCTGTGGCTTAGGATTTCTGGTTACCATTCAGCTCCAAGCACCTCTCATGTGTCTCTGTGCTTGGCCAGACAAATCCCTGTAGCTGCATCACCTCTGTTGCCATCTTCCCCAGGCAGACCTGCCAGGCAGACAGACCTCATGGCTGCCTTCTCTGCAGACCTCTCTGCAACCTACTGGCTGACTTCCTCACAAGCAGACCCGTAGACAGATCTATAGGCAGACCTAACAGATTACACCTGACCTTGTGTCTCCCTTCTCCCTGACTGATCTTCAGTCTGTCCTAATTTAAATGCTTGACTCAGAACTTCCTATATGACCTCTATGATATGTTAGTGTCCACCATTTTATCAGTTCCACAGTGTCTTTGACCCTCTTTTGGCTGTCATCTTTATTCAGGGCAAGAATTCCCAGCAATGAATGGACATCTGGGGCACCATATGAACCCCCACCCTGCTACTGGCTCTGTCACGAGTCACTCTGCCAGTGCACATTCTCATAGTCAAGTACACAATTAACTTTGGACAGCAGACTTCTTCCCTTCAGGGTGGCACAGTTGTTAATCTTGCCTTTGTTATGTAATGTGCCTAAACATTGTACCATCCACTCTTCCCTTCTCCCAATCCTGCCTGTAGGCAAGATTGTGGGGGTGTTCCCCTATTATCAGGGGACCCCTGCTCTGCACCTCATTACATTCTCCCCTTCTTTAACTCCCTTATAGCTCCTTCCCCATGCCCCCCTCCCCCTTCCTGGAAACATTCTTCCTGGCCAATCTCACACATTCCCAGGCTTCAATAATCACCTTCATGAGAACTACATGAAGCTCTCACCTGGGATTTGACATTATAGCCAAGAGCATCCTGATGTGCCTTAGCATGAGTGGCACCACCATCCACCCCACTGTCCAAACAGAAACCAGAATGTCACTCTTTATTTAGCCCTCTTCATTGCTTCTCACAGCAAACCAATTGCTAGCATGGTGCCTTCTACTTCTGGGATAGCTCTTTTTTTTAAGTATATTTTATTGATTATGCTATTCCAGTTGTACCATTTTTTTCTCCCCATTACCCCCCTCCACCTGGTACCCCATTCCCTCCATTCCCTCCAGCATTCTACCCCCTTCCTAGTTCATGTCCATGGGATATACATATAAATTATTTGACTTCTCCATTTCCTATACTATTATTAATCTCTCCCTGTCTATTTTGTACCTACCAATTATGCTTCTTATTCCTTGTACCTTCTCCCCACTCTCTTCCTTTCCCATCCCCATTGATAATGCTCCATATGATCACTATTTCTGTGATTCTGCTCCTGTTTAGTTGTTTGCTTAGTTTTTGTTTTAGTTTTTTTAGGTTCAGTTATTGATAGTTGTGAGCTTGTTGTCATTTTACTGTTCATAGTTTTTGATCTTCTATTTCTTAGATGTCTCTTTAACATTTCATATGATAATGTCTTGGTGATGATGAACTCCTTTAACTTGACCTTATCTGGGAAGCACTTTACCTGCCCTCCTGTTCTAAATGATAGCTTTGCTGGATAGGGTAATCTTTGTTGTAGGTCTTTGCTTTTCATCACTTTGAATACTTCTTTCCAGCCCCTTCTTGCCTGCAATATTTCTTTTGAGAAATCAGCTGGAAGTCTTATGGGAACTCCTTTGTAGGGAACTCTCTTCTTTTCCCTAGCTGCTTTCAAGATTCTCTCCTTATCTTTAATCTTTGGAAATTTAACTATAATGTGTCTTGGTGTGTTCCTCTTTGGGTCCAACTTGTTTGGGATTCTCTGAGACCCCTGGACTTGTATGTCTATTTCCTTCGCCAGATTGGGGAATTTTCTTTCATTAATTTTTCAAATAAGTTTTCAATTTCTTGCTCTTCCCCTTCTCCTTCTGGCACCCCTATGATTTGGATGTTGGAAAGTTTAAAGTTGTCCCAGAGGTTCCTAATCTTCTCCTCATTTTTTTGAATTCTTGTTTCTTCATTCTGTTCTGACTAGATGTTTATTTCTTCCTTTTGTTCCAAATCATTGATTTGAGACCCAGTTTCCTTCCCTTCACTGTTGGTTCCCTGTATATTTTTCTTTATTTCACTTTGTGTAGCCTTCACTTTTTCCTTTATTTTGTGACTGCACTCAGTCATTCTGTGAGCATCCTGATTATTAGTGTTTTGAACTCTGCATCTGACAGAGACATCAAAAATAGACAGTTACTTACAAAGGAGTTCCCATCAGAATGTCAGCTGATTTCTCAAAAGAGACCTTATAGGCAAAAAGGGGCTGGAAAGAAGTATTCCAAGTCATGAAAGGCAAGGACCTACATCCAAGATTGCTATATCCAGCAAAGCTTTCATTTAGAATGGAAGGGCAGATAAAGTGCTTCCCAGACAAGGTCAAGTTAAAAGAGCTCATCATCACCAAGCCCCTATTATATGAAATGTTAATGGGACTTATCTAAGAAAAAGAAGATAAAAAACGTATATAGTAAAATGACAGCAAACTCACAATTATTAACAACCACACCTAAAACAAAAACAAAAACTAACTAAGCAAACAACTAGAACAGGAACAGAACCACAGAAATGGATATCACAGGGGAGTGGGAGGAGGAGAGAGGGTGAAAAGGTACAGAGAATAAGTAGCATAGACAGTAGGTAGAAAATAGACAGGGGGAAGGCAAGAATAGTATGGGAAATGTAGAAGCTAAAGAACTTATGACACATGGACATGAACTAAAGGAGGGAATGTGGGTGGGAGAGGGTGTGCAGGGTGGAGGGGATGAAGGGGGGAAATGGGACAACTGTAATAGCATAATCAATAAAATATATTTAAAAAATAACTATGACCAGTAAAATGACAACAAACTTGCAACTATCAACAACTGAACCTAAAAATAACGAAAACTAAGCAAACAACTAGAACAGGAGCAGAATCACAGAAATGGTGATCACATGGAAGGTTATCAGTGGAGAGATAGAGGGGAAGAATGGGGGAGAAGGTACAGGGAATAAGAGGCATAATTGGTAGGCATAAAATAGATGGGTAGAGGTAAAGAATGGTATAGGAAACAGAGAAGTCAACGAACTTACATGTTCGTTGTATATGTCCATATGTATACATGGACATGAACTGGTGGGGAATGCTGGAGGTTTAGGGGGGTGCAGGGTGGAGGGGGGATAGAGGGAGAAAATTGGGAAAACTGCAATAGCATAATCAATAAAATGTACTTAAAAATACTGTCAAGCTGTTTTGCAAAGTAGTTGTACTATTTTACATTCCTACCGGTAGTGTATAAGAATGCAGTTGCTACACATCCTCACCAATCTTTGGCATCGTATTTTTAATTTTTGCCGTTCCCGATGGTATATAATGGCATTTTATCATGGTTTTTATGTGGTATATCCTGATGACCAAGTACGTTATGTATCTTTTCATGTCTTTTATAGGTCATCCTTAGGTGAAGTAAAATAAGTTAACTTTAAAATAAAGGCAAAATGCAAACAAAGAAGCCACGAAAGTACACAAGCTTCCAAATTGTCCCCAAAACCTTTAGTCAATAGTTTTAAAGGCCACATGCCTCTACTGGATAACCTTGCCCATTTCCTCAAGTGGTAAATCCCTTCCTGCTTCCCCAAGTCTTAGAAATAAATTACTATGAATTTCTACCATTAAGGTAACAATAT
Organism: Phyllostomus discolor; assembly: GCF_004126475.2. Taxonomy (NCBI): domain Eukaryota; kingdom Metazoa; phylum Chordata; class Mammalia; order Chiroptera; family Phyllostomidae; genus Phyllostomus; species Phyllostomus discolor. Next base: position 106,521,598 of record NC_040905.2, on the reverse strand, counting down.
AGGAGCCTCCAATCAAGATGGCCATGTAGGTAAATATACTCATATCCTGCCATAACCACATGAAGATTACAACTATACTACAGAGCAACCATAATTTAGAACCACATGAAATCTAGCTAAACAGGAGTCCTGAACAGCTAATTTTATTAAAGAAACCACACCAAGAGTGGTGGGAGGGGTAGAGACACAGAAAGGGCTGGTTCCACACCCATATGTGGTAGATATAAATTAGGGGGGATATCTTGGCTGTGGAGGTCCCCCTGAGGAGAAGGCTTTATACCAGACCCCATAGCCCAAGGTTCTAGTGCCAGTGTAAAAATCACCATAAATTATGGCTGTAAAAACCAGTGAAGATTGTGGCTGAGACAGGGCTTCTGGATCCCAGGCAGTTCCTTTTAAAGGGCTTGTGCACAGACATATTCAGACTCACTTGTTTTGAGTTACAGTGGGCCACCAGGGACATATGAAAAGGGTCTAAGTTGTCTGGCACTGGGATGAGAGCTGGAGGGACAGCTTTCTTCCAGAAAGAAGTGCTGGCAGAAGCCAGTGTTGCTTTGCTGAGTGAGCCCTTCCCCAGAAGACCAGTAGGCAGACACCATATGTGAGTCTCCATCAACTTGGCTGTCACTCTTCACCTGCATTGGTGATTCCATGAGACCTTGCCACAAAACTTGTGAGCCCAACACAAGTCATATCCAGTGGCATTTACATATAGTCTATCTTGGCTCATGCTTTGAACTTTCCTAAAATCTCTCAAAGAAGCAGCATCTGGCCTATATGCTGCATACGTCTTGAACTATAGGCCCAACACTAGTAGCAGCTGTGGCAGTTGAACTTGGTTCACAGCTTGGTCTCTCCTGGGCATCTAAGCCCAGCACAAGTGACAGTCAGCTGAAGATGGCTTTGTAGCCCATGCCAAGTGGCCCCAGGCAGAACAAAGGCAGTTGCTGACTTTGGTCTGCTCCTGTCAGTAGGCCCCAGAGCTGGCACACCTGGTGGTTAGCCTCAAACCTTGTTAAAGAACCACCCAACCACATCCACAAGGGACACACTCGAGGGGCAGACTCAGCAGGCACCAGAGCCCCAATGAAATAAGTCCTGCTTCATGGAGTTAGCCCATGCACAGCTAATCCTCCAGGGTGTTCATAGCTAGCCCTTGCAGCTGATCAGCCTGGGGTAAATCCCTCCCCTTGAAATGCCAAAAATAATCAAGGTTCAAGCATAACAGGAGGGTGTATACAGCCCACACAAAGGTGGACATTCACCTGGAGTGCCCAGCTCGGGTTAACAGGGAGGGTGAGCCACTAGATCCTACAGGACACCTACCCTATTAGGCCACTATACTGCATTAGGCCTGGAAGACATAGTAGCTCTATTTAATACAGCGGTACCTTGGTAGTCATTGTTAATTCATTCTGGAACTCATGACGAATGCCAAAATCGACAAGTACCAAACAAGCAATGAATGATGAAGTATTTTCTCTTGTGAGGTGGTGCTGTGACTCATACAAGTTCTAGCAAGTGCTATGAGTCCCAAGGAAGGGCCAAGTGCTGAAACATATTTTCACATCAAAATGCAACAAGTACATGGTTTGATGAGTTCTGAATCTGATGAGTACCAAGGTATGAATGTACATAGAAACACAGGGAAGTTGTCAAAATGAGGAGATAAAGAAACATGTCCCAAATGAATGAATATAACAAAACTCCAGAAAAAGAACTAAACAAAATAAAGACAAGCAATCTACTAGATGCAGAGTTCAAAACACTGGTTACAAGGATGCTCAATGAACTTAGGGGAAGAGTAGATCAACTTAGTGAGAAATTCAACAAAGAGATAGGAAATATAAGAACAAAACTAGAAAATATAAAGAACCAGTCAGAAATGAAGAATATACTAAATGAAAAGAATATATTACAGGGAACCAACAGTAGAGTAGGTAAAGCAGAGGATCAAATCAGAGATTTGGAAGATAAGGAAACAGAAAACACCCAGTCAGAACAAGAATAAGAAAAAAGAACACTGCCCCCCCCCCACAATGAAGATAGTATAAGGACCTTCTAGGCTAATTTCAAGAATACTAATATTTGCATCATAGGGGTGCCAGGAGGATAAAAGAAAGGGCAAAGAATTGTGAAAAAAATAATGATAGAAAACTTCCCTAACCTGGTGATGGAAATAGACATACAAGTCTCAGAAATATAGAGAGACCCAAACAAGATGAATCCAAAGAGGCCCACATCAAGACACATCATAATTAAAATGCCAAAGGTTAAAGACAAAGAGAGAATCTTAAAAGCAGCAAGAGAAAAGCAGTTATCTACAAGGGAGCTCTCATAGAACTGTCAGGTGATTCTCAACAGAAACTTTGCAGGCCAGAAGGGATCAACAAGAAATATTCAAAGGGGTGAAAAGCAGTGATCTACCCCAAGATTACTGTACCCAGCAAAAATATAATTTAGAACCAAAGGACATATAAAGAGCTTCCCAGACAAGAAAAAGCTAGGGTTCATCACTGTTGGGAACTTCCCTGCCTGGTTTCAGAAGCTGTAACCCCCCATGGCTAAGGCTGAGTGACAGACCTTGGGACCAGAAGCCACTAAGGAGACAAAGCTTATCTCCCTGGCAGGGGCACCGCCTCTACCCTGCCTGGCCCCCAATGCTTGATGGGTTAGCCAATGATGGGTAAGATTCCTCAAGGGAGGGATGACCTAAGACAGGCATGATCACAGGGGGCCCCCAGGGAAGGACTTGGGGGCTATAGAGAAAGGGGGTGATGGACCCTTGCCCCTCGGCTTTGACATAGCCTGAATTCGGTCTGCAAGAATTTTCCTAATCTCTTGGCTGCCTTACTTCCCCTGCCTGACTTAAGCCTGAAACAATGCTGGAGGTGGGTGCCACCCTGTACTGGAAAGGGTGGGTTCCCTAGGGCAATCAGGCCTAAGAATGAATGCATAATATCCTATAAAACCTCCTTTGCTAATACCCTCAATTTAAATGATAAGGGTCCAAGCAGGAAGTGAGTTTGTTCCCCAAAGTTTTATGGCCCTTTAACTATCTGACCCTGACTCAGAATAAGCCCTCAGAATTTAATGTTATCTATTGTTTAATCATTTCTGCCTGACAATGATTGATGAGCTTTATTCCTGAGCAACTTGAACCCAATAAGAGCTTATCAAGGCAAGGGTCGGGGCGCTCTTCTCTTGAGAGAGTGGTCATGTCATCCCTTTTCCTTCACAGGACTCAGTAGTCCATGTGAATTTGTCTTGCCATCTCATCCACAATGTGGCAGACCCCATGAGCTGGGGTCTGCATCACATCACCACCAAACCAGTATTACCTGAAATGTCAAAGGGCCTTCTTTAAGAATAAAAAAAGGTAAAAAATATGAATAATAAAATAGCAATAAATACATATCTATCAACAATTTAATCTAAAAACCAAAATAAATAAATAAGCATAACTCATAGATACAGAAAACATTTTGATAGTTGCCAGATGGCAGGGGTATTGGGGAAATGGATGAAAAAGATGAAGGGATTAAGAAGTACAAATTGGTAGCTACAGAATAGTCACAGGGATGTAAGTACAGCACAGGGAATATAGTCAGTATGTTCTGGTAACTATGTATGGTGTCAGATGGGTGCAGGATTTATCAGGATGATCACTTAGTAAGTTATATGGTGTTTAACTACTGGGTTATGCACCTGAAACTTAGGTACTATTGTATGTCAACTGTAATTAAAAATTAAAACATAATTTAAAGTAACAAAAGAGGTGAAAAAAGATATCAATATAATACAGCTATAGCCCTGCATCTAAGTTGCTTAGCAAAACTGAACCAGACGTAAAGCAAACAACTTCCTTGTTCTTGGACTGCTGCCTTTACCACCACACAGACCAACACTTGAGAGCAACATTTAGAGTTTGCCCCATAGATGTGAACATATTCCACTTAAAAATATTTTTAAATTATAGTACTTCCCCCTTATCCACAGGAGATACATTCCAAGACCTCCAATGTGGTCTTGCCTGAAAATGCAGATAGTACCAAACCCTATATATGCTCTGTTTTTACCTTTATACACCTATGATAAAGTATAATTTATAAGTTAGGCACAGTAAGAGATGAACAATAACTAGTAATAAAACAGAACAATTAAAAATACTGTAATAAAAGTTACATGAATTTTTATTTAATATTTTCAGACCATAGAAGACCACAGGTAACTGAAACTTTGGAAAGGATACTGCAATTAAATGGGGACTACTACAATGGACAATTAAGTTCTTGTTTACAATATCTAGTCTTTCTAGATGTTTAGAAGTACTTGATATATCTGAAATTAGAAGTAGCTGAATAGCATTTTGTAACTTTTCAAAATTGATGCTGTAAATTAGGAATTGTTTGTCCATTGCATGCATTATAATATACACAGCAATGTAAATTAAATGTATGAACCTAAGGAATAATGGGTAATCTTGCCTAACTATTGGGCTGGCCAAATTTTTCATTCAGTTTTAAAGTAAAAATAAAGACACATTTTTCATTTTCACCAATAAGTTTATTGAACAACGTATTCACCATTTTGTTCCACTACTTTCTGCTATCATTCAGGCAACTTCATAATTTCATCTTCCTAAAACTTATTACCTTTTTGAGCAAAGAGCTATTCCAGGTACCCATTGCAGCCTTTCAGGGTATTACAACTTTTTCCATTAAGAGAATTTTGTAAAGGCCAAAATTAATGGAAACCCAGAGATGCAATGTCTGGTAAATATGGTGAATGAATCAGAACTTCCCAGCCAAGCTGTAACAGTTTTTGCCTCGTCATCAAAGAAACATGCAGTCTTGTATTATCCTGACGGAAGATTATGTGTTTTCTTTTGACTAATTTCGGGCACTTTCTGTAGAGTGCTATGTTCAGTTGGTCTAACTGTGAGCAGTTCTCATAAGAATTAATCATTTTGTTTTCCAAAAGGAGCTCATAGTAGAGGACAACCTTCCAATCCCACCATAGACACAACATCACCTTCTTTGGATGAAGACTGGCCTTTGGTGTGGTTGGTGGTAGTTCATTTGCTTGCCCCACAATCTTTTCTGTTCCACATCATTGTAAAGTACCATATTTTGCCATGTATAAACATGTTCCCATGTATAATGTGCACCCACATTTTTGAGCACATTATACATGGGATTGATTATTGTACCCATTATTATACTGATGGTATGTAATCATTATACCAATGTATAATGCACATCCTTAGTTTTTCCCAAAAATTTTGGGCAAAAAAAGTATGCATTACATACATGACAAGATATGGGTATTCACTTTTCATCACTTTTCACAACAGAATGTTGTGCTTTAAAAACAGAATGTTTTTGTTACATGTAAGTAGAGAATCACATAGGGAAATATGGTCAGGAAGGTTTTTTTCACTTAACTTATGTGGACCCTAAACATCAAAGCAATTAACATAACCAAGCTCATGCAAGTGATTTTCATCATTTGATTTGGATATTTTGAGTATGTTGGCTATCTGCTGCATGATGTAACATTGACTGGTCTCAATTAATGTCTTGATTTTATCACCATCAACTTCAAGTAGTCTGACTGTGAAGCATCATCCAGCAAGAAATCTCCAGCACAAAACTTCACAAACCACTTTTGACACATTCAATCAGTCACAGCATCTTCTCCACACACTGTACAAATCTTTTCTTTCATTTCTGTTGCATTTTTACCTCTCTTGAAATAATAAAGCACAATATGCCAAAAATGTTGCTTACTTTCTTCCATCTTCAATATTAAAATGGCTACACAAAAAATTCACCAATTTTGATGTTTTTTAAAATGCCTGTTGATATGACACAACACAGTCTAACAAAATAGTTTTGTATGAAGTTCAAGACAACTAAGCACTACTAGAGCCATCTTATGGAAAAACTAAATAATTGTTTTGGCCAACCCAATATAAATACACTGGCACAGAACTCTTTGCATTTGCTTCTCTTCTCTCCTCCCCCAAACCGGGGCACAAACACCATGTGTACTCAAAGAAGTTTTTTGTCTATCCTGAAACTAACAATTTCTTATAAATTTAAATAAAAAGATATTTACAAAATGTGTTATTTTACTACCTCTACTTTGAGTATGTTATCAGGTACTTCAGAACATCTAAAAAGAATACATATTTCCAAAAAGTACTCAGCATTGTCAACTATATATAGTGAAGAATAAAATGCATATATGAAACAATGGTTTTAATATGAAAATTTATTCTAAATATGACCAGTCTGGCATAGAAACTTCTTTTCTTCTCCCCAGAGACCTTCAACTCCATGTTCTCTAACCCACAGAACATACATAGACAAGTGTCCAACTGGTGTTGCTTCTAGAGATAATTTAAAAATTCCATATCAAAAGTCATTTCTAGAATGAGTTTTCTGTGATTCTATCTTTTCTATATCTTTTCCATAATTTTTTTCAAATGTTCATTTACAAGTCATGCAATTTTCTAACTCTACTTTATCACAAGTGGGCAACATTTTCAAAAAGTCTTAGATGTAGCAGATGTTTTCTTTTAAAAGGTTCTTGCAAATGGAGAGCAGCTCTTCCATATTATATTCACAGGCTTTCTAAAACATGACCACAAAATCTTCCCCAGGGGTTGTAGGCACTTCCTATTGACCCACTGCAATATGATCATTATTCTGCCATTTCTAGCTTCCAGAGTTCCAGGGACCTATCTTGCCTGAGGGATGCCAACAGTTCCAAAAATCGTTGTCTCAGGATTCTTTTCATTTTGGGCCCTGAAGGTCCCTCTCCATTTGTCTAGATGAAGGGTTGCTCCATTTTATTGAGACGCAGCAGTCACCCCAGGTCCTAGATTCACACATCTCCATGACCTAATGCTATGGTGACCAACTTCACAACCTGCCTGCTCCACCCTCAGTGACCTTCCTGTGGCCCCATTGTTCTCATCTCACCATGCTCTCTGCCCAAACAGGCTCTATCCTCCATGACCTGGCAGGGGTTTCACTGTAGCCCAACCCAGACTGGATGACCTGTGGGGCCCAGTCTGGGGCTCAAAGAGGTGACCATGCCCATCAGGTTTTGGGGGTGGAAAGTTTGCTGCTACCTCAGGGCCTGGGCCAGGTGGTGGGCTGTAGCCATCTAAGGCCCTGTGGCCTGGCTGCAGGATCATTAGGGCAGCAAAGCAAAGGACACACTTCTTACTGCTCTGTCTGCCAGAAACCAGTAACATTTGTTTTCTTTTTTTAATTGCAGCAAACTGATCCTCAAACAGGGTCAGTTTAAGTTGTTAACACTAAATAACCTTGTGTTTCCACCTCTCATTTTGCAGTTACTCCGAATCCACAAGATCTTAGTCACTGCACTAGGTAAGTTAAAGGAAACAATATTTTACAATTGCTAATTTAAATACTACTTAATTTGAGTTTTAATCTATTTAATCTGGTCTTTCTTGGGAATCTCTTTTTCCCATGAAATTAAAATTATTAATTTTAACCATCAATCCTGATGTTTTAAAAAGAGTAGAAGGATACGTCCTGGCAGTGGGAGGTGCCATGTTTGTGCTTCAGGACCATTCCCCAACTTCTGTTCACCAGACCCTGAGTCAAGGTTTCTCTCTCTCTCTCTCTCTCTCTCTCTCTCTCTCTCTGTCTCACTCTCTCTCTCTCTCTTGACTCTGGAGTTCTAGTTAGTTTAAGTGAGTCTCTTGGACAGGAGTATAAATATGGAAGCTTCGAGGTAGTCATCCTCTGCCTGCTATAAGGATGGGAAAGCAGAGAAAATTGGACTATAGAGAAAAGCACAGATAGAAAACAATCCTGATGGTTTTTCAATTCCAAATTCCCTTATGTCACCAAAGCCTGGCTGTATTTTTCCTCTCTTTAAAAAAAATTTTCATTTATTGATTTTAGGGAGAGAGGGAAACATCGATTTATTTTTTCACATATTTATGCATTCATTGGTTGATTTCTGTATTTGCCCCAACTGGGGATTGAACCTGCAATCTTGGTGTCCCAGGACAACACTCTATACAACTGAGCTACCTGGCCAGGGCTACTTTTTCTCTCTTAATAAATACCTTTCCCTTTTCTATGAACTAATTTGGGTTGTTTTCTGTTCCTTGCAAAACATCCTAACTGATAAATGTCTACCCTTTCTTCCTGAAACAACTTCCCTTTCATAGCAACTTCCCCATGATCCCATCATTTGGCAATTACTGTCAAAATTCAATACACAGATACCATTTAATTAAGCATTTTTTTCAGTCCTAGGTCTTTAATTTATAGAACTATGGGAACAATATTAAGAAGATATCCATTATAACAATGTTTATAATAGAAAAAAAAGAAGGGACATCATCCTGTGTCCTTCAGTTAAACTTGTTGTCCAGTAATAATTTTTGTACATCAACCCAATGTAATATAGTGCAGTTTTTAAGAAGAATGAGCTAGCTCTATGCTGGTGGAAAGAGCTTCAAGACATGTCATGTTCTGATTGATAAACAGTATAGTAGGATGAGCCCATTCATGAGACAATTAAAACTCTAACTTTGTATGTGTATATGTGTAGGTGATGTGTGCATGTGTGTAAATATGAAAAAGTCTAAAATCATTCCAGAAAGGTTAGATTGGAGATGTGGTAAGTTTAGTTGTGAAGAGGGGATTTCAACTTTTACTGTATAAAATATACTTCTATATGGTTTGTGTTTCATAAAGATGCATACAGAAAATAATTAGATATGTTTTTAAAAATCAAAATCTTAATGGATTTGTGGTGAGCTTAAAATATGTCCACAAATTCTAGAATATTCTTCCATTTAAGAGGCAAAATTTAATTCCCCTCCTCAAGAATATGGGGTGTTTTCTGCTCAGACCTGGAATCAATTATTTTTCTAAGAAACCAGAGCTTCTGAAAAACAATATGTAGACTGAACACTGAGGGAATTTATGGCCATTGGATTGGTCATTATTTCTTGCTTTTTTTCAGTGGAAAAAATTAGAAATATATATTTTTGTTATAAAAAAACAAAACAGATTATGAATTCACAATGAACAAAAAAGAATGTTTGGTTAAAGGTGTTCTCATGATAGAGATGAAGATGCAGACTCATATTCTTCTCTCTCTAATTACCTTTATAAAACTCAACTGTTAAGGACACACTATGAAAGAGTTTTTTCTTGTGATAATGAATTTTTTAGTTGGAATGACAGAAACAATTATCCCCTCTTTTTCTAATATAGCTACTTGTCTCTGAATCATTCAAATTAAATTGGGTTCTTTCATAACTGAAATTAGTGTCTTTTTTGGTCTAGCTACATATTTTTAAAATATTTTTGAGGCAGAGTAGGGGAGGAAAACTTTTTCCTTCTAGGTTCTTTGGCTGGCCTGATAATTAAATTGACATCAGACAGATTAACAGGAGAAAAGCAAATTTAATTTCGTATGTATGGGAGTACACAAAGATATGAGAGACTCCTGAACAGTCAGGCGATAGAGTTTATATGCCATCCTGAGTTAAAATGTGGGACTTTAAAGGGGAGAAAGACAATTTATAGGAAGACAGGAAGAGCAAATGTTTGGTATAAGTTTACCATGCCATGCAGACATTCTGATTTAAAAATTTATGTCATAATAATAGCTCTCTTCCTGGTACAGGCCCCCTCTATAATTATTCTTAGGCAGTTAAGGAGGAAGTAAAAAGCTCTTCTTTAGTCTTTGGGCCTTGATTGTCTTCAGCTCAAAACAATCCCCCAGCTGAAGTGGTATAATATATTCTGGGGTGGCCTGCTCTGAAGCGCATCAATATACACATGATAAATACATAATACATGTCAGTGTGTTAATTAGTCATGGATTGGAAGACTCAGTATTGTTAGGATATCAGTTCTCACAATATTTATCTATATAGTCAATACATTCAAATAAAAAAATCACTACTTTTTAAAATATAAAGTGGCAAGTGAATTCTTTATATGAAAATGAGAAGGACCTAGAATAGGCAAAATAATTTTTAAAAAGAAGATTTTAAATCCTCTGATTTATACACTATAAATTTCAGGCCTACTATAAATCCCAAGTAAGTGGAACCATGGGATAGTGGCATGAGGATAAATATATAAATCAACACAAACAAATAGGGAGTCCAGAAATAGATACATATGTATACATTGTCAACTGCTTTTTGATAAAGATGTTAAAAGTAGTTCAAAGAGGGAAAGTAATTCTTTTCAACAAATGTTACTAAAACAAGAAGAGAAACAGTATGAACAAAAAAATGAATCTTGATCCAAACTTCACATCATCTATAAAAATTAACTCAAAATTAACCTGGGTCTAAATATAAAAGCTATAGTTATAAAACTCCTAAAGGGAAACAAAGAAGTGAATTTTTGCAACCCTGGTTGCCAGAGTTCAGCATACTATGGACTGTGGATTAAATCTGACCTGTTTTTGCAAATAAAATTGTATTGGGACACAATCATGCTCATTCAATTATATATTGCCATAGCTGCTTTCACACTACAATAGCTGATTTGAGTAGTTGTAACAGACACCACCATCTGGCCTACAAAACATAAAATATTTACTTGCTGGTCCTTACTGAAAACTTTCACAGGCCCTTGAAGTTAAAAATATACTCATAATATGACCTATCAATTCCACTCCCAGGTGGAAAAGAAACATATGTTCCCTGAAAGACTTGTATACAGATGTTTAGAGCAACTTTTTCATAACAAACAAGACTGGGAACAACCTAAAATGCCCATCAGCAGGTGAATGGATAAACAAAGTATGGTTCATCTACACAATAAAATGCCACTCCCCATTAAAATTAGAAAAAAAAGAAAGAAATACCCTACTAAACATACAGCAACATGGATGAATCTCAAAATATTATATTGAATAAGATATGAAAGAGTATACACTGTATAATTTCATTTATATGAAATACTAGAATGGGTACAACTAATGTAATTTGATTGAAAGCAGATCAGGGGGTCCTTGGGGCAGGACACCAGGGGGTGACTGCAAAGGGCACAGGAAATTTTGAGAGGCAATCTTGTCTATGGTGTTGTTTACATTTCTCAGAACCCATTGTACCTTTAAAATGTTCACATTTTGCCCTGGTCAGGTAGCTCAGCTGGTTGAAGTGTCATCCATAGGCAAAAAAAAAGGTTGTGGGTTTGATCTTCAGTCAAGATACACACCTAGATTGAGGGTTCAGTCCCCAGTTGGGCCTTATACAGGAGGCAACTGATTGACATCTGTCTCTCACATCAATGTTTGTCTCTCTCTCCCAACCAACCTCTCTCTCTGAAATCAATTTCAAAAACACGTAGTTGGGTGAGGATTTAAAAAAAATGATGTGCATATTTCATTTAATTTTTACATCCATGCAGTTAATTTTAAAAGTAAAAAAAAGATTTGGAATGAATCAAACTTGAACTATTACAATGAAAACAAATATAAAAGCAAAGTCTCACTTTAGTACAAACTTTGAAATAATCTATGCAGAAATGGACCTTAGGTCTGAAGTATATTTCTGATATAAGTGCCTGGGAGACTAACTTTGGATCTCTTTCAGTAAATGGTCAGAAATGTGCTGAGTTGGTTTGTGCTGGTTACCAACTGATAAGCATAAAGAAATGTAAATGTTTCGGGTTGTACTGTATTGATTTTCCATCAACATACTGGAAACCAGTGAGTTATAACAGCACATGGTAAACATGAAGGCTTATAACCTAAGTCTTCTCTCTAGGGAGAGGACATACATTTATAAAGACTCTCAAATCAGGAAGGAGAGAAGCATCTGTAGCTTGGCAGAATCCTCACTCTAGCTGAGTCTTCTAATCAATAGCCATGCAACCACTGAGGAAGTCCAGGGAGCTAGAATTTGGTACCTTTACCTGTTTACATAGTTATCACCCTATGGATGTTCCCATTAAGTTGGCCATCAAAGACACCTTATACTCTGTAACCACATCACTATTCCTAACTGTGATACCCACATCTTGTGAATCCTCAATAAACTAAACCTTTGATAAGAATGGAATAATTTCAGAGTTGGCAGGGTGAGTTTATTCTAAATGTATACAAGCTGTTTTCATTTTAGTTGCTACACAGATCATCTTTTATCAAGATTAGACTTGAAATACGTATGCTTTATAGCCTGAAGATTTGGTTGGAAAATATTAAGGAAGACAATCTCATGTTCCTAACAGCTTTCATCAGCTTTCTATTTCCTCACAATTCTGGATAATGTAAAGTCCAAGATCAAGGCGCTGGCAGATTTGGTGTCTGGTGAAGGCCTGGTATCTGGTTAATAGATAGCTATCTTCTTGCTGTGTCCTTACATGGCAGAAAAAGTGAGAGAGATATGTCTGGGGATTAGTTTATAAATACCCTTTTTCATATTGAGGATGTTCCTTCCATTCCTGTAGTATTTAATGGTTTTGAAGATGAGAGGGTGATGGATTTTGTCAAAAGCCTTTTCTATATCAAGGTAATGATGTAGTTGTTTGGTTTTTTTCTTCACTCCTTTAAATGGGATGTATTATAGTCATTGATTTTCTTATGTCGAACCATATGTGCATTCCTGAGATAAATGCCAATTGATTATGGTGTATATGCCTTTCATATGCTGCTAGATTTGGTTTGCTTGCATTTTGTTGAGGATTTTTGCACTTATATTAATAAGGAAAATTGGCCTGTCATATTTTTATGACTTTTTTCTTTTCTTGTCATATTTTTATCTGACTTTAGTATCAGAGTAATTCTGGCTTAGAATGAGTTAGGACATATTCCAATAAACTCATAGGAAATCAATACAGCACAACCCAAAACATTTACATTTCTTTACGCTTGTCAGTTGGTGATCAGCACAAACCAACTCAGCACATTCTTAACCATTTACTTAAAGGGATCAAGGGTTAGTCTCCAAGGCACTAATATCATTTTCTATTCTTTGAATAGTTTAAGAAGAATAGGTGGTACTTCTTTAAATAACTGGTAAACTTCAACATTGAAGCTATCTGGCCCTAGTCTTTTCTTTGTTGAGTAGTTTTTGATTACTGATTTTTTTTAACATCTTATACTTATAGGCTTGTTCAAATTTTCTATTTCTTCTTGAGTTAGTTTTGGTAGTTTGTGGGCTTCTATAAAGTTGTCTATTTCATCTAGGTTACCTAATTTGTTGGCATACAATTTTTCATGGTGTCCTCTAATAATCCTTTTTATTTCTGTAAGAGCAATAGTAACATCACCACACTCTTTCTTGATTTTAGTAATGTCAACCTTTACTTTTCCCTTGGCCATTCTAGCCAAAGATTTGTCAATATTGTTGATCCTTCCAAATAACTACTTTTTTGTTTTGTTGATTTTCTGTTCCCTATTTCATCAATCTCTCTTCAATTTTTATTATTTTCTTCCTTCTTTTGGCTTTTGGTTTGATTTAGGAACTTCTCTAGTTCCTTAACATATAAATTTTGGTTATTTATTTGAGATCTTTCTTGTCTTTTAAGTAGGCATTTACATTACAGACTTCCCTTGGAGTACTGTTTTCACTGCATCCCATAAGTTTTAATATATTGTTTTCATTTTCATCTGTCTCAAAGTATTTTTCCATTTTCCTTGTGCTTTCTTCTTTGGCCCACTGACTTGTCCAGAACATGTTGTTTAACTTTCACATATGTGGAATTTTCCAGTTTTGTTTCTATTATTGATTTCTAATTTTATTCCATTGTGGCCAGAGTACATACTTTATGTGATTTCAATCTCTCAAATGTTCTGAAACTTGTATTGTAGCCTAATATATGGTCTATTACAAAGAATTGTTCCATATACACTTGAGAAAAATGTTTGTTTATGATGTTTTGGCATGGAATGTCCTGTATACATCTATTAGGACTGCTTTATTTTTACTGTTGTTCAGGTTCTTCCTTATTGATCTTCTCTTTAGTTGTTCTCTCTATTGTTGAAGATGGGGTATTAAAGTCTCTGATGATTGTTGTACAATTGTCTGTTTCTCCCCTTAATACTGTCCATTTTTTTCTTTGTATATTTTTTAGCCCTGTTGTTAGGTATGAGCATGTTACTGAACAGCGATTGGAGACTTGCTGCCTGTGCCACCCTCTAGGCAAAATTTCAGAGGCTAAGATTTGGTGATAAGGGAAAGAAGTCTTTATTCAAAAGCTTCACAATTTTTTAATAACAGCTTTCCACATGTATTAGTCAATTAAGCTTATCATTAAGGCTAAACTCTTTAGTTACAGCTTTAATCACTTAGAATTCTAACAACTGAGTTCTATCATTCCCCCTGTTAGTTTTAATTATCCTATTTCTAAAACAATATAAGATACAAAAGCTACACAATTTTGGAAGAATGGCAGGCTTCTGCCTCAGAGCTCCTCCCCTCTAGAACACCCAAAGAATAACCAGGCCAGCCCACCCCTAGTCTGTGCCCGAAGTTTCTTCCCATCCAAAATACCATCCATTGGAAAATGCAGGCAGCTGCAGCATGATCATCCAGGCATCCTCAAGGAAGAGAGCTGAAGAGAGACAGAGAGAGCCAGAGAGCCAGCCTGTACCATCTTTTTATTCCATCCAGTTCAAAGCATTCAGCTTCTCAGCCAATCCTGTCCTAGACTGCTTACATTACCTTTGGCAACCTCCTTCCATGGCCACTCCTTATTCCTCCCCAGTGATCTGACCAGATCTCTCTGTACAATTACATCTTCTTAATGAATTGAACCTTTTATCAATATACAATGCCCTTCTTTGACTTTTGCAACTTTTTTTGACTAAAAATCTATGTTGTCTGATGTCTATTTTTATCTGTTTATTTTCAACCTATTTGTGTTTATAGCACATGGGGGTATCATTTTTTAAATCTATTCTGTCATTCTGTCTCCACTTTTAGTAGCAGAGTTTAATCCATTCACATTTGAAGTAGTTACTAATGAGATAGGCCTTATTTTTGTTATTTTGCTATTTTTCTCTTTTTATCCCTTATTCCTCAATTTTCCATTACTTCTTTTGTGTTTATGTGATTTTTTAAATATACACCATTTTTAATTCTTTTTCATATCTTTTTCTGTGAAAAGTTTAAGTTATTAGTGGTTACCCTCAGGGATTATAATTAGACTCTTAAACTTATAACATTCTATTTTGTATTAATGCCATCTTAACTTCAATAGTATACTGAAACTTCTCTTATATAGCTCCTTCCCTCCCCTTGCATGCTGTTGGTATCATAAATTTCATGTTTACACACTGCCTTTACTTAAAGTCAACTGATTTGTAACTGTTAATCACATATACAAAACCTTTACAGAAGCATCTAGAAGAGTATATGACCAAACAACTGGGCATTATAGACTTGCCAAATTGATTCATAAAGTTTAACCAGCACAGAATTCCAACCAAGGTGGAGGCATAGGTAGAAACCCTTTGCTTCCTCGCACAACTAAAAGGAGGATAACAACCAATCTAAAATCAATAAATAACCAGAAGTGCCAGAAAATCAAGCTGCATGGAACTCCAACAACCAAGGAATTAAAGAAACAGTCAACTAGAACAACCAGACTGGTAAGATGGCAGACAGAGAGAACCCGTGACAAGGTGGTGGACCACACAGGCAGGGCTGACTGAACAGGAAACTGAGACTCAGAGCTGACTGTGGACAACAGTGGTTGCTGAGGTGGGAGAAACTCCCAGTCTCACATGAGAGTTCATTGGAAAGTGGGCTATAGCCAAGCAGGCAAGCTTCATTGTTCCCTCTCTGGCCCCTCCCCCACAGCGCATCAAGGGGGGCTGCCCTGCCCTGGTGAATACCTAAGCCACCCCCTTTACAGCTTAACAGGTGCCCCAAGAGAAAGAAATTGGGCCCAAATGAAAGAACAGAGCAAAACTTCAGAAAGAGAGCTAAGCAATGAGGAGACAGCCAACTTATCTGATGGAGAATTTAAACCCTGGTAATCAAAATGCTCACAGAACCAATTGAGCCTGGTTGAAAAATGAAAGATCAACTGAAAAATACACAAAATGAAATAAAGCAAAATATTCAGGGAACCAACAGTGACAGGAAGAAAACCAGGACTCAAATCAATGATTTGGAACAAAAGGAAGAAATAAGCATCCAAACAGACAGAATGAAGAAACAAGAATTCAAAAAAAAATGAAGAGAGACTTAGGAACCTCTGGCACAACTTGAAGCATTCCAATATCCAAATTATAGGGGTGCCAGAAGAACAACAGCAAAAAAATTGAAAACTTATTTAAACAAATAATGAAGGAAAACTTCCCCAATCTAGCAAAGGAAATAGACTTCCAGGAAGTCCAGGAAGCCCAGAGAGTCCCAAAGAAGTTGGACCCAAAAAGCAACGCACCAAGACACATCATAATTACATTACTCAAGATGAAAGATGAGAGAATCTTAAAAGCAGTGAGAGAAAAGAAGAGAGTTACCTACAAAGGAGTGTCCACAAGACTACCAGCTGATTTCTCAAAAGAAACCTTGCAGGCAAGAAGGGGCTGGAAAGAAGTATTTGAAGTCATGAAAGGCAAGGACCTACATCCAAGATTACTCTATCCAGCAAAGCTATCATTTAGAATGGAAGGGCAGGTAAAGTGCTTTCCAGATAAGGTCAAGTTAAAGGAGTTCATCATCACCAAGCCCTTATTATATGAAATGTTAAAGGGACTTATCTAAGAAAAAGAAGATAAAACATATGAACAGTAAAATGACAACAAACTCACAACTGTCAACAAATGAACCTAAAAAAGAAGAAAAACAATGAAAACAAAAACTAAGCAAACAGCTAGAACAGGAACAGAATCAGAGAAATGGACATCACATGGAGGGATTTCAGTGGGGGGCGTGGGGAGGGAGGAACAGGGAGGAAGAGGTTCAGGGAAGAAGAAGCATAATTGGTAGGCATAAACTAGACAGGGAGAGATCAAAAATGGTATAGGAAACAGAGAACTCAAAGAACTTATATGTACAACCCATGAACATGAACTGAGGGGGGATGCTGGAGGGTTGGGAGCTGCAGGGGGGAGAGGGGATAAAAGGGGAAAATTGGGAAAACCATAATAGCATAATCAATAAAATATACTTAAAAAATTTAACCAGCACAATAATCATACCCCCCAAAATTCTTCAAGATAAAACTTTTATTCTATAAATAATCTGCATGCATAATCAACAATTATGTTGTTGTCTGTAATTATCCCTTAAATAAAATTTAGTTGTCTTATTTTGACGTATGCTAGTGGAAATGATATAATAAGTGATATGTTGAAGAATTCTTTCTGAATGAATCCACTGGCTTTCATTTTAGGAACTTTTATTGAGCACCTATTTTATATCGGATAATGGAAATGGGAATATATAATAATAATGAGAGGGTGGCAATGATTATTTTATTAAATAGTACTTATAAACTTTTATAAAACGCTTATTCTGAATCAGGGACACTTTATTTCACATAACATATAAAAGAAAAGTCACTGCTCTCAAGATGTTCATAATCAGTGGGAAGAGACATATGAGAAAAAACTCGTGGTATAATATAATAAGCATTATGCTATGGGTAAAGGTGAAACCACTTGACTTAAAATGTGAATAAACATTACCAGGTGAAAAAAAGGAAAAAAGGCTTTTCCACATAGTTGGAAAAACAAATGCAAATTCCAAAATTTTGATGTAATTTCGATAATAATATAGCCTCTGGAGAAGTTGGAGATGGGGGAACTACAAGGGAGAGTGGTAAGCCAGGCAGGGGTAAGTTTTCCAGAAAGTTATCAAAAAAATGTTTTTGTTCTCTACATTTGCTATATTTCCAAATTTCTCATATGGCTTCTGAAAAAGATCCAGTAACAAATGGTATAAAATAAACATATTATATCGAATTCTTATGTGTAATACAGGAGGTTGAGCCTGGAGATCTCGACTGCTCATTCAGATAAGCTGAGAAAACCACAAGGAAGACCTGATGGAGCAGACATAGTCTTTATCACACACATTACAGGGCGCATCAATGGTGGCAGATTGGCAAAACAGGACCACATCTCCTCCAGTCCGAGGCTCCTTACTAGGAGTCCCAGACAAAGGTGGCATGAGTCCAAGTTATACAAACTTACATGTGGCCCGAAGCTATATCACATCAGTGTGTATGTGCAGAAGGAAAGAGTCAAGAAGCAGTCACCACACAAGAAACGGATCCCCAGGGGAGACAAGGAGGGAACCACATTTCATTCCCAGGACAATACACATTCTTTCTGGCCAGTGGCCAACTGGCCAGCCTTCTGGCATGGGTGGTAGAGGGGCCATGTCCAGCATTAACCCCACATTGTGTTATAAAATACTCTGTGGCTGCTAAAATTTCCCAATTAACAGTGACATTTCTTTTTTTTTAATTATTTCATTGTTGTTCAAATGTGTATGTTTTCAAGGTACAAATGTTAATGATAGGTTAGGGTAAGGCAGCATAAAATGGCCTTTTGGTAATCATATGAATAGCTCTATAGAAAAAAACAGTAGCAAACATTTATTGACCACTTACTGTGTGTTACATAGTCTATAAAGCACTTTACATAGATTTTACCCCTGTAATTTAATCCACACAATAATTCTAAGAGATTGCTTTTTACTATATGTTACGCCAAACTAATTTTGAAAAAGTCACTAAATGTTCCGCTACCTGCTCTGTCAGCATATTTTTCTAGTAAATGATTGGGCTCCTAGACAACCCCTGCAGAAGCCACTACAGGAAGCCAAAAAGGAAACTGGCTCAAACTGGTTAAGGCAGCCATTATGAATTTAAGGTGGCTGAGAGTCCATTATAATAGTAAAATCCTTGCCTCTGGGAGCAATGTGGACACTATTTGCTGAACATGTGACACATGAAGAAGCATGACCTGCTTCTGTACCTGCACCAACCCAACACCACTCCTTACATACTATACATGCTATGGCAAAAATTTCCATCTTGAATATGTATTAATTTGACAGGATAAAAGCACAGAGGCATCCCAGTTTGGGAGATCCATGGCTTTGGAAATTATTACTCATGGGCTCCTTACTTTGTGTGGTGTAGACCCTGAGAAAGAAGATACCTACCAAAAAGGGCTCTTGGTGGCTAACTGGCCTCAAATTTAAAAAGAGATCCTAGCAGCCATTTATAAACAGGGGTGTCTCACCCAAGCTGTGCTTCAGAGAGAGGTGTGCACTAGGCCGCCTGGTCCTGCACTGAACTGCCTTCCTGCACTGTGTTCCTGTCATCTGAGCCAGCCCTTTTAAAGGATTTCCTGAAATTGTATTTCAACCAATAGAACTGAGGCTTTCTCCATCAAATTGGAGCTGTGCAGCTATATCCCCCATCCGCATCTTCACCAACTGATCAGAGTAACTCTACTCTGACTGTGAGGGTGTGGAGTCCTCATTTGCATGAAGACAGACCAATCAGGGACTAAAGGCAGGGACTTCTCTCTATATACAAGGCAGTTTCCCCCTGGTTTGTAGAGTGTGGTTTTCCACTGAAGGATACCTGACTGGAACTGAAAATCCCAAAGGTGTCTTGAAAGAGCAGAGCAGTCTAGCATGCTGTGCTGCTTTTTCTTAAGATTTTACTTATTTATTTGAGAAACATTGATTGGTTGCCTCTTACACACCCCCAACCAGGAACCTAGCCCACAACCCAGGCATGTGTCCTGACCAGGAATCAAACCAGTGACATTTTGGTTCCCAGGCCAGCACTCAATCCCCTGAGCCATACCAGCCAGGGCTGTGCTGCTTCTTAATTGAGCTGTAACACGATTGAGTTGTTCTGCAGCTGTGTTGTATTACAATTGAGCTATTTGCACTGAATAAAGTTTCCTTCTTGACTGTACCCAAAATTGAAACTTCCTACTGATGTTGGATTGACACCAATGATCTCTCTTGACAGTAGTAACTACCTTTGGTGTACTCTCCAATTCTTTTTTTTTTAAGTTTTTATTTTATTTATTTTTAGAGAGAGAGGAAGTGAAGGAGAAAGAGATGAAGAAAAACATTGAAAGGTTGCCTCTCACATGCCCCCAAACTGAGACTGGACCTGCAACCCAGGCATATGCCCTGAACTGGGAATTGAACCAGCAACCCTTCACTTTGCTGGACAACACTCAACCAACTGTGCCATGCCTGTGAGGGCTATAGTCTCCCATTCTTCACTCAACAAGAGGCTAACCCATTCTAGGTTTGATAACATGTATCACTCATTATTGGTAATTTTACTTTACAAATGGGGGAACTGAAGCATGGACATCTATTACTTAGGGTGCAATCATGAAGAATAGAAACCACTCCTGATATTTCAAGCATTACTATTTAGTACAAAGAATTAGGTGCCTAAAAGTCTTTGGAAGGACTGGAGGAGCAACTATCGCATTACTTTTCGTTTGTACCACTGCTTCTGTGCTCCAGAGAATAAGAAATTGCTGTTGCTGCTGCTACTACTGCCACTCAGAGGCCATAAAAGTTCAGAAAACGGCTGATGATTGTCACAGCTGTCTTAGATTACTGAGGCAGAGACTAGTAGGAAAGCAAGTCAAAACTCAAGCAAAAAAAAACCACAAAACAATAATTTATGTCTTTCTTCCATTTTCCAAATCTTAGAATAGACATCCCATTTGGCAAAATGTAAATGAATCCAGAAAACTGGCCATAAGGGACTCTGGGAAATGTAGTTCCTTGGATTCCAGCACTGCCTTAGGGAGAGCTAAGAGTATGAGAAGAATGCTTGTTTTAGTTTTCTATTGTTGCAGTAAACACTTATCAACAAAATGACTTAAAACAACACCCACTATTATCTGACAGTAATTCTATTAATCAGAAGCCCAGTGGACTCAGCTGGGGATTCTGTTTAGGGTCTCACAAAGCTGGAGTCAAGGTGTCAGCCAGCAAAAACACTTGGCAAGAATATGCTTCCAGGCTTGCTCAGGTTGTAAGCTGAATTCATTTCATTAATGTGGTTTCTGTGTGGGTACTTCTGTCCTTAAGCCAGTACCTATGGGCTGAGTCCTTCTCATGCTTCAAATCTCTATGAAGTTCCTTTCTGCTGCATCTGTATGACTTAAATTTTACCTTTAGGGGTTCATGTGATTACATTGAATTCACCTAGAAGATCTGGACTGAGCCCTCTATCTTAAAGTCAGCTAGTTAGTGACCTTAATTACATCTCCCAAGTCTTTTTGCCATGTAATGCAACATAGCAGTAAGAGGAATACCAGGGGACAAATCATGGGAGTCAAAATTCTGCCTAGCACAATCCTCATTTGAAGAAAGCAATAAACAAGAAATATTCCAACATAAGAAACTAGATTTGCTAAAGATCATTCATGTTACTTAGCTTCATCAACTTTAATAATAATAATGTCTACCATAAGCCTGAAAACGTGTACGTAAGATGTTATCTATGTTAGACATGTATTTCTTTAAGAAAAATCAAATAGCAAATTGACTTTGTGGTACTTCATGTAGTGTGTTTCAAAATTAGTTTAAATGAAGTGGTCAGTGCAATGCTAAGAACGCAATAAATCCCATATTGTTGTTATTCCCATTTTCAAGATAAGGCACTGTGGCTCTCAGGGGTGACCTAATTTGCTTAAGACCACATGACTCAGTGACCTAGCATGGCTTCCATAAATATTGTTCAACTTCAAATATGAGAATACATTTAAAATATTGCATGCAATGAACTTGGTTAACACAATGCCCAGTAAATTTTAACTATTATTGTTATTAATGACACAAGATATCCTATTACCCTAAATAGACATGAGATTTCTAAAAGCTACTTACTATTGAATTAATTTAGTTCAAACTCCTGGCTCCAATTTATAGTTGACCCTTGCACAACTCAGGGGTTGGGGCACCTACCTCCTGTGCAGTAGAAAATTCTAATATGACTATAATTAGCCCTCAGCACATGTGGCTTATCAATAAGGGAGTTTACCCTTGAACAATTCCAGTTTGAACCGTGTGGGTCAACTGAACTGTAGTCAATTGAAAACCCCTGTTGCTCAAGGGTCAAATTGTAATAGGGAATAAAAACTTTATACTATTCTAAAATGGAAGACTTACCATAAAATGGAATTAAAATAAGATGTACTAACAAATTGATAAAAAGAACTCACACACTGACAGTTTCTTTGTAAGCATACTGCAAATGCCAGCAGAGTTCCAATCCCTGCCTGTACAAGAAATGGCCCTGACCACAGCTTCAGGTGACGCAGGTTGCCCACCTGCAGGAATTTGGCTGACACTGACCAGTTCCAGGATGCTGACATTAAAGATTCATGTCCAGGCCACCAAGGACACTGCCCGCATGTCCACAGCCTCTCCTCCTGATTTCTTTGTTCTCCTTGTTCCTCTCCCTTCTTATAAAAACCCCTGCCTGCACTGAGATGTTACAATGGGCTTTGAGATGAGAGTCCCTCATCTTCCGGGTGACCAGCACCTAAATAAAACCACTTTTCTTTACATTGGCACCTGCCTCTCCGGTATTTGCTTTCAAAGTAGCATGTAGCAGGACCTTGGTTTGTGTTATAAAACGTACTTGCCTCCTACATCCTCCCACAACACCTCTTTCTCAGCAACCCTATGTATCCCCTTCAAATATATTCAAGATTGTTATTTTCCTAAACAAACAAAAAAAAATTGTGTGATGATTGGCATTGTCTTACATTTTCTCCAATTTCCTCAGTGTTTGATATGAGACACCTAGATTCTCACATTCTGGAAAGTTCTATTGAACAAGCCTGAAACTCTGAGAATGAAAAAGGCAAGTATCTTCCTCCATTTACGAAAATTGTATTGAGCTTGCAGACCCCCAGACCATATTTTGGCAACCCACTGGGTTAGAGTATGTTATTCTCGTCATGATCAAGACTTCTAGATTGCCTGGTACCATCTCATTTTTTCTGTAGCCAGTAATTACTAGTAGAGTGCCAGTAGCTCTACCTTCCAGGATGATAAGGGCTTTTGACGGTTATAATTCCTGCACCTACTTGAAGCGCAATAATCACCAAGAGAGCGATGAACCTGGCAGCAGGGCAGGTCTCACAAAATCTGATGCGGCCTAGAGCGGCAGGTCTCTGGGGCAACTGAGGAAACTGAAGAAAACACAACTAGGCCAGGACCACTCGACTGAGTCGCAAAGTTTAATAAGTTGTTTAAAAACTCTTTAATCAACATAAGTGATATTTAAAGGCAATACTTTAAAAATTTGAAAATTCGAATTGGTAAGCTTCAGACTGCTGGCAGCTTTGTAAATAAAATTTTACGAATGATTTTCGGAAAACTTTACAAATCGTTGCTCAAATCACTCAAAGGGCTAGCTCTGGCACTTAGTCGCGTGACTGGGCAGTTAGGACCGAAGACTGACGGGAAAAATCCTCAGGTACCAGAACTCCTCTACCCCTCAGCCAACTTCACCTCGCAGTAGTCCTTCTCTCTACCCACTCCACCCGGTCGTCTCTGATTGGCTAGACTGTCGCACGTTCTTGTTGCCATTGGCCTGGAGACCATAGGGGTGGAGTCAGAGAGACTAACCTCTGCCCAGCCCCCTTGGGAGCGTTACAGAGCACGGCGTTGGAACTTGGGAACAGCTGTGAGGAGGCGGCTGGCGGGGTGTGGCACCGCTGTAGGTACGTTGGGGGCGGACGCGAGCCCTGGGGGTGCAGCGTTTGGACGACCCAGCTGTTTCTCTGAGGCCGGGAGCATCTCTGAGGCCCGGCCGAGGACCCCTCGGCGGCGCGCCGCGCCTGCTGAGGTAGTTTGTGGCGGGGCTGGCTGAGAGGCGTCTGTGGAGGTTCTGGGGCTCGGAGCTGGTCGGGAAGACGCCCGCGAAGGGCGAAAGGATGCTTCTACATCGCTTTTCGGGAGAGTTGCGGGTTACATGGTAGTGGTTTGTGGCTCTGGTGTGTGTAGCGGTCCGTCGTGGCAGTGGGGGCTGCGTAGGGACATCGACCTAGAGGTTTTTTTTTTTTTACTCGCCGAGTCAGTAAAGCTTTGGGCTGCACCGGCTTATGCCGGACTACACCGGACTACTTTTTCGCGTTAATGGGTGAAATGTAGTCCCCAGCCCCAGTTTTTGTAATCGCTTACCCAGTTTACTTGAGGTGCTTTACTCAGTCGGGTGAATAATCTGGTGCCGGAACAGTTGGCTGGACTTCACCAGGTGGCAAGGAGGCGTTCCTTGATATATGCTGTTAGGAACCAGACACTAACATATCAGGAGTACTATAAAATTATGAGCAATATGCCAAAATCCCTTTGTTAATGAAGGAACTTGGAGCACAACCATGTAATCTGCACCTGTTCACTCGCCCAGCGTAGGGATGCTATAATTTAATGATGAAAGCTGAGTACAAGGATGGTCTTTATCCTAGAAGTTCATATTTGTAAATTAGGGGGAAATATCAGAGACTATTTACTTACCGTCCCTTTCCCACCTACTTTCCCCAATTTTGGCAAGTTCAAGAATGTGTCCAGTACAAAGGAAGCTATTCTTTTGCTTTGTCGAAAATCTTGCTATACATGGAAAACTGACTTCCACTTTTCTATGTTAGTATGCTGAGGATGAAGTTTCTAATGTAAGCTTGCACAGCTGGCTTGTTTTGGAATAAGCTAGTTTTTTGTTACTGTTGTTGTTTGGTTGGGTTTCTTTTTTGTGGGGTGGGGGGAGCTTATACACAACAAATTTCTCGTAGTTCTTGGAGGCTGGCAAGTCCAAGATAAGGCGCCAGCAGATTGGTTGCCTGGCGAGAGCCTGTGTTCTAGTTCCTGACAAGCTAGTTTTCACTGCTGAAAACTTAGATGTGATCAAGATGTAGAAAAAGATCATTGTGCTGAACGATTCATTGGAAGATTTACATCATACTCACTTAAACAGACTGATTTTTCTGTATTGGGATTTAATACTCTTCATTATGATTCTGTCATGTATTCACTTGTAGCCAATAAATGACCTGCAATGTAACTATTTGCAAAACAAAAGGGGAAGAACATTCAAAATAGATAATTTATATCACAGGAAAGCTATTGAAATGCAAACATTAAGCATCTGAATGAAGGACTGATTACACTGAATTCAGCTTTTTGTGATTAATGCCACCTTAGTTTATCCTTCATTTTTTACAAATGCTGAATCAGACCCTAATCAAATTAATGTACTTAACACTTAGTCTTACCTTCTTGACTGCTGTACTAAACCTCAACCTTCAATTCCACTGTACTTCCCTGCTATTTAATATGTTTAATTCTGGTATAAAAATACTGCACCATCCCTGCACCTTTGCCGGTTCATGTCAGGTAGTTCTCTTACAGTGGGTGTGTACAGATGTATTTCATTTGATGTAAACAAATTTTAAGTAATATATTGTATAGTTGTTAAAAATAAAAATAAATTTTGTACCTTTAAATGCACAAGAGTATTAGTTCTCATTAAATTGAGATTATATTGGGGTGGCCAAAATTCTGTTATGTTGTCTCTGTACAGCGGCTGTAGTAGTGCTTAGTTGTCTTTAACTTCATTTGGAACAATTTTATTAGATTGTATTGTTACAGCTGGCATATCAGTGTATATTTTTTAAAAAATCAAAATTGGTGAATTTTTGTACAACCATTTTCATATTGAAGATGGAAGCAAATATGCAACTTTTTAATGTATTTATTATTTCAAGAAAGGTAAAAATGAAACTGAAATGCAAAGAAAAGATTTGTGCAGTGTATGGAGGTGATGCTGTGACTGATCAACTGTATCAAAAGTGGTTTGTTAATTTTCTTGGTACTATTGACATTTTGGCCAAATAATTCTTTGCTGTGGGGCTGTCTTACACATTGGAAGATATTTAGTAGCACACCTAGACTCTACCCACTAGAAGCCAATAACAGGAGAGAGCTGACATACTCAAAATATCCAAATCAATAAAGCTATTAGTGAAAATGAAAAATGTGTCTTTATTTTATGGAAAAAATGTAACAGACTTTTGACTAACCCAAAATTAAATATAAAATGCAAAACCCATGCCCTGGCTGGTGTGGCTCAGTTAGTTGGAGCATCATCCTGAAGCTCCAAGGGTCACAGGTTTGATTCCTGGGCAAGGCACATGCCCAGGTTGCAGGCTGCCAACAGTCTCACTCTTCCCCTCTCTCTGAAATTGGTGAAAAAAATGTCCTCAGGTAAGGAGAAAAAAAATACAAAGGGCCATGTTCTTCTAATTCTCTCACATTCTTACATCATTTAAATCATTATTCTGTTCTCTTTTTTAAAGATTTATTTATTTACTTATTTATTTGAGAGAGGTGGAAGGAGGGAGAAAGAGAAAGGAATATCAATGTGTGATTGCCTTTTGTGTACCCCCGACTGGGAACCTGGCCCACAACCCAGGCATGTGCCCTAAATGGAAATCAAACTGGCGACCCTTTGGTGCATAGGCCAGCACTCAATCCACTGAGCCACACCAACCAGGGCTGTTCTTGAGGCTTTATTAAACTTTAACCCCTACCTTTAAAAATGCATCCCTATAGACTCAGGCAACTTATCCCTCTTTAGCTTTACCAATTTAAGTAGGACAGAAAGACTGTAGTCAGGCAAGAGCTAGGAGTAATAACCAGCATTCTCTAGGTAGGGCAGATCATTGCATATATTGAATTTTTGAACTCCTTTTGAATTTTTGAAATTTTTTGAAATTTGAATTTTTAAATTTGTAAGGATTATGGGATGCTTATATACAGATCTTTTAAAACTTAATCATTAATTATGAGGTATGTCCAGAACAAGTCCAGCCATTGTTAATATGACAACAGTTTGTGCAACATCAGTGTAACCTGGCAGCCAAGGACAGTGCCCTGGAATGTGTATGCATGAACAATGACAACTTCATTGTACTAGTTGATGGGGGCAGTAGATGCCATTGAGGGAGCATGTGTACTGTGTGGCCATTACAGTCAAAATAACTGAGCAAGTAGAGCAACAAATCTGCATCAGATTTTATGTTACGCTTGAACATGCCTCCATGGAAACTATTTGGATGATTCAGAAGCCTTCTGGGGATGATGCAGTGAGTGTAGCACAAATAAAAGTGTGGCTTAGATGCTTCAAAGATGGTCAAGAATCTGTCAAAAGTGACCCACATTCTGGAAGGTCTGCAACAAGCAAAACACCTGAGAATGTTGAAAGTATACAGGCTGCATTCAACAAAGATTGGCAACTAAAAGTGTGATAACTAGAAACTGGTCTGGGGATTCCAAAAACTATTGTGTCCTAGATTTTGATGCAGTTTTCTTTGCATGAAACGTGTCATGGCAAAGTTTGTCCTGTGGCTTCTGTTACCAGAGCAGAAGGAATATCGTGCTGCAGTTGCTAATGATTCTGGAAGAATTGTGTGAGGCCTACTTTGAAGGGGACTGAGGCATCGTTGGCCAATGCACAACATTTCTTGTATCTTGTATCTTCTTCAATAAATGTCTTTTTCATATTATAGGGCTGCATACTTTCTGGATAGACTTCATATATGTATCTACTAAATGTGGTACCATAAGTATACCCTTGAGTTTCTACTGTGTATAGTGCAGCTGATACCAAATAGCTTATGGGATGGCTACAGCAAAAAGTTGCTGAGGGCTTTTTTTGGTTCTCTTTAATAAGGAAAGAATAAACCTTGGATGGCTTTCCAGAGGTTCATTTTTTATGTTGAGTATTCATTTAAGCAACGTTCAATAAAACTATATGAAAGACATTTCACTTAGTATATAAAAGTAAGCACATCTCTTTTTGTATGTATACTTGTGATGGGAAATTCAGATAAGGGAGTAGTTCTCTTGGATGAAGCCTTTCTTGAAGAAGTGATCTTTAAACTTGATGTTGAAGGTTGGGGGAAAATGGGCAGATGTTGATATATGGCAGTTCTGATGAATTTGAAAACAGTGAAGAACAGATTTATAGGAAATTAGGAGATAAATTTTGATAGCTTCAAGAAAAACAAAATATCTTTTTAGGAAAGATAATGCAATCATGATAATTTGGTTATATAGAGAATTTTTGCCAATAACAACTTAAGTATTGATTTAACTACACAAATGTGGAAAGGAGTACAGGGTATAGAAAAAAGCTAAAGCCTCAACTCTGTAGGAACTTGATAATGACTAAAATGTGTAACTCAAGAAATACAAGTATGAACGTTAGTTAAAACAACAAGTTATTTTAGTTATTTTAATTATTTACATGTGATTGCAACTAGGCATTAAGGAGTGCTGGCACGCAACTACTTTATGTCATTAGGAGCATTTTATACTGCTTTATTTTATGCTATTACATTGATAAAAAATTTTAAAGACAATAGTCCACTGGTTTATAGACCAGTGTAAGGATAAGATTGTGTTCATTATGAGATTGTCTCCTGGCTCATATTGGTCAAGTTTTGTCACTTTGTTGACCACTACATACCCCTTAAGGTAAACCTTTTCTCTCACTACCTTATCTGATTTGTACTTGTGTTATGAGATTTGAGTGTTCAGATCATGGGTTCAAATACTGGCTCTCAGCTGTTTCCTTGAAGATGTTAATATAACCTACCTTAGATTCAAGATTTCTTTTGTTAAGTTTTTACTTTTTAGAAAAAGTAATGGTAAAAAATAAATGGGTTCAGTGGATTTTTTAAAAAATCTAATAAGAATTGCCCTTTATTGTGTTTATAATTAGAGATACAGACATTTCATAATGAGAAAAACCCATCCACCACCAATCATGTATCAATAATAAGAAAAATCTTAAAAGGTCTTTTATTCTCCAAAAAGTACTTATTCCATTTTGCTGTCATGGCAATTTTGCAATTCAATGGGTCATCTTGCAAGAGGAGCTGGGTCATCCGTGACTTCTTATTGCTCCTGTTACACCCTGGCAGTATGTTCTTACTGATATGCCTGAAGACCTGGGATTCTCACTGGCAGTACATAAAGGGTTTAAATTTGTAGCATGCAGCATTGTCCCTAGGCAAATCTGTTTTTCCAATCCTTAAAAGCCTTGAAATTTGACATTGAGTTGGGCTCCCTGTGGATGACAATCCTTTCAGGCATCCATTTCCAGAATAGGGAGGTTTCATCTATACTGAATATTTGCTGTGGCAAGTAATTTTCCTTCATAATCAGCTTATCTAAAGTTTCCAAAAATTTTTCAGCTGCTTTCACATCAGCACTTACAAACTCAGTACTCATTTGCACATTATGTAATGAATAATGATTCTTGAATTGTTTAAACCACACAAAGATAGCAGTAAATTCAGCATCGTAGATAGGTCTAGCCTTTTCTTACAACATTGCAGACTTTTTGCTTTAGCCATGATTGTTGTGGTGCTAAGAGTGATATACTTCTGTGTCTCATCTAGTGATAGGTCACTAGAAGTTTCTCCATGCCTTATATAGGCCCTTCTGAAATTTTTGTTTCATTGCCTTCAATGAAGCAGATCCTTTAACAGCTTCCATCACTGTTCTTATTGTTAAAGATCATATCTTTGGTGGAATGGGACATACCCAAAAGGCAAGCAATAACCATGACCAATTTTCCACCTTCTTAGTCCTTACTTTAAATTTTGTTTCCAGACCAGACACAGGATGTAGCCTCCTCCTGGCAACCTGAGGAGTGAATTTTATATGCTTTCAGGGATGAACGAAACAACAAGAGATTAAATGAAGCACAAGAGAAATAATGCAATGAAGAGATGCAGTAACCACTAGATATATGAGGTTGCTGCCAGTGTACCACACCATACTATTTTATATCAACCTTTTTTTAAAAAAAAGTAGAAAGATTAAACTCTAAAATAATGTTTAAAAATATAGTATAGTAAATACATACACTGCTAACATAGTCATTTAGTAGCATTATCAAGTACTATATGCTGTACATAATTGTATGTGTTATACTTTTATATGACTGGTAGCACAGAAGGGTTGTTTACAGCAGCATCACCACAGACATTACATGAGTAATGTCTTGTGCTATGATGTTATGACAATTACATCGTTAAGTGATAGAAATTTTTCAGCTCCATTATAATCTTATGGGACCAGCATCATATTTGCAGTCTGCTATCCGCAATGTCATTACACAGAGCATGACTGTATATGATCATATAAATATACAAGGTCTGTCCTGAAAAAGTCCAACCATTGTTAATATAATGAGAACAGTTTGTGCAATAGCGATGTAACCTGGCAGCCAATGAGAGTGAACTGGAATGTACATGCATGAACAATGATAACTGTACTAATCACTGAGAGTGGTAGACACCATTGAGTGAGCCTGTGTACTATGTGGCCATCACCTTCCAAATGACTGAATAAGTGTAGCCACAGGTCTGCATCAGATTTTTTGTTAAGCTTGTACATTCCTCCATGGGAACTATTTCGGTGATTCAGAAAGCCACAGCTATGGGCAACTGATGATTGGCAGCTTCATCACGACAATGCATCCACTCAGGCATCAGATCTCCTGCAGAGTTTTTTTGTGAAGCATCAGATCACCCTGGTGACTCAGCCCCCACTATAGCCCAGATTTGGTGCCCTGTGACTTCTGGCCTTTCCCAGAACTAAAATCACCTTTGAAAGGGAAGAGATTTCAGACCATCAGTGAGATTCAGAAAAACACAGTGGGGCAACTGATGGCGACTGGAACTATGTGAGGTCCCAAAGTGCCTACTTTGAAAGGGACTGAGACATCATTTTCCTATGTACAATGTCTTAATCTTGTATCTTCTTCAATAAATGTCTCTATATTTTGTCTTGTGTAGCTGGTGCCTTTTGGACAGACCTTGTATGTGAAAAGGCATTTGATAAAATTAAAAACAGATTCATGATAAAATCTTAGCTAGGAGTAGAAGAGAAATTTATTAATTCAATAAAGAGGGTTTTTAAAAAAATTTTTTAGAGAGAGGGAAGGAAGGGAGAAAGAGGAAGATAAACATCAACATGAGAGAGAAACATCATTTGGCTGCCTTCTAAACACACCCTGCACTGAGGCTCAACCCTGCAACCCAGGCATGTGCCCCAATCAGGAATTGAGCCAGCCACCTTTTGGTTTGTGAGACAACACCCAACCAACTGAGCCACACCAGCTGGGACAAGAGTGTCTATTTTAAAAGTATAGCAAAAATCATATTTAGTGGTAAAGCAGTGAAACCCCACACCCTATCCAAGATTGGTAGTGAGAGAAGGATTTCCACTAACAGCATACCTATGTATATCAACTGGAGGTTCTAACCAATGCAATAAGACAAGAAAAAGAAATAAGGATTAGTGAGAGAAAAAATCATGGCATCTGCATAGAAAGGTCAAAAGAGTCTATATTTGACTTAATAAGTGAATTTAATGAAGTGGTTTAGATGTGATCAATGAAAAAGCACTGATTATATATCTGTATAATAGGCAAAAAAAGCCCTAAATTTTAAAATGATAGAACTTACAAAGCATTTAAAGAAACTAATACATAAGGCAAGAATGGAATAGTGGTGCAAAATACATGAGACATAAAACAAAGACTGAAACACCAACAATTACAACTGTGTCAATATGAATGTCAAATGTGAGTGGAAAACAATTTAGTCACATAGCAGACATTGTCAGACTAGAAGTAAAAAAAACCTCCAAATATATGCTGTCTACAGGAGCTGTACATTAGCTTGAAAGTTATAAATATGTTGAAAGTAAAAGGATTGAAAAAGATACATAATGAAAATAACAACCATAAGAAAGCTAGGATGGCTCTACTGATTT
Source organism: Phyllostomus discolor (assembly GCF_004126475.2). Classification (NCBI taxonomy): domain Eukaryota; kingdom Metazoa; phylum Chordata; class Mammalia; order Chiroptera; family Phyllostomidae; genus Phyllostomus; species Phyllostomus discolor. The sequence continues at coordinate 106,489,749 of NC_040905.2, read as the reverse complement.
CAGGCAAAATAAGCAAAACAAAAATATTCCGACAGGTAAAGAGGGAGGTTTTATAATAAAAGGGTCAGTTCCTTGGTAAGTTATAACAATTATAAACATAGTTTCACCTAATGACAGTACCAATATATATGAAGCAAAATGTATTGACAAGAATTGAAGGGAGAACTAGACATGTCAATAGTTGGAGACTTCAACACAGCTTTGCTCATGTACAAAAAATTTTATATTCTTATGTTTAAACTTCAGTCACCTTTAAAGTACTCACCATTTGATGCTATACAACTATCAAGACATTTTTCCACTGTTCAGAAGAATTTTGAACTTGCCGATTTTTATACCTTTTAGTGCTACTGCCTTTTTTGTTGTTGTTTGTTTGCTTGTTTGTTTCACCTTTTCCACATCAGCAAAACTTTCCCTTTGAGGACTTTTTGCATTTGGAAGGAAAAAAATCACTCAGGTCAAGATTGGATGAATATAATGAGGGTGGAGCATAAGAGTCATGCTGATTTTGGTCAAAAACTGCTGAACACTCATCATGGTCTGGGCAGATGTGTTCATAAATCACCAATCATGAAATGGACAAATGCATTGAAAGAATGTTTTAAAAAAATCACTGAACCCAAACACAGCCTCTCACAATGCCAGCTCATACACTGATCCAGACGGGTTACTATGTAGTAGCAGGGTAAGCCTGTACTACAAGCTCTCCAGAAGATAATTCTGGGTTTTGGGGGGGTCCCCCCTTGTAGATAGCACACTAGGCAGAAGATCAATAAGAAAAGACTTGAGTAACACTATTAACTACATAGACCTAAGAAAACAAACAGCACAGTACAACATTTTTATCAAATGTACCTAGAACACTCTGTAATACAGACCTTATGCTAAGCCATAAAACAAACCAACAAATCTAAAAGGATTGAAGTCATAACAAAGTACATTCTCTGGCTACAATGGAGTGAAATTAGAATTCAATACCAGGATAAAGTGGAGAAACTCACAACTATGTGGAAATTAACACAATCTTAAATATAACCAGTCATTCAAAGAAGAAATCAAAAGGGAAGTTACAGAATACTTTGAGATGAATGGAAATAGGGCGTAACAAAATTTCATGGTGCATTAAACAGTTTTTAGAAGGAAATTGTAGTCATCAGTCCTACATTTAAAAATATCTCAAATCAGTAATCAAGCCTTTAACCTTATACAAAAAGAAGAATAAACTAAACCAAAGTCAGAATGAAGGAAATAATAAAGATTAGAGTGGAAATTAATAAAATCAAGAAAGAAAAAAGAGTCAAACTAAAATGTTTTTAAAAAGGTAAACAAAATTGAGAAACCTCTACTTAGACTGACCATTAAAAACGCTTGTATTAGTCAAATCAGGAATGAAAGAGGGAGCATTACTACTGACCTTCGAGAAGTTAAAAAGATTGTGAGAGAATACTGTAGAATAACTGTAGAACAATTCACTTGTATAATAAGTTAAATAGAGGAGATAGACAAATCCCTAAAGACCCAAATGTAGAAAAGTGAATGAGAAACAGAAAATCTGAACAGTCCCATAACAAGTAGAGAGACTGGATTAGAACACAAAGAAAAGCCCCATGTCAGATGACTTTATTGCCGAATGCTACCATACATTTAAAAGTATCAGCTCCACAAATTTGCCCAAGAAAATGAAGAATAGGAAGGAGCACTTTTCTAATCATTGTGAGGCCAGTATTATTGTGATAAAATCAGGCAATGACATAACAAGAAAGAAAACTGGAGAATAATACCTCATCAAAGTAGATAAAAAATCATCAACAAAATATTAGCAAATCCAATCCAGCAACATAAAGAATTATACATTGTGATCAAGTGGGATTGATCCCAGGAATGTAAGGTTGGTTTTACATCGAAAAATACTTCACTATAATGGACCATATCAATACAACAGAGAACAAGGCCATATGGTCATGTTAGTAGATGATGAAAAAACATTTTCTGTTAAAATTCAGTGTTTCTTCATAATAAAAACATTCAAGAAAGCAGGTACAATTTGGAAATTTATTAAGCTGATAAACGGCATTTGTAAAAATTTCACAGCTAATACCATACATAATAGTTCAAAACTGAAAATTTTCCCCTAAACCAAGAATAAGACAAGGACTTATTGTCTTATTGAACTACTCTTCCCATTTAAATTCTGCATTAAAAAATACATTTATTTCAAGCATTTCAAATAGAAAGCACCAAGATTAGAAAGGGAAAAATAAGACTATTGACAAATAAAATGATTTTGTATGTAGAAAATCCTAAGGAATCTACAAAAAAAAAGAGCCCTATTTACAGATTAGAAACAAGGTCAATAATACTGCAGGACACAAGATCAATATTCAGCATCCTACTGTATTTTCATATAGTTGTGATGAACAGACCAAAAATGAAATTAAGTTTTATTTATAAAATCATCAGAAAGTTCAAAATTTAAATTCTGAAAACTACAAAATATTATTAAAAGAAAGTAAAGATCTCAATAAATGGAAAGATATCCCATATTCATGAATCAGAATGCTTGGTTCAATTAAGGTAGCAGTGCTCCTTAAATTGATCTACAGATTCAGCACAATCCCTTTCAAAGTTCCATCTGGCTTTTTTGAAGAAATTGTTAATCTGATCTTAAAATTTACATCGATATTCAAGAAACTCAGAATAGCAAAACAATCCTCAAAAAGAACAAAGCTGGAGAATTTATACATCCTGAATTAAAAACTTACCAGAAAATTATAGTAATCAAGAATATGGTACTGTAACCAGGCAGCATGGGGTCTGGTTGCTTATTGCCATGTATATGCATAACATGAAGATTTGTGCAGAGGGGAAATGATTTTTATTAATAGGGTTTTTAATTTGAGGGACCTGGGAATATTTCTGCTTCATGTCAACTGAGCTGACCTTTTTTGCAAAGCACAGGAAAAAAGTTACCCCCAGGAAGATTAATGTCCAAATCCATGTTTAGAAGTTTCCCATTAATTATTTGTAGTCTAAGGTTGTTATTTAAATGGGTCTACATTTCTTTAGCTTTAGGCCCTCTCTCTTTCTGGTGTCAGAGTTGCCATTGCCTCACAGCAGTTCTTTCTCTCTCAGGGTCTGGGGTGTGCTGCCAAATCACTTCTATGGTCGTGTAGGGGGAGCTTCATTTGTGAGGAACTTCTCAGCTAATGTCTTTGTGTGCTGTTTCTAGGACAAGAGAGTTGAAGCCATCTCTGACCCATGTGCCAGGCTGCAGTGGGTCATAGTGTTCCGAGGTCTGGAGCCCGGCGAGGCACATATCCCAGCATAGGGCCTACCTCTAGGGGTTGGCTTTCAGCCATGCAGGGTCTAAGACCCAAGCAGTCCCTACCATCTGCCACTCCCACCCATGTGAGGCAATACAAGAAAGAACCCAAGAAACCAAAAGGCCAAGAGACCAAGAGAGTGAGCTTCTGTCCATCTGTTGTTTAAAAGCCCTCTCCCAGAATCCCATGTGCTCCAGAAGCCAAGGGAGTGCCTAGCTTTTTAACTGAGGGCCAGTATTGGCCATGTTTGCCTTTGCCTCTTCTGTCCATCATGTTCTATAAGGAGGCAAAGTCTCCAGTCATGAATGCTTTGTACAAGCTCCCTTCTGCAGTCACAAGCTTCCCTGCTGCCTTGGGCAATGTCTCTCCTTTGGTGGCTCCTCCCTTTACAGGGAGGGCAAGCCGCTTTTAATTTTCAATACCACCTTGGGGTTTTCTTCCTGTTCCCTGCCCTCCAGCAATTTGGCCTGACCACTCTGTAACAGTACTGGTGTAAGAACAGATCTGTGTATCAGTGGGATGAAATTGAGAGTGCAGAAATAAACCTTCACATTTATAGTGGTTTTTAACAAGGCTTCCAAAAACAATTCAGTGGGAGGGAAGGAATGTCCTTTTTAAATGGTGCTGGGAAAATTGTATGTCCACATGCAAAAGAGTACCATCAAGAAATCAAAAAGACACCCACCAAATGGGATTAAAAATGTACAAACCATATCAGATTAGGGATTTAAATTCAGAATATACTCAAACCTTGGCTCAAACATCTCAGTTCTGGAACAATTCAATTTTCAACCAAGTTGTTATGGAAAAAACGTCTTGGTTGTCCAACAAAACTTCAGTTTTTGATTCTCCACACAACACTCCTTTCATGGTGAAACTTGTGTGACCAGGCACACATCTCTCAGGTGACAAAGGAGATTAGATTTTTGAATAAATTGCTTCTCCAACAATTTTTTTAGAAAACTTAAGTTTGAAAACTGAGGTTCCACTGTATATATATATATTTTTTTTTTTTAAAACCCGTATAAGGCAATTAAAAAAAAACAACCCAATTTTAAACTGGGCAAATGAGTGCTCACTTCAACAGCACATATACTAATATTGGAACGATATAGAGAAGATTAACATGGCCCCTATACAAGGATGTCACACAAATTCATGAAGTGCTCCATATTTAAATAAGTGAGTAAATAAATAAATAAAGTGGGCAAATGATTTGTGTAGATGTTTGTCCAAAGAAGATATACAAGTGGCCAATAAGCACATGTAAAGATACCCAATGTTGTTAGCCATGAGTTACATGCAAATCAAAGTGACAATAAAGTACGACATCACTTGCACCAAGATGGTGATACTAAAGAAGATAATGAGTGTTGATGAAGAGGTGTTAAAAATGGATTCCTTATATACTCCTGGTGTGAGTGTAAATTGGTCCAGACTCTTTAGAAAACAATCTGACTGTTCCTCCAAAGGTTAAATATTGGGTTACCATATGACTCAGCAATTCCACACTTAAGCATATATTCAAGGGAAATAAAAACAGGCCCACTCAAAAATATATACATCAATGTTAATAGTAGCATTATTAATAGTAGCTGTATTTGGTTTTATAGCAGAGTGTATTATAAATACCCAAAGTTGTTTTTGAGAGTAAATATAATGTAAAAGGAAGCTAAAATCTGGGGTACAAAATTCTAAATTCAATGAAAAAACATACTAAAAGGGGTAATGATGAGAGGAAGGAAAAATTTTTTTAGATAAGGAATACTCAAAGAATATTTTCATTCTGACCTCAGTGGTTAATGAAATGTTGGCTGAAGAATGCTTTTAGAAAATCTTTAAATATAATGGAATCCATGGGATTGTAAAGCATACGTAGACCTTATAAAATAAAAGGATGTTTTAATATTAAAGTAATATGAAATAACATAAGTAACAAAAAATAAAGCAAAAAGCAACAAGTTGTAAAAGTCAGAGGGCATAAAACCAAATGTAAATTAAAGCTTTAATATGCCATTTACAATAAATGTAATTGGTTTGAATTCCATTAAAAGACAGATTCCTTAAATTGTTTTCAAGAAGTTTTAAAAGAAATATCTAAAACAAAATTTTGGGATGGATAGTAATATATTCAGCAGGAGTTATATCATCAAACAAAATACAATGAAAAGGACAAATTAGATTATACTTTAATATTAAACAGGATACTATCAATTATATATCTGAGGGAAAATGAAATTAGATTCCTTTCAATATATGGTAAAATCAATTTAGATGAATTAAGTACTTGAATTATAAATGGCAAATCATTAAAATTTGAGAAAACCCATATGGCTTATCTTTCCAAATTTGTGTTACAGGACAGTACTATGATTTATACAATTTCTGTGAAATATGGTTTATTTGGCAGCAAAGGGTTCAAGCTGATTGAAGAGGAGTTCTAATGATGCCAAGGATCCCACAATAGACTAAGTTTTGCTTCTTTTTCTCCTAGTAATTAATTACATTTTATTCAGTCTCTCTCCAACATGTAAACTATCCCTTCACCTTTTAGGCAGTTACCAATAACACACAAGAGCCTTTTACTGGTAGTTTTACTTGTTTTCCCCAAATATTTTAATACAGAGGTTTTCCAGGTGAAGTACCTCTCAGCATGCTTTTATCAACTAGCAAGTCGCAAACTGTTCTGACCAATTATCTCATACTGTTTATAACCTTTAGGAATAATTCACTCAGAGCAAGTATTCCTATTACAGGCATCCCTCATTTTGTTGTGCTTTGCTTTGTTGTGAAGGTTAGTGGAAACCCTCCATCAAAGAACTCTATCAGCACCATTTTCCAACAACATTTGCTTACTTTGTGTCTGTCATATTTTGGTAGTTCTCATTATACTTCAAACTTTTTCATTATTTTTTATAGTGATCTGTGACCTTTGATGTTGCTATTATAATTGTTTTGGGGCACCATGAACTGCAGCCATGTAAGATGGCAAACTTGATTGATAAATGTATGTCCTTACAGTGAGTATTTACAATCCATCCCACCTTCTTCTGACATTGCTTCTCTAAATACTAACTCTGGCTGATATGTAGTTTGTAGATAAGCAGCATGTTCCTAGCAACTAACTTAAAACGATACAGACTCTGACCTTCAGTCGTCCTAGCTCTGGAAGATGAGCTGACCTTCAACCATAAAACCAGGATGACGAAAACCAGACCATTGCTTGAGCAATTTTGAGATCCTTATCAGAGTGGCCTGTGCTAGTCTGCACGTGGAGAAGTTTTCAACCCCTCCCTTCAGTCTCTTTGTTCTGCTCCCCCCCCCCTTCTTCTAAAAACCTCTGTTGGCACCGAGATGTTGGGATGGGCTTTGAGACATGAATCCCCCCCAGATTCTCAGATTGCTTGCATCTGAAAAACCGCTTTCCTCTTCACCAGCACCTGTCTCATGAATTTGGCTTTCATTCTGGCAGGCAGTTGGACCTGTGTTCAGTTACATTGTGATTTCTCCACTGACTAGCCCTTCTCTTGTCTCTCTCCCTCTGTTCAGTCTTCCCTATTTCCTGAGACACAACAATACTGAAATTAGGCCAGTTAACAACGCTGTAATGGCCTCAAAGTGCTCTAGTGAAAGAAAAGTTGTGTGGCTCTCACTTTAAATCAAAACCTAGAAATGATTAAGCTTAGTGAAGAAGGTATATCAAAAGCCAAGATATGCTGAAAGCCAGGTCTCTTGCTTGAAGGAAATTAAGTGCTACTCCAGTGAACACATGAATGATAAGAAAGCAAAACAGCATTATTGGTGATACAGAGAAAGTTTTAGTGGTCTGCATAGAAGATCAACAACATTCCCTCAAGCCAAAGAGAAATTTAGAGCAAGACTCTAACTCTCTTCAATTCTGTGAAAGCTGAGAGGTAAGGAGGCTATGAAAGAAAAGCTTGAAGCTACCAGAGGTTGGTTGTGAAATATAAGGAAAGAAGCCATCTCCATAACATAAAAGTATAAGGTGAAACAGGAGGTACTGATGTTGAAGGTACAGCAAGCTATCCAGAAGATCTAGCTATGGTAATTAATGAAAGTTAGTACACTAAACAACAGATTTTCAGTATAGATGTAACCGTGTTATATTGGAAGAAGATGCCATCTGAGACTATAGCTAGAGAAAAGTCAATGCCTGGATTTCAAGGCTTCAAAGGACAGGCTTATTCTTTTGTTAGGAGCTAATGCTGCTTATGAATTTGAAGTTGAAGGCAGTGCTTACTTGCCATTTTGAAAATCCTAGGGCCCTTAAGAATTATGCTAAATATAGCTTGCCTGTGCTTTATATGTGGAACAACAAAGCCTGGATGACAACATATCTGATTACAACACGGTTTACTAAATATTTTAAGCCCACTGTTGAGACCCACTTGGAAAAAAAAGATTCCTTTGAAAATATTTCTGCTTATTGATAATGCACTAGGTTAGCCAAGAGCTCTGATAGACATGTTCAGCAAGATTAATGTTGTTTTCATGCTGCCAATACAGTATTCATTCTTTAGCCCACGGATTAAGAATAATTTAGGCTTTCAGGCCTTATTATTTAAGAAGTACCTTTCATAAAACTATAACTGCCATAGGTAATGATTCCTGTAATGGATCTAGACAAAGTAAATTGAAAACCTTCTGGGAAGTATTTACCATTTAGGATGCCATTATGAACATTTATAATTAATGGGAAGAAATCAAATTATAAACATTAACAGGAGTTTGGAAGTGTTTATTCTAACCCTCATGGATGACTTTGAGGGGCTTAAGACTTCAGTTGAAGAAGTAACTGTAGTGTAGATATGGTGGAAATAGAAGGGAACTAGGATTAGAAATGGAGCCTGAACATACGACTGGATTGCTACAATCTCATGATTAAACCTTAATGGATGAAGGGTTGTTTCTTTTGGATTAGCAAAGAAAGTGGTTTCTTGAGATGGAATCTATTCCTTATAACTATACTGTGAAGATTGTTGAAGTCACAATAAAGGATTTAGAATAATACATGAACTTAGTTAATAAAGCAGCAGTGGGTTATCCTCCCTCCCCCTTTTCTGTTTCACTTTGTCTTGTTCTAAAAGCAAACATCCTCAGGTGAGGATTTTTTTTTAATGTATGCATTTCACCCTGGCCAAGTGGTCCATTTGCTTGGAGAAGCATCCCATACACTAAAAGGTTGTGGGCTTGATTCCCAGTTGGGGTTCATACAGGAGGCAACTGGTCAATGTTTTTCTCTCACATCCATGTTTTTTCTTCTCTCCCCCTTCCTCTCTCTAAAAATCAATAAAGATATCCTTGACTGAGGATTTTTAAAAAATGAGGAACAAAGTCAAACCACATAACCAAAGAAGGTACTTTTAACTCATATAACAAAGGATTGACCAAGGCTAGTTAAATACAATATATTAAGTCCTATAAAAACTAATTGAGAAGAGACCACCCAATAGAAAAAATGAGCAAGATACAATGAGGAATTTTGCAGACAAGGAAACCTGTATAGCCAGTAAATTTTAAAAGATGGTGGTAATTAGGTAAATTCAAATTACGACAGTGAGATAAACATCTATATCCAAGTAGATTGGTAAAAATTAACTCTGACAATACTAAGGACTAAGGAGGATGTAGCTAGGATAGTGGTCTCTCTTACTCATTGTCAATAGGTGTGTAAATTGGTACAACTGTTTTGGCAAATAATTTGGCTATCTTGAAAATTTGAACACTTGTATACCTTTTTGCTACCCAACAAATCCACTCAAGAAATGCTTACAATCAGGAACAAGACTAGTACGCCTACTCTCAGCACTATTATTCACCATAGTAATGAATGTCCTAGCCAGAGTAATCAGGCAAGAAAAATAACAGGCATCCATCCTGGAAGTGAAGAAGAAAAAATATTTGTTGGTGATATGATTCTATTTATAGAAAACCTACAGACTCCACTAAAAGACTTAGAAATAGTAAACAGATAAGTTAAAGTTTCAGGAGACAAAATCAATGTACAAAACTCCATTATTTTCCTAACAAACAATGGAATATCAGAAAGTGAAATGAAGAAAAATCCCATTTATAATTTCAACAAAAGGATAAAATGCCTAGAAATAAACTCAACAAATAGGTGAAACTCTATACTCTGAATACTATATGACATTATTGAAAGAAATTAAAGATACAAAGAAATGGAAAGATATTCATGGATTAAAGAATTTACATTGCTAAATGGTCATATTACCTAAAACAATATACAGATTTAATACACTTCCCATCAAAATCCCAATGGCATTTTCCACAGAAATAGAACAAAAAATCTCCAAATTTCAATGAAATGGCAAAGATCCGAAATAATCAAAGCAATTCTGAGGAAAAAGAACAAAGCCAGAAATACCACATCCCCAACTCAAACCATGTTACAAAGCTACAGTAATCAAAACACTGTGGTATTGGCAAAAAACACACCAGTGGAACAGAATTTAGAGCCCCATATATGGGCAACTAATTTTCAACAAAGGAGCCAAAAACACAATGGAGAGAAAATAGTCTCTTTGATAAATGGTGTTGGGAAATCTGGAAAACCACATGCAAAAGAATGAAATGAAACTGGTGTCTGATACCATGAAAAAAATAACTCAAAATGGACTAAAGACTTGGATATAAGGCGTGAACACAGACACTAAACTTACAGAGTTTGGTCTCATAGGGGTTTTTGTGAACTTGACCCCAACAGCAAGGGAAATAAAAGAAAAAGTAATTGAATGGGACTTCATCAAACTAAAAAGCTTCTACACAAAAAAAGAAACCAATAACAAAAGAAAAAGTCATAATGGGAGAAGATATTTACAAATGATAACTCTAACAAGGGGCGAATATCCAAAATATATAAAGAATACATATAGCACAACAAAAATACAGTCTGATTAAAAAATAGAGACCTTGAATAGACATTTTTCCAAAGAAGACATACAGATAGGCAACAGGTATGTAAGAAGATGTTCAACATCAGTAGTTGTAAGGGAATTGCAAATCAAAACCAGTTGAGATATCACTACACACCTGTTAGAATGGCTATTATCAATAAGACAGGAAATAACAAGCATTGGAGATGTGGAGAAGAGGGAACCCTTATACACCACTGGTGTGAATTTAAATTGGTGTAGCCACTATGGAAAATAGTTGGAGATTCCTCAAAAAATTAACAATAGAGCCACCATATGACCTAATAATCCCTTTTCAGAGTATATGCCCCCAAAATTTGAAAACACTTGTATCTTAGAGATATAAGTAGCCTTATGTTCATCTCAGCATTATTCACAATAGCCAAGAGAGGGAAACAACCTAAGTGTCCTTTGACAGATGATTGGATTACAAATATGCAACGAAATATTACTCAGCCACAGAAAAGATGAAATAGTGTCATTTGTAACATTGTTACAGAACAAACAAGGGGGGCCTGGGACGATATACTATTACTGAAAGAAGCCCCCAGGTCCGTCATGTCCGCCGCCAGAGGAAAGACGTCTCTCAATGCCAGAGATTCATGAAAAGGAAAGGAAATGTTTATTTAATGCTATACAAACTTAAAGTAGTGACCTAATGTCTTTATCAAAAATCCTAAAGTCCCTTAGAACACCCACAAACAGACACAGTCCTTCCTTCCTTCCCCCTTTGCCCAGTCCAGAGTACCGTATCTCAGGAAAGGAAATAGAAGTCCATGGCTCAGGCAGTTCCTCTGGTTATTCCCAGCTAGTACTCGATCTCGACTGGGAGACCTCCCTGGGTTCCCGGCACCCTCAGCTGAGTCGCCGGGATCTCTGCTAAAACCAGGCGGCAGTTCCCCCTTTTAAAGCTGCGGGGGTCCCCATTCTGGCAAAGGCACGTGGTCCTCTCTCCCCGGGCCATGGGAGTCCCAATTCTGCCAAGGCCGCGTGCTTCTCTCCCTCAGGGCTGCGGGAGTCTCACTCTGCTAAAGCTGCGTGGTTCTCTCTCAATGGCTGTGATCTTCTCTGCACTTCCACAGCTGCATGGTTCTCCCCTTGCACAATGGCTGCAAGGGGGGGGGGAGGGGGGAGCGCCACTCTGCCAAAGCCAAGTGGCGGTTCTCTGTGGCGGTTCTCTGCTAAAACCGCATGGTGAATCTGTCTCTCAGGGCTGCTGCATCTCCGTTTAAATCCCCGCGGCCAATCTTCCTTTGCAGCCCCATTTCCGACTCCTCCCACACTCGGCCTCACATGCCAGAACTCATATTCTTCCAGCTTTACTGGGCTGCCATCATGAGTCTGGGCAGGTGTGGCCCCAAGTCCTGGAGCCAATCATCTCCAAGCTCCCACGCAAGCGCTATAACTCAGGGGACCTGCCCCCCAGTTACGTCTTGGTGGGGAAGTTACTTCCATTCCCTTGGCTGTGAGCAAGGCCACAGCTATTTAACATATCTAAGCGACCAGCCAAAGGCTATAGATATGTTAAATGGCCACGCCAGAGGTTAGCTGAAAGGCTGTTGCTATGAGAAACAGCTCTCAAAGGCCCTGCTCCATTTGTCCCTTCCCCCAACCCATACCCTGGGCGGGGTGTGTTCATTAAGCAATATATTGAACAGGTACTGTGTATAAGAAAGTTTAAAGCAGGGAACAGATTTATTCAATTTACATTATTTCTAATAAAAAAAAAGATTGGGTTTTCAAACAAAAGTCTTCTCACAAACAGCACTCCAGAATGAATTAAAGTTGAGAACTGAGGTTCCACCGTCTTACTATACCATGAACGTAAAAGAATTTTTACTATACACAATGAAGTGAATGAATTCTGTATGAGTGACAAAACAAGTATTGAAAAACTATACTTTGCTAAAAAAACAGTTAAGCTGTGTATAGTTTACCTCGCATTTATAGTTAAACTCTAATTTACAAACAGCAATGAAACTAAACTTAATTTAAAAATACAATTATAATGGTGAACAGAGGAGATGGGGGCATGGAGTGGGGAAATAGGCATACAAAGGGGGACCCAAGAAAGCCCGGAATTTATTTGTAAAAAATAGTGTTTATTCTTACATGTTTAAACTTCAGTACCTTCAAAGTACTTGCAATTTGATGCAGTACACCCATTGAGACTTTTTTCCACTGCTTAAAACAGTTTTTGAACTTGTTTTTGTTGCATTTTAGTGTTTCTGCCATTTTTTTTTCACCTCTTCGACATTAGCAAAACGTTTCCACTTGACCTTTTTCTTTTGGGAAAACAAAAGTCTCTCAGGTGAGATTGGGTGAATAGGGAGGGTAGGGCACAGAAGTCATGTCGTTTTGGGTCAAAAACTGCTGAATACTCAGGGTGGTGTGGGCAGGTGCACTCATAAATCACCCATCATGAAATAGGCAACTGTGTTGTCTTCAAAAATAATGAACCGAACTTGAACATAGCTTCTCTCACAACAATGTCAGCTGGTATACCAATCCCGATGGGTTCCTAGAACACTCACCTAGCAGCCCAAGCCTGTAACAGAAGGGCCCCGCCCCCCAGGAGATATTTCTGGGGTTTTGGGGGACCTCATAAACGCAAATTACTGGTAGTATTTGATTGAATGGTAGGTTGTTCAAAAATAGTATTTTCTTTAAGATATACTTTGATTAATGGATTTTGCATGCTTTTATATGCATCAAATGTAAAGGCATATTTACCTCAATGTTTTAGGATTTTTCAGTAGTTTGGGTTTTTTCCCAAAAGCCCTGAGAAGGACCATTGCAGTGTGTTCATATGGTTAGTTGTTTCTGTAAGGTTTTTAAAAGTAAGATATTTTAACTATAGTTAATTTAACACTGCTTTCTCTTCATCTTGGTTTTTCTTCACTTGTCTCTTGGCAGCACAGTGGCTTCAGGCATTTTTTGATTGGAGATCTACTTAGTACAGGTTTAATAGGATACATTCATGGTCATAGTCACAGGTAACATTTGCCTGTTAGCCTGATTGTGATAGGAATGTAGTCTACACTGTTGAGTTTTTCCCTTGAGATTGATTTCTAGTTTCAAGCCATTGTGATCACAAAAAAATGCTTGATATGATTTCAATTTTCTCAAAATTTTTGAAGCCTGTCTTTTGTCCTATCATGTAATCTATCTTTGAAAATGTTCCTTGTGCATTTGAAAAGAATGTGTATTTTGCTTCTTTGGAGTGAAAGGTCCTGTTAAGCCCATTTGGTCTAGTGTGTCATTCAGTGCCACAATGGCCTTGTTCATTCTTTATTTGGAAGATCTGTCCATTGTTGTGACAGTGTGGTGTTAAAATCTTCTACTGTAAGTGTGTTGCTATCTATATCTTTTTTGAAGCTTTCCAAGCTTTTCCTTATATATTTGGTTGCTCATATGTTTGGTGTTACCCGTTTACACTGTTTATAGCTTCCTGATGGATGCTTCCCTTTAGAATTATGAAATGGACTTCTGTGTCTCTTTTTATGGCCTTTGTTTTGAAATCTATTTTGTCTGATATCTACCTTGGGTTTTTTCCCCCTGTTCATTTGCTTGGAATATTTTTTCCCAGCCTTCACTTTCAGTCTGTATAGGTCTTTTGTTCTGAGGTAGGTCTCTTATAGACAGCATATAAGCAGGTGATGCTTTCTTATCCATTCAGCTACCCTGTATCTTTTGATTGGAGTATTTAATTCATTTACATTTAATGTTACTACCGAAAGGTACTTATTCACTACAATTTTTCATATTGTATCTGTGTTCCCCTCTCTCATGCTATACCTTTATCTTAAAGCAGTCCCTTTAGCATGTCTTGCAGTGCTGGTTTGGAGGTGTATTCTTTTAACCATGTCTTATTTGGAAAACTCTTATTTCTCCTTCTGTTTTGAATAACAGCCTTGCTGGGTAGAGTAAGTAGTCTTGATTGCAGGCCTTTGTTTTTCATTACTTGGAATATTTCTTGCCATTCCCTTCTGACTTGTAGTGTTTGTGTTGAGAAATCAGCTGATAACCTTATCAGAGCTCCCTTGTATGTTACTGTCTGTTTCTCTTGCAGCTTTTAAGATTCTCTGTCTTTAAAATTTGGCATTTTAATTATGATGTGTCTTGGAGTGGGCCTCTTTGGGTTCCTTAATTGGAACCCTCTGTACTTCCTGAATTTGCATCGCTTTTCCCCTCTCCAGGTAGGGGAAGTTTTCTGTCGTCATGTTTTCAAACAGGTTTTCTGTCACTTGCTCCTTTTCTTCTCCTTCTGGTATTCCTATGATTTGAATGTTGTTTTTGTTTCATGTTGTCCTAGAGTTCCTTTAAGCTGTCCTCATACTTCTTGAGTCTTTTTTTCATGCTGTTGCTCTACCTGGGTATTTCTTCCTACCTTGTCTTTCAGCTTACTAATTCGGTCCTCTGCTTCATCCATCCTGCTTGTAATTCCTCTAGTGTATTTTCTATTTCATATATTGTATTCTTCATTTCTTCATGGTTTTTGTTTATAGTTTCTATTTCCTTTTTCATGCTGTTGTAGTTCCCACTCAGTTTCTTGTAATTGTCACTGAGTTCCTTGAATATCCTTATGGGCATTTTTTTAAAGCCTATGTCTAATAGATTGCTTGCCTCAATTTTAGTTATGTCTTTTACTGGGGATTATTCAATTCCTTTCCATTGCAGTTTCTTTCTTTGTCTCCCCATCTTAGGTGATTGTTTTTGTTTGTTTCTGTATCTCAGGGTGCTCTGTTTTGTCTGCCTGTTTTTATGGGGTGGACTTACATGGTAGGAATTCTGTTGGACTCAGTAGTGCAGTCTCTTTGATCTCCTTGTCTAAATACTCTAGGTTGCACTTTTGTTTATGTGGGCTGTCTTGTTATACTTGGGTTTAATTGTTGGTGGCTTCTTTGTTTGTGGGTTCTCCCTTCCAGTGGGCTTACTGTTGTACAGGTATTAGTTAACAAAGCAGTATTACCAAACAACCAATCCTATGTCAGCAAAAAGAACCCTCCTACCACATCAGCAATCTCAACCACAATTGAGCAGAGATTGATAAAGGTGAAGAGAGATTACAGATGTTACAAGCTATGAAAAATTGAATATGAGATGACTAAAAGAGGGGAAAATATTGAGTAGTAAGAGGAGGGAGAATTGATAAGAATAGGTATAGAACCAAGGTGAAGAAAGTTGGAGAACAAAATTTAAAACATAAGTAAAACACAAAAGGATGATAGGAGCAATGGGTTAAGAAAAGGGAAGAGTATACTCTGAGGTTTGAAGTAAAATTGAAAAGTTATTAGACCAACAGAATCAAAATTGCAGAAAAACCACAACATGGTCAATAGCAACAACTGCTTAATGAAGTTTAATAGAGGTGGGATAGGAATAAGAATATTGTGCAAAAACAAAAAGTGAATATGAGATGTGTACTATAAAGAAAAATGATTTTGAGAGGATGGGGGAAGCAAACTAGTAAGAGTAAGGAATAAAGCCAAGATTGAGGGGGGGAGGGAATGAAATAAAATTCCTCCCTCAACTGATCGGGGGCAGGGGAAGGCAGAATGGTGTAAAACAGAGGAAGAGTAATCTGTAGTATTTCAAGTACAAAGAAGTACTGAACAAATAGGAGTTCTGTTGTAGAAGTACAGCAATAACCATGGTATTTCATTCAACTAGCCACTGTTTATAAAAGGTGGAAAAGAAATATGACTCTTTTAAGGGGGGGGAAAGAATATGAGCTGACTTAAGAAGGAAGAGTGCTTATGGGAGGTTAGATGGAAGAGAAATAGTGAGTGTAAGGGATAGCAACATAGCATTTAATGAGAGAAGATAAAGTTTATCACAACTGTAATAAAGCTCATGAAGATGGCAAAATGGACTAAAACCAGGGAAGGATGCTGTGTATTATTTGGAATAACAATAATATGATTTAAAAATATATAATATGAATGAAAGGAATAAAAAGTAAAAGACCCAAGAGTAGTGAGTTATTTGGAATATGAGTGAAATGAAAGAAGAAAAATTAAAATCAATATGAAAGGGGAAAAACAAAAATAAAAAGGAAAAGAAGAGAATTTTTGTTTGTTTATTTTTTTTATTAAAGATTTGTATTTATTTATTTTTAGAGAGGGAAGGGAGGGAGGGGGAGAGAAAGAGAGAGAGAGAAACATCAATGTGCAGTTGCTGGGGGTCATGGCCTGCAACCCAGGCATGTGCCCTGACTGGGAATCAAACCTGCGACACTTTGGTTCACAGCCCACACTCAATCTACTGAGCTACGCCAGCTGGGCAAAAAAGAAGAGAAATTTTTAAAAATGCAAGATATTCTTATGAAGAGCAAGGTGAAATTTGTCTCAGCTGTTGGTGTTCACCTTGTGACTTCTTTCTGGGTCTGTCTCTGGTTTTCTCTCAGCTCCAGTTCTTACTATCTTACTCTTGCAAAAAAAAATAATAATAATAATAAATAATAAAGGGAAGAAAAGAACCGCGCCCCCTCCCAGCTGGTTAAGCCTTCCCAGCCAGTTTTGCAGATCTGCCTGGCTCCTGCAGGCATTGGGGGTTTGGGCTATTTTCCCTCTCAGGTGGTTTGGCAAGGATGGAGGTACTCAGTCTGAGCTACAACAATTACAGATACCCAGTTTTCAGCCCATGCCCTCATAGCACTGTTTGGCCCTCACTCTCTACCCAGATGTGCCATGCTGGTGCTGATAAACCACCTCACTTTGCACCCCATTGATCAATCTGTGAGGAGCACTGAGTGGGAGCAAACCTTGCCCGCAATCCTCCTCCTTTGTTGACCTAGCAGCTGCGAGTGCAAGATCCCTGCCCAGTGTACCTCAGTTCCCCTTTGGAAAAAAGTCTTTGTTGTCGCTGATGTTGTTCTTTGCCACTGCCTGGCTTTTCACACTTTCCAACTCACTGACAAGTCTAGAGTCTATCTCAGTCTCAGCCAGTCGCAGCTCACCTTTTCCCCCAGCTCCAGGTGCCACCAGGATGTGGCACCATCCAACCTATGACCTCTGCTCCAGTTTGGATATAGTCAGCAGTGGGTGTACTTGCTGTCTTTTTGTTACTCGCCCTCCCCCACAGCGACTTTACCCGTTTACTCCTGGCATGATTCTGGGAATTCACTGCCCTGGGAGGGGAGGGAGCTGCTACACTGCTATCACTGAGCTGGCTCTCCTCCAAGGTTTCTGGTGCCATGCCAAGCACTTTGATCTTCCCTTCCATGCTAAATGATAGCTTTGGTAGATAGAGTGATCTTGGATGTAGGTTCTTGCCTTTCATGACTTCAAATACTTCTTTCCAGCCCCTTCTTGCCTATAAGTTTTCTTTTGAGAAATCAGCTGATAGTCTTATGGGCACTCCTTTGTAGGTAACTGTCTCCTTTCCTCTTGCTGCTTTTCAAATTCCTTATCTTTAATCTTGGGTAATTTAATGATGAAGTGCCTTGGTGTGTTCCTCATTGGATCCAACTTCTTTGGGACTCTCTGAGTGTCCTGGACTTCCTGGAAGTCTATTTTCTTTGCCAGATTGGGGGAATTCTTTATTATTTTTTCAAATAAGTTTTCAATTTCTTGCTCTTCCTCTTTTCCTTTGGGCACTCCTATGATTTGGATGTTGGAACATTTAAAGTTGTCCCAGAAATTCCTCAGCCTCTTCTCATTTTTTTGAATTCTTGTTCCTTCATTCTGTTCCAGTTGTTCTTCCTTGTGTTCTAAATCGTTAAGAGTCCCAGTTTCCTTCCCTTCACTCTTGGTTTCTTTTATATTTTCTTTTATTTCCTTTGTGTAGCCTTTATTTCTTCCTTCATTTTGCAACTGAGCTCAATCAATTCTGTGAGTGTCCTGATTACCAGTGTTTTGAACACTGTATCTAATAGGTTGGCTATGTCCTTGCTGCTTAGTTGTTTTTCTGGAGTTTTCATCTGTTCTTTTGCTTAGGTGGTATTTCTTTGTCTCTGCACACTTGTTATGTTGTAAGGAGGCAGGGCCTTAGATATTCACCAGGGTAGGGCAACCCTCATTGCTGCATTGTAGTGCTGTCTGTCATGGAGGCATCAGAGTGGGAACAATGCTGCTGGCTCGCTCTGCTCTAGCCCCACTTTCCAACAAATTCTCTTGTGAGACTGGGATTTCTCCAGCCTTCACAACCCCCATAGTATTTTACAGGTAGAAGTTTCGAGTCTTCAGTTTCCCAATCAGCCAGCCCCACCTAGCCCATGTGGTCCACTGCCTTGTTGGGGGTCCTCTCCTCCCCGCTGCTGTCTCTACCCCTCCTACCAGTCTGGATGAATGTTTCTTTAACTCCTTGGTTGTTGGAGTTCCATGCAGTTTGAATTTCTGTCAGTTGTGGTTGTTTATTTTTTTTAAGATTTTATTTATTTACTTTTAGAGAGAGGGAAGGGGAAGGAGAAAGAGAGAGAAGGAGAGGGAGAGAAACATCAATGTGTGGTTGCCTCTTGCGTATCCCCCACTGCTGGGGTCCTGGCCTGCAAGCTAGGCGTGTGCCTTGGCTGGGAATCAAACCAGCAACCCTTTGGTTCACAGGCCCATGCTCAGTCCACTGAGCTACACCTGCCAGGGCTGTTTATTGTTTTTAAGTTGGTTATCCTTCTTTTGGTTGTGCAAGGGAGCTAAGTGTTTCTATCAATGCCTCCATCTTGTCTGGAAATCTGTCTTGTTTTTATGTCAGTATCCTGTTGTTTTGATTACTATAGCCTTATAGTATAGTTTGATATTAGATAGCATGATTCCTTCAACTTTGTTTTTTCTCAAGATTTTTGTTGGCATTCAGGGTCTTTTGTAGTTCCATATAAATTTTAGGTATATTTGTTCTGTTTCTATGAAATATGTCATTGGTATTTTGATAGAAATTGCACTGAATCTATAGATCTCTTTGGGTAGTATGGACATTTTCATGATGTCAATTCTTCCTATCCATGAACGTGGTATATGCTTCCACTTACTTGTATCATCTTTGATTCCTTTCTTCAGTGTCCTATAATTTTCCAAGTATAGGTCCTGGTTAAATTTATTCGTACATGTTTTATTTTATTTGAAGTCAACATTGTTTTAATATTATAAATAAATGTTAGCTTTAGTCTTCTGAAGAAATGCATTTAAATATGCTATCTTAAATTCTAGGATATGAAAGATGGCAAGTCCAGATAGAAGTAAACGGAAGATATTAAAAGCAAAAAAAACAATGCCTGCCAGTTGCCGGAAGCAAATAGAGATCCTCAATAAGTCAAAGAATGTTGAAGCACTGAAAACAGCAGCAATTGGAAATAATGTGTCAAGTGATAATCAGAATTCAAGTATTGGTGTCATAAATAACAAGTGTAGACATTCTGAAAATGATGCTCCTTCTTTGGACTCTACCAAAAATTCAATATGCTCGCAAAAAAGTAATATAGTTTCTCAGAATGTAATAAAACCACTAGAATTTGGTTTGGAAACGAGATTGCAATACATTGAAGAACAAGTTGTATGCCTTTACCAAAAGCCAAGTAAACCAATAGAATCTCCCAGGAAACTGTCTACACAAGATGCAAAAGATTCACAAAACACTTCTGAAAACCATTTTGAATATCAGGCAAATGTAACAAGATCCGTTTTTGAACAACACAAAGTGGATTGTAATCTGAAATCCACTAGTGATCCACACAGTGTATTGAGTGGTATAGTTCAAATGCCAGAGTCTACAGTAATCAATTCCTTGGATGATAAGAGAATTGATAAGATGGTTTCCCAATTAGAAACACATTATAAAAGGCAAAATAACATTTTGACTTTAAGTTCAGACACCCGTTTTGTCCCTGTTGATAAAACACGTATGGTGGTGAATTCAATCATTTCTAGTAACTGTATTGCTGACAGTTTGAAAGGTGAAGAATCCTGTAGAGCCTGTCATTCCAGCATTTCAGATTGTGAAAATACAGACTCAACATGGCTGTCATCACTTGACACAGATAGGAGTAACAGTAAGTGTATGCTTGTACACCTTTTGTGCAAATCAAAATAATCACTCTTTGGGGGGATTTTATAGTCTCAGATGTAGAAAGAGTGCATTCAAGGTGGGGGAAAAGTAGGTTTATAGTTTTTTGCATGGAAAATGATAACAATAATCAATAAATAATTGTACAAGAGTAAACTGTTTTGAATACTCACAACTGTAAATGTACTTTTTCTCCACCTTATATAGGGAAAAAAGTAGACAATGAAAATAATTATTTGAGTATCTTGTTTCTGAACCATTCTTGGTGGGGTGGGGAAATGGTATCTTTTAGGTCCAAAGGGAGGTAAATTATGTCAAAGAAGAAATCAGTCACTTTTCCATGAGAGTGCAAAAAAATCAAAAGGTAGTTCATGGCATTTGTTTGGTTTATTTCATCTACATCCTTTTTTATTTTGAAGTTTTATTTATTAGATTAATAGGTTAATTGAAAGAAACTGTGGGTTTTTTTAATTGTTGGTGAACCCATATTATTTTTCATAGAATTGACCTGTAAATCATATGCCAAGTTTGACCTGATGTATGGTAAGAATATATACATATGTACATGGATGTGTGTGTAGAGTGAAACACATCAAATAATTAACCAGTGAAGCTTTAGGGTTATGAGATCATTAAAATACCTAAAGTATATTTCATTAGAAATAGGTGTTTTGTAGTTTAATGAAGTATGAAAAAAACTGATTTTATAGGATAAATCTTGTGTTTTTGTCTAGGCTACAGAATGATCATTGAACAAGATGAATTTAAAATTGCTTAAAGATAGGGTCACCTGTTAAAAATATGTAGGACTACCTTAGTAAATGTTTATAAAGATATTGTGACCACTTAAGTAACTATAAATATATAGAGGATTAAATGATACAGTTTATTCAGTTTTTGTCATTATTAAATAGATGATATGTGTGTATTAAATAAGGCTGGAGGGAAAGTGTATCTGAGACCAGAACCCTACCTAGGATATTCATTAAAAAAAAAAAAAAAGATTGTCGCAATTTTTCATACAATTGCATTTTCTAAAAACTGCTGCCATGATCACATGTTAGTTTTTTAATTTGCTTAGAGGGTTCCTAAATTAGAGAATGTCCCTGTTTCCTTCATTAGAAGGAATATTTTTATCTCTGATCTCTCCATCTCCCCAAGGCCATAATCAAAAGAAGAGGATGTTTTCAGAAAACAAAGAAAATGTTAAGCGCATGAAAACTTCAGAGCAAATTAATGAAAATATTTGTGTAGCTCTGGAAAAGCAAACAGCATTGGTGGAACAGGTAAAATATTGGTACTTAAATATTTGCGTCAGAAATTTTTACGTTTGATTAGTTAAAAATGGTAAAATTTAATTAATCTCCATGACTTAGTACAGATGACTTTCACTTGATGCAAAACTGGTATATTAAAACTGAATTAGCAGATGGAGTTATTAGGGGAAGATAATTATTTACATTTCCAAAATATTGCTAGTTTCCTGAGAGTAATCCAATGCAGAGTAACCAAGGTAGAGTTCTCTGGTAGAAAGAGAAGGGGCTTAAATCTCTGTGTGAGTCAGATACTGCATGACCTTGAGCTTTGCTGAAAAATCTATTTTGTACTGGTAATGGGGTTCTTTGGTCTGCATCTATAGCTGTTTGTAGACATTATCACAATTGATCACTATTTCCTAGACTCAGACAACCTAAAAGTTCATTGCAAAGTCCTGTTACATTCAGGTTTCCTTGCCTTAATTTCCAAATTTACACAGATATGCTGTTATTAGCTGACATTTTGCTTTATAGTATCATTAAATGCATGTTTTGCTTTTCATTTTTGCTCCATATCATCTCATTGTGTTACAATTTCTATACATGTCTTACCAACTCTGAATTTAAGTGTAATGAGATTCAATTTTAGTAGGTCCTGTTTCTATCATCATTTTTTCCTATTTTACTGTGCATATTTACCACTAGAATGCCACGACTAGAAGTCATTAAGTAGTAAATTAATGCCTTGACAGTTGTAATGGAACAAAAAAATGTCCCAATTCAAACTATCCTGCTAACTGCATGAGAAACAAAAGCACTACTGTTTTTTTAAAAAACAGACCATTAAAATTATATAGTTACGTATTATAAAAATATATATCCACATAATACCTGGAAGTCTTTTGAAAGACTCATGCAGAACCAGCTTAACAGATGAGTTAACAGTTTTCCCTTTATACTTCTTACTCTCTTCCATGAAGACCAAAAGAGACACTAATAAAAAATATGTAAATATTTTGTTGTTTGCGAGGAACAAGTAGCATAATAATGCTAAGCGCTGGATGTAGTTTAAGCAGAAGGTTGGCAATTATCGCTGTGGCTTATTTCCAGTGATTGGTGACTGAATTCAGAAATATGGACACATAATTACAAAGTAATCCTTGGAAGTGATTGTTTCAGTGGCATGGAAAAATTAGAATTTTCATTCATTATTATCTGCCTCACAAAGTAGTTGGTCAAAGTTGGCACAGAAAATAATCCTTCCCAGTGATATTTAAGGAATGTAATTTATCTTCCCACTCTACCTCCATCCATCCCCTACCTGGAAATTTCTTGCACAATCTCCAGAGACAACTTGAGTTTTAGCTAATTCCTATCTTTTTATCTATCTCTAAATTACTAGGCTAGCTTACCCTCATTTGATGTTTTGATTCCTGTCCAAACAGTAAACTTTCTAAACTGCATCTAAATTAAATAAACTACATGGTTTTTTCTTGTTTGAATCCCAGTGGAATAGGGTCTCCCATTCTGACATTGTTCTTCCCTGCTGAGAGAGTCCTGGAGCTGGTGACTCTTCTTTTGAGATTTCTTAAGGATCTTTGCCTAGTTGGTTCTGATTAAATTACTGAAGTAGAGGGGGTTTTATTCTAATACACAAGTTCGTTACACTACCCACCATCTTAGAAAGTTGAGGCATATAGGGGATATAAAATTGCCAGTCTTACTCCATTCTTTAGGCTACTTCGTCTTCTCCAAATTGGACCTAGGACTTCCATCTGATTTTATGATTTGGACACATTACTATTGGCAGAAGACATTCAGGAGGTATCTGGTGGAGGTTATTGTGTCTGCCTTCTGTATACGGAACAACACCACTAAATGAGAACAAATGTCAACCTAACCAAGGATAATTACCCCTTGGTGGCATTTAATCCAAAATAAGTTATCAGAGTCTGCCTCCATCTGAATTACTAGGAGTACTTGTTTAAATTGTGGTTTCTTGGGCTCACTCAAGAAATAGTTGAAGACTATTGTTTTAGGCTGCTCTTTTCTCAAACTCAACTGATAAGAATCACTAGTAATACTTGTTAATTATATAACTTTTCAGTCCCCTTTCTAGGAAATTCTGTTTGGTGAACCCAGGAAAGGGACTAGGAATTTGTGATTATAACAAGTAACCCTGTGGTTCTTCCTCATCAGGGAAGTTTCACAAACACCGTGTGGCGTTTGCTTGTTATCAAAACAGTATTCCCATATTCAAAACAGATCTTTCTCCAAGGTTCATCTGTGTATGAACTTCACATATTGACCCTGGCTAGTAAAGTTGCAAGCATGCAATAATCCATAAAAACCACACATGGGTGACAGATAATGGCTGTCAGTGAAAATAGTATGTGTTTTAAGCATTTATTTACATAACACATATTTTAAGCACTTATTAATTTAATTAAGTATTTAAGAGTTGTGAAAGTAATGACAATCATGTCTAATGTTGAGAAACTGTTGAAGAAATGTTAATAAAGCACTACAGAAGAAATCAAGTAGAAATAGGGTTGAAGAGCAAGAACAGTTGAAAATGAGGAGGAAAATCCTTGGGAATAATCAAAATTGCTGAATATGTGACTTAATCATCCAGGTGATATTAGTATGTAAGAGTTTAAGGTAGAAACGTTGTGTTTCAATTTTGAGCACCAAGAAGCAAATACCATAATTTTTGGACCATTAAAAGCACTTAAGTTTTAGAGGAGGAAAATAGGAAAAAAAAATGTTTGAAGCAAAAAATGTGGTAAAATATTTAATAACATAAATAACATAATATTTCACCAATGTAAATATAAACAGAACTCAACAGCAGCATTAACAACCATTATTCCTCCCAAATTTGGGGGGGGGGGTGTGTCTTATAGTCTGAAAAATAAGGTAATAGGATAAAGTTGTAAATATAACTATTAAATACTTTAAATGTATTATGACAGGTTTTGTCATTATGATAGACTACCTTCTCTGGTACAAAAGTTGCTTAAAAATCATACACATTGACCAATTAACTATAGTAGATGTTTCTGAATATATCTCTAATCAGAGCTGTTCATATCATTGGGCACTGAGATTAAATATGCTTCTTGAAAATAAGCTAGTCTGTTTGCTAAAAAACAGCCAGATAATGAAATGCATCAGTATTTAGTGTTATGGCTATCATAATCTCTTTGAATAACACGCGTTATGCCGGATAACATAACACCACATAATTGTCCCTACAATTTTAACAATAAGTCACCCCCTATAAAACTATATTTATAAGGATTATCTTGTATATTTAGTTCCTTTCATGTCAATTCAGTGTTTTTTATCTTTTGGAGCTCTTCCACATGTTGTGTATAATGTTCTTATAAAAATCCTATGAGCATCTCTCGTTCAATATTGTATCACCTACCCATTTGTGAACAAGGAAAATGAAGCTCACAGATGTTGTGACTTCCCAAAGGTCATATAACTGTTAATGGCAGGGTCAAAGGTCAGACTTCATAATTTGCTAGATCTCTATTAGAGGCCAATTAACCATTTTCATTGGGCTCTATTTTTCAGATAAGTGGAGTTCCTTTCAATGGAATAGTAGGTTTAATGACCATAGTCATTAAAAAATATAAATGGGATACAGGCTTTTATTGCCCTTTAATATGTATTGTGGAATTCAGTTGAAACTATAGGAAACTAAAATAAGCTCTAGGAGAATAAATTTATTGGTGTGTTTTACTGAATTTGATATTCAAATTTTATAAAACTGGTATAATAATATAAGTATAAATATATATAAGTATATTGGTTACAGAAAATCTGGAAGAGAGCAAAGCTATTTTTAAGCAGTAGAGAATAAAATTGCTTTTAAATTTGAAACATGGGGTGTTTTGGTTTTTATTTTAAAATTCTAGGTCAGACATTTGATTCAACAGGAGATCTGTAGTATAAATTACAAACTATTTGATAACAAACTGAGAGAATTGACCGAACGCATTGGGAAGATACAGTGCAGGAATAAACATGAAGCAATAGCTGATGAACTCATCGTAAGTTTCTAATTTCATTTGATTTCACTTGAGTCCTTTTAAAAAGTAGAATTTGGTGGTATTTTTATACATTAGGAAAGGAAAACAATAAGGCAGACCCAAATATCCCTGGCCACAAGCCTGATGCACCAGATTTCTATAGGTAAAGAATTGATATTATGCCAGCAATATTGGCCCTTGACAAACGTTTTAGAAATGTTAGCTATTCTATATCAACTGACAGGCTTAATACATAGGCATTTTCTTTTAATTCAAAATATATTCTGTATTAGAGTTTATACAAGCAGTTTCAAGGGCTGGGGTGTGTGTGTGTGTGTGTGTTTGTTTTAGGATTACTTGCTGGTTGGTGTTTCTACCAACATGGACCAATTTTATCATGGACTTAATTTTATCATGGACCAATTAGAAGATTGGTATTTTTATTTTCCATTCTAGAGTGTCATACTAGCATCAAACATGATTTTTTTCATTGAGTTAACGTTGGTTTATAACATTATACATTATAATGTTGCAGATGTACATTATAATTCAGTATCTGTATACATTGCAGTACACTTACCACCAAAAGTCTAGTTTCCATCCATCTCCATACTGTGACCCCTTTTACCCATTTCACTCTCCTCCAACCCACCCTTTCCCTCTTGTAACCACCAATCTATTGCTCATAGCTAAGAGTTTTTGTTTTGTTTGTTTGGTTTTTGTCTGTGTGAAATTAATACAATTTTGTTTTTTTTCTGTCTGACGTATTTCACTTAGCCATGACACCCTGAAGGTTCATCCACGTTGTCACAAATAACAATATTTTATTTTTTAATGCTGCATACTATTCCATTGTACATATACCACATCTTGATCCATTCATCAGTAGGATTTAAATCTTTGGCTTATATAACAATTTCTGGTTTATTTGAGTGTATGCTTAAGTCTCTCAAAACTGCTTTGGAAAATAGTTTTCTCTCCATCTCTCTATATTTCTAGTACTCTGGTTACATATTTACTTGTTTTTCTCTTCTAGGCAAGAGTAGCAAAACTTCAAAGGCGTATTAAAAAGATATTGTTATCTCAAAGGAGTTGTTTGGATCCAAACATGTTACCCAGTAATACAGACTGTAAGGTTGGTATAACACATAGGACTTTTACTAACTTCTTTAGCCCACATTATAGTTGTTGGATTATGTGTTTCCGAACTCAGAGGGATTAAAAGATAATAAATTGATACTTAGAATGTTCCTGTAACTTTATCTCTGGGGAAGATACCCTGAGGTAGCCAAAAGTAAATGCCACATGTATTACTTTAATAAAGTAAGTAGAGAGGGGATTTCTGATTGCCTAGATTATCCACCTTCCCACCATTTTCTCATGCTGAGACATACACAGCGAAGTTGAAGTAATTTTACAGTGAACCCTTGTATACTAAGCACCTAAATTCTACCTTTCCTATTTTAATATATTTATTTTTCTCATTATCTGTCAATCTGGTCATCTGTTAAGCCATCTTTATATATGATACATTAGGTACAAATATATTTTGTATCAAAATACACTTTGCAATGTACACATAAAACATGTTAACATAGATGTCATTAAGTAGAATTTAGTGTCTGTTTATATTTTTACATAAAATTCAAATGTAATCTTCAGTGTACATTCACTGGATTTCTTTTTTCTTGTAGTGTCTTTATTTATTTTGGTATCATATTTATGCTATCCTCAATAAATGAATTGGGAAATATTCCTTCTCCTGTTTTTTGAAAGTGTGTAAGATTTTTATTACTTCCTTAAATGTTTGATAGTATCCACCTCTGAGCTTTCTTTATAGAAAAACTTTCTCTTCAAAATTCAGTTAATAGGTGTAAGGCAATTCAGATTTTTTTATTTCATTTTGCATCAGTTTTCTAAGCTACTTTTTGGAAGGAATTTGTTCATTTTATCTAAGTTGTTGAGTATTGTAGCATAAAACTATTGATGAAATTAAATTCCCTTGTCTCATTAATATTTGTAGGTGTGTAGTGATATACACTCTTTCATTTCTGATACTTATAAGCTGTTTTTTCCTTAATCAGTCTTGCTAGGAATTTTAAAATCTTATGAACTCTCTATCACTTGTATCTTTTCTATTTTTTATTAGATTCTTTCTCTTACATTGGATGTAATTTTTTCTTTTTCCAGCTTCTTAAGAAAGAGCATTAATTTTTACCCTTTTTTACTGGAAAATATTTAAAGCTATAAATTTCCTTCTAAGCACTGCTTTTTCTTGTATCTTCTCAACATCTCAGTACAGAAGATGATATATTTGATAAATTGTATTTTTGTTTTATATCAGTGCAAAGTAATTTCTGATTTCCCTAGGGGTATTGTTCTTTGACTCATGTTCTTTGACTATTTAGAAGTGTGTGTTTAATTTCCAAACATCTGGTGCTTCTCTAGGTATGTTGTTTTTACTGATATTCAATTTCATTTTGATCTGAGCACATACTATGCAAAATTTCAAACTTGAAAGTTAACTGACACTTATTCTTGTAGTCCCAGGTATAGTTTCCTTTGGTGAATGTTTCATGTATTCTTGAAAAGAATGTTAGGTGTAATGTTCTGTAAATGTCACTTTTGAGTTAATTGTGTTAATTGCCAAGGTAATTGAGAGTGGTGAATAATGGCCATGAAAAGATGTCCATGACCTAGTCCTCAGAATGTGTGACTATCGTACTTTACATGATAAAAGGACCATATAAATCGGGAGATTACTCTGAGGGTTTGGTACTCCTAAAAGTACTTATAAACAGGAGTCAAGAAGGTCACAACAGAAGAAAGAGATGGGACAATGGAAGCAGAAGGTGGAATGGTTGCATTGAAAATGGAGGAAGGGGCTGTGTGCCAAAGAATGCTGGCAGCTTCTAGAACCTGAGAAAAGGATACAGATTCTTCCCTGAAGTCTCCAGAAAGGATGCAACCCTGCAAACAACTTGATCTTGGCTTAGTGAAACTGATTGCAAATATCCAGCCTCCAGAACTATGATGGAATACATTTCTGTTTTAAACTACCCAGTGTGTGGTAATTTGTTACAGTGGCCTCAGGAAACTAATACAGAATGTGGTACCAGGGCATGTGGGGTGCTGCTGTAACAAATAGCTAAAAATGTGGAAGTAGAATGGGGTAATGGGTAGAAGCTGGAAGAATATTGAGGAGCATGATTTTTAAAATCCTGGATTTCCTTGAGCAGACTCTTAGTAGAAATGTAGATGTTAAATACTGTGAGGGCTCAGAAATGAAATGAGGAGCACCTTAGAGAAAACCTATATAGTCAAAGAGAGTATCTAAATCTTCATAAAAAGACTTGGTAAAATATGAACATTTAAAATCACAGTTGGTGAGTACTCAAAAGGAAATGGGGAAAGGGGATTCTTTCTACATAGTAGCAGGAAACTTAGCTGAATTGTGTCCTACAGTGATATGGAAACAGGACTTGTAAGTAATGAACTTGATTTTTATTAGGCTAACAGATTTTTGAGCAATGTATGGAAGGTTTGGCTTGGTTTCTTACTGCTTATAATAAAATCTGAGAGGGAAGAGGTAAATAGAAGGAGGAACTGTTTAGCCAAAGGATCCAGGGGGACTTGATTTGGAAAATTCTGAGCTTCTACAGATTGCAGAAGATCCTAAAACATTATCTGGAGAGAATGCCAGTGGTGTATCAGGACAAGCTTTTGCCCAGTGCCTTAGAAAAATCAAAAGCTCAGAGCATTCAGTTACACATGGAGCTCTTTGAAGAGAGTAGGCATTGGACTGTCTTTCAGCACGCAGTTACCCTGTTTATATTGAGAGTGTACATCCTGGACTCCTTATGTGAGTCATAGTTCAATGACAGTTTACTTTTTTAAATTTTTGCAGTGCTGTCATGGTTGACTTTATTCTGTTGGCTCCACTGGCTCTCCTGTATAATCCCTACAAGTCCTGCCTGGGTTTCCTGGTGATGTTGGGTGGGAAGTTTAGGAAATGTTGGCCTATGGTTGCTGCCACTATAGTAGATTAGGCCTGCAGCTGCCCCAGATGTGGAGCAGGGACTCTGCTGATGCCTCAGTAGTCCATGCCCACTGTTGTTCCAAGTATGGGATGATGGCCCTACTGACATTGCAATGGATTTGGCCCACTGCTCTTCCAGGTGTGGAGTTCTGGGGATTGGTTCCTGCCTATCTTTTGATAACATTGCTACTGCAGCCAGTTAGAGCCCATGCTACCACATGTGTCAGCTAGGAACCCAGGTAACACTACTGCTACAGTGAATCTGGCTGCTGATTCTGCAGGTGTGCAGTGGGGGTCTAGCCAACACTGCTCTGGGTTTCAGGAGTAGGACAGGTCCCTGGCCTTTCTGGCATACATCGCAGGATATATAGATAATAAAAAGAAAACTCAGGTAATTCTGTGGTGTTACTGCTTAATCTTGAGATCCCCAGGCAGCCTACCCTTTTGTTTCCACTTTTCAGAGGCAATTTATGATGGCCTGTTTACTGTTAATTCAAGTTACCCATTGAATTATTTATAAGACATTTAGTTGTGCTTTGAAGGGAGGAGTAGGGTAAAGCGAGTCTGTGCCATGTTGTCCTGGAATTAATAGAATACCAGTGCTTTTTGAAGTTACTTTCCATTGTCTAAACCTATTTCTACATATAAAATCTGTACATGTAATACAGTGTTTCAGAATTCTGCCCTGTGTATCAGCATTTTTGTTCATGTTACCCATCAGAAAAGCCCATGAGTTGGACAATCAATTGATCCTTTTGTATTGATTAATATGTACATATTTTAAATACTGCAAGTTCTCAAACAAAGCATAGGCTAAAGGTTTCAGCTCCAAGTTTTAAACAAAACTCATTGACTAGAAGAGCAAGTTGAAATTTTCTTTATGTATGGTCTTCACTCATTATTGAAAATGAACAAAATTAAAAAGTTTCTTTGTTAAATTCTAATGTTTATTAGTTCTTAAAACTTAGTTTAGTAGGAATAAAATGTGTCTAAATACTTAGGTCAGTGATTTTCAACCTTTTTCACCTCATGGCACACATAAACTAGTAATTATGCGACACATCAAAAAATACAGTTCTTACCTGGCAAAAAAATAGTTATAATTTTGATTCATTCACACCAGACACCGATTGTTGTGTGGACTGTTGTCCTTTTTTTGTTTGTCAACCTGAAGGAAAAGAGGTCAGTGCCCCTGACTAGTCAGTTACTGCATCTTTTTTCCCTTTATTTTCTAATGTTTTATTTTAAGTATATTTTATTGATTATGCTATTACAGTTGTCCTATTCTTTTTCTCCACATAATTCTCCTCCACCCTGTACCCCCATTCCTTCCAGCATTCTCCCCCTTTTAGTTCATGTCCATGGGTCATACATATAAGTTCTTTGACTTTTCCATTTCCTATACTATTCTTAATCTCCCCCCATCTGTTTTATACCTACTATTATACTTCTTATTCCCTGTACCTTCCCCCCATTCTTCCTCTTGCCCCAGCTTGCTGATATCCCCCATGTGATCTCCATTTCTGTGATTCTGTTCCTGTTCTAGTTATTTGCTCAGTTTGTTTTTGTTTTTTAGGTTTAGTTGTTGGTAGTTGTGAGTTTGTTAACATTTTACTGTACGTAGTTTTTATCTTCTTTTTCTTAGGTAAGTCCCTTTAACATTTCATATAATAACAGATTGGTGATAATGAACTCCCTTAACTTGACCTTATCTGGGAAGCATTTTATCTGCCTTTCCATTCTAAACAGTAGCTTTGCTGGAGAGAGTAATCTTGGATGTAGGTCCTTGACTTTCATGACTTGGAATACTTCTTTCCAGTCCCTTCTTGCCTGCAAGGTTTCTTTTGAGAAATCAGCTGATAGTGTTATGGGAACTTCTTTGTAGGTAACTCTTTTCTTGCTGCTTCTAGGATTCTCTCCTTCATTTTAATCTTGGGTAGTGTAATTATGATGTGTCTTTCTTAGTGTTTCTTCTTGTATCCAACTTCTTTGGGACTCTCTGAGTGTCCCGGACATGCATGTCTATTTCCTTCACCAGATTGGGGAAGTTCTCCTTCAGCATTTTTTCAAATAAGTTTTCATTTCTTGCTCTTCCTCTTTTCCTTCTGGCACCCCTATGATTTGGATGTTGGAACATTTAAAGTTGTCCCAGAGGTTCCTAAGCCTCTCCTCATTTATTTTTTTAAATTCTTCTTTCTTCTGTCATGGTTGAATGTTTATTTCTTCCTTTTGTTCCAAATTGTTGATTTGAATCCCAGTTTCTTCCCTTCACTGTTGGTTCCCTGTATATTTTTCTTTATTTCACTTTGTATAGCCTTCACTTCTTTATTTTTTAGTCATAGTCAATCATTTCTGTGGTTACTAGTGTTGTGAACTCTGCATCTGATAGGTTGGCTATCCCTGTGGGTCACTTAGTTCTTTTTCTATCTTTGAAAAAGATAGTTTTGATCTATTCTTTCTTTTGGGCCATACTTCTTTGTCTCTTCAATTTGTTGATGCACCTATTATATTGTAAGGGGCAGAGCCTTAGGTATTCACCAAGGCAGGACAACCCACTTTGCTGCATTATGGCACAGTATGTGGGTGAGGGTTCAGAGAGGAAACAATGCCACTTGCTTAGCTCTCGCCCTGTTTTCAAGAGATTGGCAGTTTCTCCCACTGCCACAACTTGCACAGATTTTTACAGCCAGAGGTTCTGAGGCTTTATTTTGCCCAAGTTGGAACCCTGGGTTGCTTAGACTGCCTCGCTCCCCAGTTGTTTTTCCTAGTTTATCTGCATGCAAATGTGGGACTGCCCAGTCTGCCAATGGCAACCTTGCCATGCATCCTCTCCACCCTGGCCCTGTCTTTGTCCCTCCTATCAGTCTGGGTGAATGTTTCTTCTTTAACTCCCTGGTTGTCAGACTTCCATATAGTTCAATTTTCTGGCAATTCTGGTTGTTTTTTGTTTTACATTGGTTCTTTCCTTCTTTTGGTCGTGCGAGAAGCTAAGCATATCTACCTACTCCTCCATCTTTGCTGAAACTCTTAATGTTTTATTGTTTGTACTATTACAGTTGTCACATTCTTTTCCTCTTTGCCCCCCTCCATTCATATTGCATCTTTTAAATTTTCTTGTGACACACTGGTTGAAAATCACTGACCTAGGTTTTTCTTTTTTCTTCCTTTCATTCAAACTGGGAAGTTAGTTTGTACTACCATTATTTTTATTTCTCTGAAGTATTTTTTAAAAGCAGTCATGGTCATTGAAATACATATAGTTTAACATATTTTTGTCATCTGTATGCAAGACTATTTTAAGAACATTTTCTAAGTTAAAGTTTAGAAACTTTTTTCCTATCATTAATTTTGTGTGGAAAAACAAAATTAGTAACCCTTTCCTCAAATGCTTTTACCTCACCCAATTAACAGGTTGCAAATTCAGAGACTTTAAATTTGGATAAGAACCCAGAGTCCATTAATAGTCCAGATGAAAGAAAGACTTCTCTGAACTCTGCACCTTCTAACCCTTCTGAAAAAGCAAGTGAAAAGATTGATTTGTCACAGGATCATGATGAGGCTGTTTCTGAAAGGTAAGCATTTCCACAAAAATGCATAAACTTATTTATCTAAATATTTGCTTATAAACACATACCCCTTTGTCAGTTAAGTATAAAATAGCTTAAAGCTTCATATTTATATGAACGCTATTATATTATGAAGGACTAGAGTTGGTTCTTCAAAGCTTTTATTTTTGTTTTCACAGTACTAAATAAAATTTTGAATTGGTTAGGTGTCAGGTTTTTATTGTGATGCTTTCCATCTTTGGTATGGTGACTGGAGTGATCAACTGGAGCACTCCCCTAGTTTCCAGTTCTGCACATGGAAAAGTCAAGGCTGCATGAAACAGTGATTTGAAAAAAATTACACAAAGGAGTAAGATTAGGGAAAAAGTGCCTAAGTAGTATCATAACTTCAAATTACAGGGAACGAACAGGTTAAAGTATTTGCATTATTGAGTCACAAAGCAGCTGAGACACTTTATCTCTGATGTAGTTTAAAAGATTTTGGGCTTATAGGGAAGAAGTAGTTTAGTTTAACAAAGAAACATGATTGGTGGTCCTGGCCTGGATTAATTTTCAAGAAGGTGGGGGTGCACTTTAATAAATTATTTTCTCTTCGCTATCGATTCTTAACAGTTTGAAGTTTTATAGTATTATTATTTACTTACTCTTAAAATTTACTTCTTAAAATATCCTGTGGTATTGTTTTTATATGTTAATTTATACTTCAGCTTTTAAAAAGAAGAATATATATAACCAAATTAAGTGAATTAAATGATGGTCATTGTTTGAGGAATATACCCTTTCCTCTGAATAACTATGCTTACTCAAGGATGAATAAAACAAAGGAGAAGTTGTTTTAGTCTATACCAGGGGTGTCCAACCCTTGGCCTCAGGCCACATGTGGCCCAGGATGGCTATGGATGTGGCCCAAACACAATCATAAATTTACGTAAAACATTTTGAGTTTTTCTAGTAATTACATGTTGCAATGTCACGTAAAATAAATAGACATACACTCTCACTATTTGTATGCATGAGTGGCTTCAGTTTCATGCTAGTGTTCGGCTTCCACTGTATTATCTTCTAAGCACAGACAGAATTGACATCATCAGATGTTACACATGTACTCGTGGTGACTTAGCAAGGCAGCAATTATCAGTAATATTTCAACCCCCCGTTGCAATATCAGGCATATAATGTTATTTAGAAGTCAGGTAAGCATTCATATTTGATTGTAAAAGGTACTTCCATACCTCGGTGGCATCTCACACACCTCCTGCCACACTTTCAAAGCAGCCCTCTATTTCACCCTGCATTGGCAGCCAAGAGGGCTGTGGAAGGGCCCAAACTTTGCTTTTTATTTTCCTGTCAATTAATTTTCTGATGCAAACACCAGCCTGCAGTGTCCGCATCATTGTGGATGAAATGAGACATTCATACAGACTACTGAGTCTGGTGGAGGAAAAGGGACAGCATGGCTTTTCTCTCAAGGGGAGCAAAAAGCCCCTGCCTCTGCCACGACAGGCCTTTATTGGGTTTCTCTGCCCATTACATGATGGCCCTCATTTACTATGCACAGGTTCACTTAAGATGGTTACCTTTTACAGAAAACAAAGGAGCCAGTGCTGCTAATCACATCACAGAAGAGGGATATTTGCAAATGAAAAGGCAAAAGTAGTTGAACTGGGTCCACTCATCCTTGGAAGGTTTAGCATGGTTTTTAGGAAGTTGCTTTGCAATAAATGTCCTCAATGCAGGGTGAGTAAGTTTTAGCAAAAAGCAAGACTCATAGCAGCCTACGTACATTGCAGGCCTGATTCCCCACAGGAGAACCTATCCATGGGCGTGGGTCCTGTGCATCTCTGAGTGGAAGCTGGGCCCATGCCATGTAGAATGGTCTACTACAATTTTCATAATAAAAGTAAATAAAGTCCCTTATCTATTATTTTTTAAATCCCAGCCTAACATCTACAATGCCGCAAAAGAAAAAAGAACCCCAAAAGGAAAAATTACAAATGACTAGTTTTTTGTTGAGGCTAATAGTAAGACACTATGCTTAATTTGTGGGGAATTTGGTGCAAGTTTTCGAAGACTATAATTGGAAAAGGCATTATATGCAAAAACATGCTGCCAAATTCAATGCATATGAAGATTTGTGTTGTAAGGACAAAATGGTGGAACTGAAGAAAGTCTGTCTTAACAAAAATTTCTTAAGAAGTTACAACTCAGGTGGACTCCATTGTAAAACTAATTATGTGGTAGTATATTTAATAGCAAAAAAAAATCAAAACCACTTAGTGATACTAAGTTTATTAAGCAATGTATAGAAAGTGTGGCAGATATAATTTGCCCTGAAAAAAGGGTGGATATGTCTAAAATCAGTTTGTCTAACCAGATTATAGCCAAGCAAATTTGTAGAAATTAGAAAATCTATTGAAAGAACTTTGGAGAGTAAAGCTGCTAATTTTAAATTTTATGCTTTGGCGATAGATGATAGCACTGGTGCTACAGCTACGACTTAACCTACCATTCTTATTAGAGGTATTGATGATGAATATAATGTCACTGAAGAAATGGCTTCTTTAATGCCATTAAAAGATACAGCTAAATCAAGAGATTTATATGAAGCAGTAAAAAATATGTTCAAGTGATTTTCTTTGTCCATTGCCAAC
This sequence comes from Phyllostomus discolor, assembly GCF_004126475.2. NCBI lineage: Eukaryota > Metazoa > Chordata > Mammalia > Chiroptera > Phyllostomidae > Phyllostomus > Phyllostomus discolor. The sequence continues at coordinate 106,453,919 of NC_040905.2, read as the reverse complement.
ATATCTGATAGAGTTACTGATGGTGGCCTAGCCATGGTAGGTAAAAGAAAGAGACTTGTAAAATTAATAGGAGACAATGCAATTGCCACCAAAACTCACATTCAATGAAGTATCATTACATGGAACATCAAGACAATTTATGCACAAAAGTTTTAAAAATGGATAATGTCATGCAAATCATCATCAAGACTAAATTTCGTAAGAGCCAAAGGATTGAATCATCGCCACTTCAGGAATTCCACAGAAGTATTGATGCTGACTATGGCAACATCATTTACTTTTCAGAAGTATGATGGCTAAGTTGAGGCCAGATGTTGAAAAGATTTTATGATTTGCGACATGTCATCAAGTCGTTTATGGTATCAAAAAACAAATTGTTCCTGAACTTGATGATGAAAACTGGCTTACAGATTTAGCATTTTTAGTGGATTTAACTGCTCATTTAAATGAGTTAAACATGTATTTTCAAGGTGAAAACCTCATCAGTACCATGTTTCAAACCATAACAATGTTCCAAATGAATCTGAAATTATGGCAAACAATTTTATGTATTTTGCTGGCTAACCTAACCATTGGCTAAACACAGTCCTGTGAACAGCAAAAAATGCAGCCTTGCTTTTTGATTTGATACAAAATTTGAAAACAGACTTCAAGATTTCTGGGAAAATAATATTTTGCTATATTTGTGACTCCATTTTCAATCAACAAAAATATGTTACCTGCCAGTTTTCTAATGGAATGCACAGAGCTGCAACCTGACATGCAACATAAAAATTTGATTGTGTCTCTTTACTGGACTTTTATAGGTCCTGTCTTTCCAGAGACAAATACCCCTTGCTTCACAATCACGCCTTATTCATGTCATTGCTATTTGGCAGCACCTACATTTGCAAGCAACTATTTTCAAGAATGAAAGACATTAAGAGTAAAATTGGAGCCAAAATATCTGATACCTTGAGAGCTCACTGAGAACTGCAAGTACTTCTAACAAACCAGATATTGATGCACTAGTTTCTCAAATTCAGTGTCAAACATCCCAGTAGTTTTATGTTGCCCTTTTACTTTTATAATAAAGTTTTTTTAAATCAGTGATATTACTTAGATATGTATATTTTCTATATTAGTGATCACAAACTTGGGACCTGCTTGACAATTTCAAAAGATTATCAAAAGGACCGCTGCATAATTAGGGTTATTATGTGAGGACCTTTTTGCTTATCTGTGGTGGCATATACCACGAAAATTATGCATGGACCTTTTTTTTGCTCATCAGTTTTTGTTAGTGTTTTTATTTAATGTGTGGGCCAAGACAACTTTTCTTCCAGTGTGGCCCAGAGACACCAAAAGATTGGGCATCCCTGATCTATACCATTTGCAGTAGATTCTTGATGTTTGGGAATATACATGAAGTTTTGACTCTTTGGGGAAAAAAACTTAATATTTTGTGATATTGAAGCCCATATTTTAGTTTTAATCCACGAAGCTGCTATAAAGAAGGCATTTATTTTTTTGGTGAAGACGAGTCACATTTCCTTGAGTCTTTATTGTTTCCAGTTGTTGATGCCTATGCTAAAACTCAAGGAGACAAAAATGAAAAATACTGATGACAGAAGTGAAAAAGTGAAGACAACACCATTAAAATTGCATCTACTGACTAATACATCAAATTTATCAATGGCTTATATCTATGATATGAACCATCCCCCTTGGCTCCACCAAAGTGAATAAAGAACGTACAATTTATGAAACTGTTTCAGGCAGCACTCTCAGCCCATGGTGAGTGTGAGAATAGGTGTCACAAGTGTGTAACTTGACTCTGATGAAGAGCTCAATGGTGAGTTTTATAAAATAGGGAAGAAACATCAGCAGTTTTAAACAAACTGTAGCAGGTCCTTGAATAATGTCATTTTGTTTAACCTTGTTTTCTTCTAATGTCAATGAGATGCTGTGAGAATTTAATTCTTGTTTATATCAATTGGCCTATGGTAAAATTGATTTTCTTATAGTTTCTTCCCTTAAAATCACAGTACCTATTGACAGTGTTACATGAGGACTTACCATATTCCAAAGAATAAAAAAAGAGGGAATGTTCTTCAATTCATTTTATGAAATCAGATCCTGAAATCTAGTATAACTGTGATACACCAATATGAAAATTTTTAAATTTTACAGAAATGAAAATTACAGTCCACTTTCAGTCCACTTTTATCTGTGAAATAAATGCAGGTGTCTTAAGTAAAATACTAGTGAACCAAAATCAGCAATCCACAAAAGCCGAGCTTGTCCAAGAAATGCTGCAAGATTGGTTCAACCAACAAAAAATAATTTGCCAGGAGAAGAATAGTCAGCTTACAATAAAATGAAGGGTAAACACCATGCCCTGGTTGGTGTGGCACAGTAGAATGAGCATCAGCCTGTACACCAAAAGGTCACAGGTTCAATTCCCAGTCAGGGCACATTCCTGGGCTGCAGGCCACAGCCCCCAGCAACTGCACATGGATGTTTCTCTCTCTCTCTCTTTCTCCCCGCCCCCCTCTAAAAATAAATAAATAAAATCTTTAAAAAAAAAAAAACAAACAACTACCTACAGCTCCTTGGAGGGCAACTCCTGACTCTGGTGGTCCCTATAGGTCTCTGCTCTAGCTCTGGTCTGGCTCAGCAGCCCAGCACAGATGCTGCTGGCCCATTATTTGGGCCATGGCCAACATGGAACAAATGGTACAGTCAGGTGGATGAAATCAAGTGCTTTGAGCAGAATCCACCTCATGGCTATGAAGTTACTTGAGCTTCTGAGGAGCTCCTGAGGCAGCACTACATTGACCTGAAAGACCACCCATTCTATCTCAGACTGGTGAAGTACATGAACTCAGGGCCTATGGTAGTGATGGTCAGGGGCTGAATGTGATGAAGGGGAGAATGATGCTCGGGGAGACCAATCCAGCAGATTTTAAGCCAGACATCATTTGCAGAGACTTTTGCATTCAAGTAGGCAGGAATGTCATTCACAGCAGTGAGTGAGTAAAAAGTACCTATGGTTTAAGCCCAAGAACTGGTTGACTACAGGCCTTGTGCTTTTGACTGGATCTATATGAACAAGATGTAGACAAAGCATCAGTCCCCTTTGGCTCCACTTGGATGTGTCCTTGGACACAGCTCTTCATTCCATTGACTTAGAAGCAATAGGATTGATTTTTTCTAAAGCATAAAGCCTTTGGAAACTAGAGGAGTGGGGGATGACACCATCTACAAAAACCCTAAAACAAATCTGATGTTGAAATATTGGAAATATTCCTTTAGGATATAAAATAAAAGGATGCTTACTCTTACCACTTTAACATTACACTATTATACTGTATATCTTGCCTAATGCAAAAAGAAAAAAAATGACAGAAAACCAAAATAAAAGGATTCAAAAAGAAAGAAGAATTGATATTTCTACTATTCTTAAGTGATTGGGAATCTGCACATTGGGATCTACCTAATATTTTTTAAAGGCCATAGTGTTCCATTATGTGAATGTCAAACCCTCTATTTTAGGCACTTAAATTGTTTCCATTTTTTTTTTTTGTTTAAGATTTTATTTATTTATTTTTAGAGAGAGGGGAAGGGAAGGAGAAAGAGAGGGAGAGAAACATCAATGTGTGGATGCCTCTCACATGCCCCTTACTAGGGACCTGGCCTGCAACCCAGGCATGTGCGCTGACTGGGAATTGAACCAGCAACCCTTTGGTTCGCAGGCCAACTCGCAGTACACTGAGCCACACCAGCCAGGGCTACTTTTGTTTAATTTATAGAGAACCATTTCAGCCAGTTTTTCAGTGTGTAGTTTTATGGAACTTGACAAGCTGATTTGATTTTTAAGTGTATATGTAAATGTAATAGTTTAAAAGGCCAAGATATTCTTTAAGTAGAGAAAGAAAATGGAAGGAATTTGCCATCAGAGGTCAAAACATTAAAAAAAACGCAGTAATTAGGATAATGTAATATTGGCAAGTATGGGATAATGTGATATTGCCAAGTAGAGAAGTGTAGCAGAGCCGAGAAACCTATACATGTATGTATTTGTGATATGTTGTGATATGTGATGGAGACTGTTTGGCAGGTCATTTAGGAAGTAATTGATTTTCAGTAAATGGTGTTGTTAATTTGCTATTCATTTTGGGTGAAATATGACAGAAATTGGATCCCAGTGCCAGGCTATACATAAAAATCAGTCTCATGGATTAAAGAATTCTCTAAAGGAAAATTCTGAAGCTTTTAGATGGTAATATAAAATACTGTCATGAACTTCAGATAAGGAAAGATTTCTTAAGACACAAATACCCTTGCAACAAAAGAAAAAAATGATCAGTTTTACCACATTAAAATTAGAAACTTCTTTTCTCAAAAGGCACAATAAAGATAGTGAGAAGACAGGCCATCGAGTGGGAGAAGATAATCACAGCACACATAACCTGTAGTGGACTAGTCCCAGAATGTTTATAAAGAACTTCAAATATCAATGAGTAAAACCAGATAATACAAAAGAAAAATGGGCAAAAGACTTGTGCATCTGCTTCACAAAAGAGGAAGTCAAATGGCCAATAAATATATGAAAAGGTGCTCATCTTCATTAGTAATCAGGGAAATGCAAATTAAAACCACAGCAAGATTACTATTTCATAACAGGTAAGGAAAAGTAAAACATCCTAAAATAAAACCTTACCAGGTATTGGTGTGGTTTGGAAATAAAAGGAATTGGTTTTATTGAATATTTTGTCGTTGGGTGAGTAAATTGGTATAGTATTTTAGAAAACGAATAAGGTTTTGTCTAGAAATTTTGAAGATCTGAATATCCTTTTACCTAGTAGCCTCATCCCTTGATATATACCCCAGCTAGAGATAAGTACACATGTGCAATAAGATATATGTATAGGAATGTTTATTCGGAGCATTTTCCATAAAGCCAAACATTGGAAGGAAAAAATGTCCATCTACAATTGAAAAGAAAAATTGCAGCAGGTCCATATAGTGGGGTTCTGTGTGGAAGTACAGTCACATACAATATGAGTAACTCCCACAAGGCATTGAAAAGCAGACATGAAAGAATAGTATGATTCCATTCCAATGAAGTTCAAAAATAGCCAGGAAAAAAGGGAAAAAATATATATATTTATATAACTTAGGAATTCAGAGAGAAAACAAGAAAATTAATACTAAAAATGCTAATTTTAGAGAAGATTTATGATATAGGATAAGGCACACAAATTTCTGAACTGCTGATAATTTAAAATGTGTGGTGGCTATGTGAGTGCTAGTTTTATTATTAGGCTGAACATGTATTTTTAATTCAATTAGAAAATAATTACCTATAAACTAGAAATTTTAAATCACGTGTATTTTATATAATCTTACTGATGTATGTGAGTTCATAACTATAGTCTTACTACTTGTTTTCTATTTGTCCCATCTATTTTTATGGTCCTTTGTCCTTATATACGTCTGTCTGTCTATTTTAGAATTCTTGTGGATCTTCTTTTTCCTTTCCCCATTATCTTGTTAAGTAAACATCTTTCATTGTTCCTTTAGAAGTTCTCTTGGCCCTGGCTGGTGTAGCTCAGTGGATTGAGCGCAGGCTGCGAATCAAAGCATCGCAGGTTCGATTCCCAATCAGGGCACATGCCCGGGTTGCGGGCCAGGTCCCCAGTGGGGGCCACATGAAAGGCAACCACACATTGATGTTTCTCTCTCCCTTCCTTCCCCTCTCTAAAAATAAATAAATAAAATCTTTTTTTTTTAAAGGTTTTACTTATTTATTTTTAGAGAGGGAAGGGAGGGAGAGAGAGACAGACAGACAGACATCAATGTGTGGTTGCTGGGGGTTATGGCCTGCAACCCAGGAATGTACCCTGGCTGGGAATCGAACCTGGGACACTTTGGTTCCCAGTCCACACTCAATCCACTGAGCTACGCCAGCCAGGGCTAATAAATAAAATCTTTAAAAAAAAAGAAGTTATCTTAAAGATTATGGTATGGATTCTTGGTTCTAATATTAGAGTATAATATTAATTTTTGCTTTTACCATTTTGTAGGCAGTGTTTGGCCTTAGAACATTTTAACTCCATTTACTCCCCCACATCTTTTGTATTTTCATGCACTTTAATTTTACATTATTTTAAATCTCACAAAATAATATCACTTTTTCGTAAACTCATTAGTCACTTAGAGTTACCCAAATATTTACCATTTCCATTATTTTTCATTTCTTCCTGTATTTTCATCTTTTCATCTGGGATAATTTTGCTTCTGCCTGAAGAACTCCATTCGTTATTTCTTTATTTAGGTCTTCTCAGGTTAAGTTCTGTCGGTTATTTGTCTGGAAATACCTTCATTTTGTCTTCATTTTTACAGGATATTTTAACATGAGTATTGAATTGTAGATTGACAGTTACTGTTTTTCAGCACTTTCAGTGTCAGTATGTTGTCTTCTGACGTCTATACTTTCTTTCAAAAGTTAGACATCAGTTTTCTGTTGCTTCTGTGAGGATCGTGTCTGTATTTCTCTAGCTCCTTTTAAGATCTTCTTCTTATCTTTGCTTTTCATTAGTATGATGCTAGTTAGGGACTGTTTTGTTTTGCTTTTTAATTTACCCTGCTTTGGGCTCATAGCCCTTGATTCTGTGGCTTGACATCTTTCACTGTCTTTGGAAAATTGTTAGCCATTATCTCTTCAGATACTGCTTCTGCACCATCCTATCTTTCCTCCCCTCTTAATATTCTAATTACATGCTCCTCTGTACTCTCCACCTTTTCTGTTCTCCATGTTGTGGTCGGGGTATTTTCTACTGCCTCTTTTCCAGTTTGTTAATCCTCTCTTTAGCTAGATCCAAGTGGCTGTTAAGCCCATGTATTGAGTTCCATTGGATTCCTTTTTATAGATTCAAGTTCTCTAGTGAAATTCTTCCTTTTGTCATTCCTATATTAAACATTTTATCATTTATTTTCTGATCCATTCTCAGGACTTTGGGTTACTTTGAGCTCTATTTCTATTTGCAGTTTTTCACCTTGGTCCTGTTTCTTAATTGTACCTGCTTTTTAAAAAAAATTTGAATCTTGGACATTGTGTATTGAAAATTGTAGAGGCCCTAAATGATGTTACCTTCCATCACAGTGGGTTCAGCCTATATTCTGGCAGGCAGCAAGGGACACAGCCTCTCTTGATCGTTTTAAAACATGCCTACATATACTTTAATATGCCTTCCTTTAAAAAGGTGTAGCCTAATTCTCTTTCTTGGGCTATGCTTAGTGACAGCAGATAGAATATAATAAAAGTGACAGTATGTAATTAGATCATAAAAGACATCATAGCTTCCTTGCTTTCTCTTGGATTGGTTGCTCTGGGGCAAGCCATGATAGCATGGCAAAAACAGGATAGTTGAGAACATTGAGCAAGCTATGCAGAGTTCCACAAGGGGAAGCACCCTGCCAACAGCCATATGAGTAAGCCATTTTGGAGGCAGAACTTCCAGCCCCAGTCATGCCTTCACATGAGTATAGCCCCTGCCAAGTCATTATCCTGACTGCAACCCATGAAAGATCCTTAGTCAAAACCCTCCAACTATACTGCTTCCTACTTGACCCACAGAAAACTTGAAACAATAAATGTTTATTTCTTTAAGCCATTATGTTTTGGGATAAACTATTGTATAGCGGTAGATAAATCATACATTTCAATCCACTAGGGAATTGAGCAGAACTGAGGCTGATTTGCAATCTTTATAAGATTCAGTCTATTCTGATTTTTTCCCCAGTTTCTATGGTGTCACCCTTCAAAAGTTCCACCAAGATGCCTGGGGATTTCTTATGGCTCCCCTTCTCTATTGCTGGTCTTGTATTCCAATGTTGATCTCCCCAGTACATTTCACTGTAATTTCAGCCACTTTATGCTTGGCTTCTTAGTATTCCTGAATGGCTTGACAAATGCCTTAAGAGGAACAAATACTATTGGCAGGTGTCTAGTCTACATCTTGATACCCTCATCTTCCCTGGGATCTTAGTTCCTTAGGTCCTGGCTTCAACCACAGCTTTCCGATCTCTTCAAACAGATATTTTAATTTTTTCTTAAAAATTTTAATAGAGCCCTGGCTGGCGTAGCTCAGTGGATTGAGCGTGGGCTGGGAACCAAAGTGTCCCAGGTTCGATTCCTAGCCAGGGTACATGCCTGGGTTGCAGGCCATAACCCCCAGCAACCGCACATTGATGTTTCTCCCTCTCTCTCTATCTCCCTCCCTTCCCTCTATAAAAATAAATAAATAAAATCTTAAAAAAAATTTTAATAGAGCTTTTCAAATTTTTCAAGTGTGTGGGGCTACACTGTAGCAATTCTACATAACGATTTATGTTCTTTTGGGAACTATTTAAGAAATAAAGGAAGATTTTTTTACAAAAAAAAGAAACTTTGTTTGCATATCATAAATCTAGAGAAAGCCAGGTTTAATTGTTTTGTCTGATAGCCCAAGTATTGAAGGAATTAATGTCATTACTAACTTTGTATATATAATAATGATTGGATTTAGAAATTCAGGCATTTTTCTTTTTAGAATGTGAAAGGCATAACAGCTGAGCTGAAGAATCTCATAGAAGAGAAAGCTAATGGACCAGAACACTTATTTGATAAAGAAGGAACGTGCTTAAATAGGAAGAAACTATTTTTATGTGCTGTCATTTCCAAAGATCAAAAGTAAGCATCAAGGTCTAAGGCACCCAAGAACAGACCAGTTCACCAATGCTTATTGATTGAAACATTAATATTGTCTAAAAAATAAGTCCTGCATTGAATTTCTCATGAAGAAATGTTTACAAAGATACAAAGGAGAAAAAAGTAGTTACCAGCCACAGTATTTTAAGAGATTTTCTATTTTTCAGGTGTTCTTTCCTATTTATTCTTTAATAGCATTTATTTAGTCCTAATAATAAACTTATCCCTCTTTTACAGATGAGGAAACCAAGGCATATTTCTAGCTAGTAAATAAAAGAGCCAGAAATGTAGATGCAGGCAATTTTGTCTCTAGAACTCATGTTCTTAATCTTCTATATTATTATAATAGCTGGAGAATTCTAATTACTAATTTTAGACACAGAAACTTTTCTCCAAGGTAAAATACAAATAGAAAACATGTTAAGTGCATCCAGATGACCATGAAAATCATTAGTGTCCTTAATTTTCCTCCCAGACATGGTTCATTTTAAAAAGAGCTATTATTGGAACCAGTCAGTAGAACAGTTTCATGAAAGTTATATATTTTTAAATGCTCATGGAATTCTGAATAGATTCCAGGTCTATAGATAGAGTCTTCAGAATAAAAATTAACAGCTTTATTCACACACACAATTATTTTTTTTATTTTTTATTTCTTGATTTGAGGGGGAGAAAGATATTGATTTGTTGTTCTACTTATTTATATGCATTCATTGGTTGCTTCTTGTATGTACCCTGACCAGAGATCAAATCGGCAACCTTGGCATATTGGGACAACACTCTAATTGACTAGCTACCTGGCCAGGGGACACACAGTTATTGTCAAAGTTAATTAACATGGAATACGTACTGGGAACTACACAAACAGCAAGTGTATAGCATGGTGAATTTTGACAAATCCAAGTAACGTGAACTATCATTCCGATTAAAAACAATAGCACTGGTATCCAGTCTGGTTTATACCACACTTGCAGTCACCAATCCCACACCTACCATACCAACCTAAGTAACCATCATTCTAACTTCTAACACCATTAGTTGTTTATGTTTGCTCTTCACCTTCATATGAATGGAATCATACTACATGAACTCTGCTATTTTTCCTCTTTTGCCTAACATTGTATGTTGTGAAATTCATCCAAGCCATTGCTCAACAACAATAATTTGTTCATTATCACTGCTATATAATGTCCATAATATGAACTCACCACAATTTACCCATTTGCAACTTTTGATAGGAATCTGGATTTGTTGATGGGGGAAATTATGAATAGCCCTGCTGTGAACATTCTTTGACATGTCTTTTGGTGAATATACTTACATACTGCATTTCTCTTGGACAATTACCCAGAAGTGGAATCGGTAGACCTATAGGCTATGTGTATTTTCAGATTTTATAGATGCTATCTAACGCTTTACCAAAGAAGTCGTACCACATTATGCTCTCAATTAAAGAATATAAGGTTTCTGTTACTTCATATTTTTGCCAACAGTTGGTATTATCTGCCTATTTTCATTTTAGCCACACTGGTATGTTTATTAGCCATTGGATACTTTCTTTTATAAAGTTCCTCTGAGACTTGCACTTTTTTTGAGATGCCTTTCTTTTCACATTTTTATCAGATACATTAACTGTAAATATCTTTTTCCCAACCCAAATCTTCCCACTTCTGTGTCTTTATGTAAATTGACTCTTCTTAATTTCAGTGTACTCTTTTTCATAGATTCCACTTTTCTGATGAATGTTCCATTTGTTTTAACTATGTTCTCTATCTTTCCTCAGTATTCTTAAAACTATGAATCATAGTTTAATTCCATTGTATTATAACTTCAGTATATGGACCATTTATGCATCTGTTTCTATTGGTGTTCTGTTGGTTTCTGGTCATTTGATTTTTTCTGTTGCCATACTTGATAATTTCTGAAAAATTGGTGGGATAAGATTTTTCTCTTTCTGGCAAATAAAGTAGGGCTTCATCATGTAATCTACTCAGGGAACTATAAATTGGTGCTTGTTTTCATTTTGATAATAATTTTCCTATTTCTTGTACATTCTGATTCCTCTTTTTTTTATCATTTTCTTTTTATTTTATTGTTCAAGTACATTTGTCTGCCTTTCCCCCCAACCCCAGCCATCCTTACCCCCCTACCCAGATGCCACCCTCCCTTTGTTTTGCCCATGCATCCTTTATAGTTGTTCCTAAAAACCCTTCATCCTTTTCCCCCATTACGCCCTCACACTTCCCCTATGGTTACTGTCTGTTTGTTCATAATTTCTATGTTTCTGGTTAAATTTTGCTTCCTTGTTTGTTTTGTTGATTAGGTTCCACTTATAGGTGAGATAATATGCTATTTGTCTTTCACTGCCTGGCTTATTTCACTTAGCATAATGCTTTCCAGTTCCATCTATGCTGTCACAAAGGGTAGGAGCTCCTTCTTTCTTTCTGCTGCATAGAATTCCATTGTGTAAATGTACCATAGTATTTTGATCCATTCATTTACTGATGGGCACTTACGTTGCTTCCAACACTTGGCTATTGCAAATTGTGCTGCTATGAACATTGGGGTGCATAGGTTCTTATGAATTAGTGTTTCAGGATTCTCAGGATATAATCCTAATAGTGGAATCGCTGGGTCAAAAAGCAGTTCCATTTTTAGTTTTCTGTATGGAATTTCAGTAGTGGCTGCACCAGTCTGCAATCCCACCAACAATGCACTAGGGTTCCCTTTACTCCATATCCTCTCCAACACTTGTTGTTTGTTGATTTGTTTCTGATGGCCATTCTTACCGGTGTGAAGACGTATCTCATTGTGGTTTTAATTTGCATCTCTCTGATGGCTAGTAAAGCTGAGCATCTTTTCATATGTCTTTGGACCCTTTGTGTGTCCTCCTTGAAGAAGTGTCTGTTCAAGTCCTTTGCCCATTTCGTAGTTCATTTTTTTTTTTTTGTCTTCCTAGATGGAGTCATGTGACTTCTTTACATATTTTGGAGATCAAACCCTTGTCTGAAGTATCATTGGCAAATATGTTTTCCCATATGGTTGGTTCTCTTTTCATTTTAATGCTGCTTTCTTTAGCCATGCAGAAGCTTTTTAATTTGATGAGATCCCATTTGTTTATTCTCTCCTTTATGCCCCTTGCTCTGGGGGACATTTCAGTGAAAATATTGCTAAGTGGAATATCGGAGATTTCCCTGCCTATGTTCTCCTGCAGGACTTTTATGGTGTCATGACTTAAATATTTAAGTCTTTTATCCACCTTGAACCTATTTTTGTGTATGGTGTAAGTTGATGATCGAGTTACATTTTTTTGCATATAGCTGTCCAGATCTCCCAACACCATTTGTTGAAGAGGCTATTTTTACTCCATTTTAGGTTGCTGCCCCTTTTGTTGAAAATTAATTGACCATAGAGACTTGGGTTTATTTCTGGGTTCTCTGTTCTATTCTGTTGGTCTATGTGTCTGTTCTTATGTCAGTACCAGGCTGTTTTGGTTATAGTGGCCTTGGAATACAGTTTGATATCAGGTATTGTGATACCTCCTACTTTGTTGTTGTTTCTCAAAATTGTTGTAGCTATTTGGGGTCATTTATGGTTCCATATAAGTTTTTGAACTGTTCTATATCTGTGAAGTATGCCATTGGTACTTTAGTGGGGATCGCATTGAATCTATAAATTGCTTTGGGTAGTATGGACATTTTGATGATGTTAATTCTTCTAATCCATGAACACGGTATATGCTTCCATTTCTTTGTATCTTCCTTAATTTCTTTCTTTAGTGTTGTGCAGTTTTCTGAGTACAGGTCTTTTACCTCCTTGGTTAGGTTTATTCCCAGGTATTTTATTTTTCTTGTTGCTATATCAAATGGGATTTTTTTCCTGATTTCTGTTTCTAATATTTCATTGTTGGTATACAAAAATGTCTTTGATTTCTGAATATTGACTTTGTATCCTGCTGTTTTGAAAAATTTATTTATTAGGTCGAGTAGTTTTTTGGTGGCATCTATAAGATTTTCTATGTATATCATCCTGTCATCTGTGAACAATGACAGTTATGTTTCCTCCTTTCTAACTTGGGTGCCTTTTATTTCTTTTTCTTGCCTGATTGCTGTGGCTAGAACTTCCAATACTATGTTGAATAGGAATGGTGAAAGTGGACAACTTTGTCTTGATCCTGATCTTGGTGGGAAAGCTTTTCATTTTTGCCCATTGAGTATGATGTTGGCGGTAGGTGTCTTGTGTGTGGTCTTTATTATGTTGAGGAATGCTCCCTCTATTCCCACTTTGCTGAGCATTTCTATCATAAATGGGTGCTGTACCTTATCAAATGCTTTTTCCACATCTATTGATATGATCATGTGATTTTGTCTTTGCTTTTGTTTATGTGATGTATTACATTTATTGATTTGCGAGTATTGTACCATCCTAGCATCCCTGGGATGAATCCTACTTGATCATGGTATATGATCTTGTTAATGTATTGCTGGGTGCAGTTTGCCAATATTTTGTTGACGATTTTAGCGTCTATGTTCATCAGTGATATTGACCTATAGTTTTCTTTCTCTGTTGTGTCTTTATCTGGTTTTGGGATCAGGCTGATGCTGGCTTCATAAAAAGAGTTTGGGAGTCTTCTGTGTTGGATTTTTTGGAATAGCTACTCCAAAATGTTTTGGAGTAGTTAGCTATTCCTTAAATGTTTTGTAAAATTCTCCGGTGAAATCATCCATTCCAGGGCTATTGTGTGCCAGGAGTTTTTTGATTACTGCCTCAATTTTTCAGCTGCTATTGGTCTGCTCAGGACTTCTGCTTCTTCTTCATTCAGTTTTGGGAGATTATATCTTTCTAGAAATTTGTCCATTTCACCTGGGTTTTCAAATTTATTGGCATATAGTTCTTTGTAGTAATTTCTTACAACCCTTTGTATTTCTGTGGTATCAGTTGTAATCACTCTTCTTTCATTTCTGATTTTATTTGGGCCCTCTTTTTTTTTCTTGATGAGTCTGCTTAAAGACTTGTTGATTTTGTTTATCTTTTCAAAGAACCAACTCCTGGATTTATTGATCCTTAGAATCGTTCCTTTAGTCTCTATATTGTTTAATTCTGCTCTGATCTTGATTATTTCCTTTCTCCTACTTGCTCTGGGCTATCTTTGTTGTTGTTCCTTCAGTCCTTGTAGATGTAGGGTTAGGTTCTTTATTTGAAATGTTTCTATCTTTTTTAACTAGACCTGTATCACTATGAACTTCCCTCTCAGGACTGCCTTTACTGTGTCCCATAAGTTTTGGACAGTTTGAGTTCATTTTCATGTGTTTCCAGAAACTTTTTTATTTCTTCCTTGATCCTATTCTTAACCCATTCATTGCCTAATAGCATGCTATTCAATATCCATGAATTTGAATGTTTTTGAGGTTTTTCCTTGAGAGTGGTTTCTAGTTTCAGTCCCTAGTGGTCATGAGAAAATGCTTGATATGATTTCAGTGTTCTTGAATTTGTTGAGGTTGTTTTGTGTCCTATCATGTGGTCTCTTTGAAAAAGTTCCATGTGCATTTGAAAAGAATGTGTATTTTGCTTCTTTGGGATGAAGGGCTCTATATGTATCAGGTAAGTCCATTTGATCTAGGACCTTGTTCAATGCCACAGTATCTTTGTTGATATTTTGTTTGGAAAACTTATCCATTTTTGACAGTGGGGTGTTAAAATCCCCCACTATAATTGTGTTTCTGTCAATATTTTTCTTGAAGTCCTCCAAGATTTTCCTTATGTATTTGGGTGCTCCTATGTTGGGTGCATATGTGTTTATAATGTTTATGTGTTCTTGATGTATTCTTCCCTTGAGTATTATGAAGTGTCCTTCTGGGTCTCTATTTTGGGTCCTTGTTTTTAAGTCCGTTTTGTCAGATATGAGTATTGCTACCGCGGGTTTTTTTTTTCCTGTTCATTTCCTTGGAATATTTTTTTCTAACCCTTCACTATCAGTCTGTAAGTCTTTTGTTCTTAGGTGGTTCTCTTGTAGGGAGCATATGTGTTGGTCATGTTTTCTTATTCATTCAGCTATTCTGTGTCTTTTGATTGGAGCATTTAATCCATTAACATTTAAGGATATTATTGATAGGTATTTGTTCATTTCCCCCCCCCTTGGTTCCTGTGTTCCTCTCTCTTTCACTTTTTCCTTTCTCTTCTTGTAGTATTCCCTTTAGCATATCTTATAGTGCTTGTTTGGTGGAGATGTATTCTTTTAGCCTTCTTTTGTCTGGGAAACTCCTTATTTCACCTTCCATTTTAATTGAGAGTCTTGCTGGGTAGAGTAATCTTGGTTGCAGGCCTTTGTTTTTCATTACTTGGAATGTCTCTTGCCATTCTCTCCTGGACTGGAGTGTTTCTATTGCGAAATAAGCTGCTAGCCTTATTAGAACTTCTTTGTATGTTCCTGTTTCTCTATTGCTGCTTTTAAAATTCTCTCTTCATCTTTAATACTTGGCATTTTAATTATGATATGTCTTGGAGTAGACTTCTTTGAGTTCATCTTGATTGGGACTCTCTGTGCTTCCTGAAGTTGCATGCTTTTTTCCCTGTTCAGGTTCTGAAAATTTTCTGTCATTATTTTTTCAAATGAGGTTTCTATCCCTTATTCCTTTTCTTCTCCTTCTGGTATCCCTCTTATTTCAATGTTGTTGCATTTCCTGCCATTTTGGAGTTCCCATAAGCTATCTTCATATTTTTTAAGTCTTTTTTCTTGCAGCTACTCTACCTGGGTGTTTCTTTCCACCTTGTCTTCCAGCTCACTGATTTGGTCCTCTGCATCATCCAGCCTGTTTGCAATTCCTCCTAGTGTGTTTTTTATTTCCCAAATTGTATTTTTCATTTCTTCTTGGTTTTTGTTTATGGTTTCCATTTACTTTTTCATATTGTTGTAGTTCTCACTCAGTGCCTTGTAGTTGTCTGTGAGCTCCTTGAGCATCCTTATAAACATTCTTTTGAATTCTAGATCTGATAGTTTGCTTACCTCCATTTCATTTAGCTCTTTTAGTCGGGAGTCTTCCATTCCTTTTGACTGCCAGTTCTTTTTTTGTCTCCCCATTTTAGGTGACTCTTTTTGTTTGTTTCTGTGCTTCCTGGTATTCTGCTTTGCTAGCTGTCTTTGTAGGGTTAACTTCTATTTTAGGAGTTCTGTGGGATTCAGTGGTGTGGTCTCTCTGATCTCCATGTATGGATGCTCTAGGGTTGCCCTTTCCTCTGTTTGTGTGGGCTCCTTTGTTGTATTTAGGCTTTTACCTTTTGGTGGTTCCTTTGTTGGTGGGTTCTCTCCTCCAGAAGGTATACTGATATTCACGGCTCCCACATATTCTTGCATGTGATCAGTGGCAGGGGATAGGCAAAATGGATTAAGACAGTTGGAGAGTATTCTATAGTATTTAAGTTCTAACAAGTAGAGAAGAGATAGGAGATCCTTTGGATAAATATAGCATTAACCATGATATTTCACCCAACTAGCCACTTTTTATAATAGGTGAAAGAGAGAAAGACTGTTGTTAGAGGGAAGGAGGATTGTGAGGTCGATCCAGAAAACAGATTACTTGTGCAAGGTTAGATGGTGCGATATAGTGAGAGTAAAGAATGGAAAGTAGGTGTAGTGTGTGAGAGAATAGAGTTTAACCACAACAATGATGAAGCTCAGGAGAATAAGGTAAATGGGCTAAGATCAGCAGGTATGCCATGTAGTGTTTACAACTGTATGGAACAACAATTATTTACAGTAGTATTGGAACAACAATAATATGACAAGAAATACATGATTTAGATAACAAGAATAAAAAGTACACGATCAAGAATAGTGTGTTATTGGAACATGAGTGAGGTTAAGGAAGGAAAATTGAAATACACTATGAAAGAGAGAACAAGGAAAACTAATCAAACAATGCAATTAAACAGAGAAAGAAAAAGGAAGAAAAGTAAACAGAAAGAAGAGAAATTTAAAAAATGGTAAGAGAAGTAAAAATAATAAAATAATAATAATTCAAATAAACAATAAAATGCCAATTCTATGGGGTGGCAAAGTGAAATTTGTCTAGTTTCTCAGTTTTGGGGATTAGCCTGTACTCCCTCCTTGCATCTGTCTGTGGTCCTTTCACAAGTCCAGGTCTTATTGTCTCACTTGGGGGAAGAAAGAAAAAGAGACAGAGAGAGAGAGAGGAAAGATAAAACTAAGCCTCCTGCTGACTTAATCCATTGAGAGAGTTTAGCTAGTCTTCCTGGATGCCACAGGAAGGGTGGGTGGGCTTTGTTTTTCTCCCTCCCTGAGGTTTTGTGAGTATGGGGGCCAGGTGTGGGCCACAATATTCACATTGTCCAGCCTTAGCCCAGGTCCTTTGTGAGGTGCTGTGTCCCCACTGTCCATCTGTGTCAGGCAAGCACCTTTAACCCACCAATTGCACCAAGGTCCATATAGTGTGCTTCCTCCTTGCTTTCAGTGAGCCCACTGTGGCTGGAGCCTGCTGCTGGAAAATCAGCCAATCACCCTCAGAGTGAGTGGTGTGAGCCAGCCACTGGGCAAGAGTTCATTACAAAGCAGCTGCGGTCCTCTTTTTTTTTTTTTATTTTTGAGTAAAAGCCTCTTGTTTAAGCTCACCGTTCTTAACAAGCATTGCTGGGCTTTTCATACAGCCCCACTTTCTAACCAGACTGGAGGCTATCCATGTCAGTGTCCACAATGGCCCAATTCTTCTCCCTTCTCCAGCTATCACCCATTTCCCCAATTTCTCTGGTAATGACCTAGCCAGCATCCCCAGTCCCAGCAGGTGTACACAGCCTCTGTGTCTCCCACTTCATCTCTATTGCTCCCAGCTACTTTAAGCATCCAGGTCCCTCTTAGTGCTGGGCTTCCCTCCCTTCTCTGGTAGGGGAGGGAACTGGTGATCTAACTCTCCTCCAAGTATCCTGCAGCAGATGCCAGGTGGGTGGCCTTGTTCCCTGGGCAGATCCCAGAGACCTTAGCGTCCCAACACAATCCCCTCACCATCTGTTTTTCAATGTCCTCTACAACTTTTGGCTTGCAAACTTCATATAAGCTGGGATTCCATTGGCTGTTCAGTCTGTTCCTCAGAAGATCAGCTTGGTGTTCCAGCTGGGCACAGGGATAACTGGGCTGTACTCCACCTACCTTGCTGCTATCTTCCATCTCCCATTCTGGTTCTTAAGACATAGCCCTCCATGGATTCTGGAGGGCTATGTCTTCAACTTCAGAGGGCTTTTTCAACTTTGGAGGGCTTTTTCAACTTCAGAGTTGAAAAAGACAATAAAGTGAAAAGTACATTGGATAAGACCAACAACATAATAACTGATTTTTTAAAATCAGTGAAATAGCAACAGAAACTATTCAAACAAAAGCATGAGGAGAGAAAGACTAACCAAAAAATGAACACAGCATCAGAGAAATATGAAACACTATCAAACAGTCATATATATATATATATATATATATATATACACACACACACATATATACTCCATATTTATATATATGTATATATATATATATAAAATTGGAGTATCACTAGGCAGGGGCGATTGGATCAGAAAAATATAATGTCTTAAAATTTTTCCAAATTTGGTGAAAATTCTAAATCCATAAATATAAAAAGAAATTAACAAATTTAAGCAGAAAAAATGTAAAGAAAAACCACATCATAATCATATTGCTGAAAGTCAGTAGTAACAGAAAATCTTAAAAGCAGCCAGAGAGAAAAGACACATTACGTAGAAAGGATTAAAAAAAAAAATAAGAACATCAGAAAACCTCACCTGCAAACTACGTAAACTAGAAGATATCTCTAAAGCATTGAAAGAAAACTGTTCAAATTTTTACATGTGGTGAAAATATATTTCAGACATATAAAGGAACGAAGGATTTTTCGCACTAAAAAGAAAGTGAAAAGAATACATCAGCAGCAGACTTGCACTATAAGAAGTGTTAAAGAAGCTATAGCTGGTGTGGCTCAGTGAATGAGCATCAGCTTCCAAACGAAAAGGTCCTAGTTCAATTCCTGGTTAGGGCATCAGTTGAGGGTGGGGGAGGGGGCATGCAAGAGGCAACCAATTGATGTTTCTCATCTCTCACATCAATGTTTCTCTTGTCACTTTCTCCCATATTTCCATTCTAAAAATAAGTAAAATTTTAAAAAATATATTGTAAATGAAATGTTAAAGGGAGTTCTTCAGGCAGAAGGAAAAATATACCAAATGGAAATTTAGATCTATACAGGTAAAGTAATGAAAGTGCTGGAAATTAAATGTTTGTGGATGAATATAAAATTTTCTGTTTATATATAGATGTGTATGTGTGTATTATACTACCTCTATATTATGTAGCATTTGTATGTATTGTACTGTTTCTCTGGTATTTCTATGTACAGGCAATAAGCAGTTGGAATCTCATATTTAAAATTGGTACCATTAGCAATATAATATAAAAGAATTATATACATAGGGATAAAGTTGCCAAAATATCTGTAAGACCTAACTTCAAAACTACAAAGTAGGCTTCAGATTTCCGGTCCAGCATGTAAGGAGTCATAACTATTCAAACAACAATTAAAAAGCTGAACAAACTGAAAATATCACCCACTCTTCTTAGCTCCATCAGAGAAGTAGGGTCACAGAGCAAACTACTGACCCAAAAGTTGGAGAGACAAACAGGAGGATCAGAAACTGAGAATCACAACCTACTGGAATTGAAACAGAAACCTACAAGCAGAAACGTCCATGAGAACTAGTGTGGAGATATGAAAATCTAAAACTCTGGGGATGGGGAGACAGTTATGGGGGACACCCACAGGTTTGTGAGTTTTACCTCCAGAAGCTCTGCCAGGGCCTCACAGTGAATATTGGAGGGAAATCTCATGTTTCCAGTAGGAGGAAGGTAAAAGGAACCTTCTGAAATACACCAGCAGAGCTGTCTCTTAACAAGGCTGCCCTTGGGAGACACTCTTGTCAGAACTTAACCTACCTAAGGGAAAGGAAATACCTAACCCCTGCTCCCTGTAGCTTTCCACATGGAGGAAGGAAAATTACCCAACTCTAAGCCCCTGTAGCCAAACTGTCGGACTTAAGAGGGGGCTGGGAAGGAAGGGTACTGAGAAGCACTGGTGAAGTTCACATTCCAGGGACATAGACTAACTAGAAGACTGAGACCTAATTATAGGACTAATAGAATGCTTCTCTTCCACCCTCATCTTACCACTACATTACCAAAGGTCTGTTTCTAAAGTATATAATGTTATGCATGAAAGTGGACTTGAATTAGTTGTATATGTGGATCACAAATTCTAAGCAATCACCAGCAAAAGAAGTATAATTGATATGTTAAAAAAGGAAAGTGGAATCATACAAAACTTTATTCATAAAATTTTATTCATAATTGCCAAAACTTAGAAGCAACCAAGATGTCCTTAAGTAGGTGAATTGATAAATAACCTGTGGTACGTTCAGACAATGGAATATTAACACTGCTTAAAAAAAGAAAGAAAAATGAGCTATCAAGCTTTGAAAAGACATGGAGGAAACAAATGTGTATTACTAAGTGAAAGAAGACAATTTTAAAAGGCTATATACTGTATAATTCCAGCATAAAACCCTCTAGAAAAGACAAAAGTAACAGACAATAAAAAGATCAATTGTTTCCAGTAATGCCTTTACTAGAGAGAAATGAATAGGCAGATCATGGGATTCTTTAGGGCAGAGAAACTATCCCATATGGTACCATAATGGTGGTTGCATGTCATTATACATTTGTCAAAACCCATAGCATGCACATTAAGAGTGAACCTTACTATAAACTATGGACTTTGGGTGATAATGTGTCAGTGCAGATTCATCTGTTGTAACAAGCGTACCATTTTGGTACAGGATTTTGATACTTGGGGTGGTGGAAAGCGAGTAGGGAACAGGGTATAGGGAACTCACTGTACTTTCCACCAGATTTATAAACCTAAAACTGCTCTAAAGTATTACTACTTTTAAAGTACAAAATTTTGCTGAGAGAAGGTAAAGATCCTAAATGTATAGAGATATGCCATATTCACAAATTAAAATTAAGTATTAATGTCACGTTTCCTGCATTGTTCTGTACATTTAATGCAATCTCAGTCAAAATCTTGGCAGCATTTTTTATAGAAACTAACAATCTGATTGAAAACTTAAGTGAAATGGAAAAGACCTAGAAAATGAAAACAGTGTTATGAAAGAAAAACAAAATTGGAAGACATAAACTACTTGAGTTTTAAGACTTACTTTCAAGCTATAGTAATTAAGACAATGGTGTCAACATAAGAATAGACATATAAATCAATGGACAGCTTAGAAAGTATACATATAGCTCACTGGTTTTCAAGAAAGATGCCAAGTAATTTAATAATGAAAAGGTAGTCTTTCCAACAAATGTTGAATTAATTAACCAGAGGGGAAAAGTGAAACTCAACTCTTACCTCACACCATATACAAAAATAGCTTGAAATGAATTACAGATTTAAGTACAAAAACTAAAAATTAAAAACATCTGTAAGGAAGTGGTATGGAAAATTCATCTAGCAATTTTATGGGCTTAATGAAATTTGTGTCAAGTTCTTAAAAAATACTGATTTAAATGTCAGCTCATAGAATTGGTGTCAGCATCAAATGGAAACAGAAGATTAGTCTTCTGACTCAGGATATTCTGTAACTATAAGCATCATTTACCATCAATGCCTCAGTTTAGTAAATGTGTGGTAAATATTGCTACCATAGTGATAAAATATAGTTGCAGAATTAATTTTTAATAGCTTTGTTACAGTCCTATATCTGTAAGTCAGAGTATCTTAAGTTTTTATTCACTTAAATGTTGGTTTATTTTCATGAAGGCAAGTATATGTGGTAGAGTGACTTTATACTTTCAACACTATGTGTATTGTCTACTTATAGATGATGTATTTGGGCTCATTGTAAGTGGATTTCTACAGAGTTTTCAAGATCCATTATTATTGGATGTCCATGAACTTTTGGTCATATAATTAATTGGTAATACATGGGGTTTCTTGGGTGTTTGGTTTTATCACTCCCATACCCCCACACACGATTATGAGATTATGATGATCAGTTGTAAAAGGTTATGTTAAAAGAATTGTAACCATCGATTGTATGTTTAAGCCTAATAATGCATGTTTAGTTCATTTTCATTTTTAATTTTTTTTTTCATTTTAGTAACGATGATGTTATGTTGATTTCTGTGGAAAGCCCTAGTTTGAAAACACCAGTCACATCAAATCTAACAGGTATCTTAAATTGATTAAAATATAGTCTATCAAATTAGAGAGCTTCAAATCAGCATTTGTTTAGATAATTGAATATCATCTTTCAATAAAATAAAATTCTCTCAAAAATATTTTAAGTTATATTTGATTTATATTACTTAAGTAAATAAGTGACCTCTTAATATAATTGGGGTTTCTTTTTAAACTTGTATTTATCAATGTGTGGCCTTTTCTTTCTGTACTGTTTGTTTAATGGCTTTGTAAGTTATAAAACTACTTACCTTTTATATACATTATTTTTACTTGTTTGTTCTAGCCTGTGTTGGTGGTTTTTTGTCTTGACTATTAAAGTTATCTCATAGTCTACCTAAGGTTTATAGTTTGGCTATTCCTCAGTATCTTTAATTACTTTTTTAATTTTCAGTGTTTTTATAATACTGTTGTTGCTCTTTACAGTTACACTTATTGTTACACTTATATAAAAAATCTTTAACCTTAAATTTCCAGTAAGTTTCCTCTCAAAATAACGTTTTATTTTTTATTTATTTTATTGTTTTTCAAATACAGTTGTCTCCATTTTCCCCCATCTCCCACTCCCCACCCTCAGTCCTACCTCCCTTTGGCTGTGTCCATGGGTCCTTTATACATGTTCCTTGATGACCTTTCCCCTTCTTTCCCTCATTATCCCCCTCCCCACTCCCCTCTGGTTACCGTCAGTCTATTCTTTATTTCAATGTCTGTTTATATTTTGCTAGCTTGTTTGTTTTGTTAATCCGGTTCCACTTACAGGTGAGATCATATGGTATTTGTCTTTCACCACCTGACTTATTTCACTTAGCATTCTACTCTCCAGCTCCATCCATGACATATCACTTCACACCAGTCATAATGGCCATCATAACCAAATCAACAAACAAGTGCTAGAGAGGTTGTGGAGAAAGGGGAACCCTAGTGCACTGTTGGTGGGAATGCCCACTGGTGCAGCCAATGTGGGAAACAGTATGGAATTTCCTGAAAAAAACTAAAAATGGAACTGCCTTTTGACCCAGCAATTCCACTGCTGGAATTACACCCTAAGAATCCTGAAATACCAATTCAAAAGAACCTGTGCACCCCAATGTTCATAGCAGTACAATTTATGCTAGCCAAATGTTGGAAGCAACCTAAGCGCCCATCAGTAAATTAATGTATCAAAAATTATGGTACATTTACACAACGGAATACTATGCAGCAGAAAGAAAGAAGGAGCTCCTACTCATCAAAAACTCTTTTGTTGGCCCATAATTTTTCATT
This sequence comes from Phyllostomus discolor, assembly GCF_004126475.2. Classification (NCBI taxonomy): domain Eukaryota; kingdom Metazoa; phylum Chordata; class Mammalia; order Chiroptera; family Phyllostomidae; genus Phyllostomus; species Phyllostomus discolor. Next base: position 106,430,609 of record NC_040905.2, on the reverse strand, counting down.
CAAAGTTCTCCATTTTCTTTTCATTTTTTGTGATATATTAGAATATTTGCATCTTAATTTCAGAAATTTTTGCCTGTGCTTATATAGCTACTTAATTGTCCCTTTGGTATGGGCAGTTAAGATTATGAATAAAGCCCTGGCTTGTGTGGCTTAGTTGGTTGAGTGTTATCCCACAAACCGAAAAGCTGTGGATTCAATTTCCAATTAGGGTACATGCCCAGGTTGTGGGTTCAATACCTGGTTGGAGCACATGGAAGAGGCAACTGATTGATGTTTCTCTCTCACATCAGTATTTCTTTCCCTCTCTTTTTCTGTTTCTTCCCCTCTCTTTGGAATCAATAAAAGAAAAATAATTTTTAAAGATTGTGAATAAAATAGCTTAAGGAACAGTAAACATTTATCTGAGGCTTTCTTAGTGGTTCTGTGAAGAATGCTTAGCCATCTCAGATAGCCTAATCCAAAGATACTGAATAGAAAATATGTACATTTCCAAGTTTATTTCTCAAATCCTATTTATTAGGATTTGACTCTTTTAAGAGTTACTAATACAGTTGTAAAGTTACAGAAGGATAACATCTTTTGAACCAAAATTGGATTTTGTTTTGTACTTGCTCGTCAGTCTTCAGAATAAAGTCAATTGAGTTACTTTTTATGATTGTATAATAAATTGATAATTAGCACTCCTTTATTGTGTTTCAGAATTCATATATAATGAAGTCCATAAATATTTAATATTTTAATGAACTTGTCAAATGATCACATTTTAATAATTTTCTTTCAGGCTCTGGAAAAGTTACATCAGGAAATTCTAATAATTTACCTAATGCTGATACTGAAGTTATTATGGTAGGTAATACATACTGTCCTTGAAATGTTGTTTATTTGAATATGTTAGTTCTAGGAACTTTAGTTTGCTGCATGTTGGATGGTTTAGCTTTGTTATTCATTCTTTGAGAGATTTGTTCTCTAAGATATTTCTGTCTGACTAGTTGGTATAACCAGGTTCCAGTCTAGCTTAAACATTTAAAAAGCAAACAGCTAATGATAAACATATTTTACAGTCATGCATACCAAATTAATTTATTTGGATTCTGCCTAGTCATATTCTCAGAAACTATACAGTATTTCATGAGTTTCTTTGTCACAGGAGAGTTAAGTTAAACCATAAAAACTTAAAAAAAAATGTTCAGTCTCTAGCTTCTGTATAGTAGTTTAAAATGATGAATTTTATTTTTAAAAACCATTTTTATTATTGAGGCAAAAATCTAATTTTTTAAATCTAACTTTTCAGGCTATAGAGAAAAAGAAACTTGGTTCTGTGATTGATCTGACAAAAGAAGGCCTATCAAACTGCAACACAGGTAAAGGATTTGTCTTTTAAAGAGGGAAGAATAACAACTCAAAATGTGTTTGGCTTGTTTGTTAAGTTTGTTTTTGTGTGCGTGTCTTTTATAGCTCTATGCAATTTAGTCACATGTATAGACTCATTTATTTGTCAGCACAATCAAATTACACAGCTGTGCTCTCACTATAGGATTCCCTCATGCTTACCATTTTATAGGCACACCTATTTTCTGCCCTCAGTCCCTTAACCAGGACAACCATGAATCTGTTTTTACCTTTATACTTATGTTATTTGATGATTTTATATAAATGTGATGATATAGTGTGTATCCTTCTGAGATTGGCGTCTTTCACTTAGCATAATTCCCTGTGAGGGTCATTTAAGTTGTTGGGTGTATTAGTAGTGTTATTTTCTGTTGCCCAGTAGTATTCCATGATATGCATGTACAACTGTTTATGCATCATAGTTTATGCATTCACTCATTGAAAGATATCTAGGTTGTTTAAGGCTATTATGAATATCTTTTTTTTTTTTACCTGTGACACACAAGTTTATTTCCTCAATCATAACAATGGCAGTTGTGAGACTACACTAGAGCATGTAAATAAATCCAACAAAAGGCACTGGAGAAAAAAGGAGAGACTTTATTGAAATAACAGTTTGCAAACCTGGAAAACAAGGCCTTGATTACAAACAAAGTGTGCTCTCCTGAGATAAAGAAGAGGCCATTTTTTTTGTGTGTGGTAAACCTCCAATCCATAGTTCCCATTTTAATCTGCTTCATGTAAATGAGGTTTCCAAATTTACAATTTAGATTGTTCGGTATACCTTTCGGGGTTTCTTTTTGCATCTTTTGTATTTTATTATTGTTCAAGTACAGTTATCTGCCTTTTCCTCCCACCCCAGCCACCCCTGTGGGGATGGTATATATTTAAATAAGGGTAGATTTTGTACAATTCTGATTGGTTGGGGCAGGCCATGGACTATTGGTTGGATGGTAACTTGGCAATAACTGAACAAAGAACTTCTCGGCAGTGACTGACTCAGGCAGCAGGGTAAACACACAGGGGAAACCAAGAGTTCAGCTTGTGGTTCATGGAGGGCCCTGTCAGTAAACATCTAGATTGTTAATTTTGAAGTTAGGACCACTTTATTGTAGGGAGGGAATCTGAGTCCCTCTCAGTAGATGAATTCCTTCTTGGCGTTCACAGGCATATCATGGAAGTGTAGAGAGAGTGACAGCAGTGCCTATTTCTCAGATTTAAACAAGAAGAAATAAAGTACAGGCTTTGGAGGCTGGTAATCAATTACACAGTTTCATCTCTTTATAACTATATTTGAATGTTTATGGTACTTTTTCATGAAATGTTTGAATTCTACTTATTAGCATGAGTAAATTATGTAATTTTTTTTAAAATGGAAGTTAATATAGGGAGTGTACGGTTCAGTTCCTTTTCTTTTTTCAACTGTGAATCCAACAAAAGTTGGAACCATTAGAGTCTCCAGGTATCTCATGATAGATTGTAAAACCCTTCAATTTCTGGTTTAAAAATGAAGATTTAAAAAATGAATTGGAGAATCTTCCTGTCAAGGTGGCTGCATAGGTGAACACGGCTCACCTCCTCACATAACCACATTGAAATTACAACTAAAGCAACCATCAGAAATTGAGTTGAGCCCTGGCTGGTGTAGCTCAGTGGATTGAGCACCAGACTGTGAAGCCAAAAGTTGCTGGTTCAAATCCCAGTCAGGGCACATGCCTAGGTAACAGGCCAGGCCAGGTCCCCAGTAGGGGGCACATGAGGGACAACCACACATAGATGTTTCCCTCCCTCTCTTTTTCTCCCCCTTCCCCTCTCTCTAAAAATAAATAAATAAAATCTGGAAAAAAAACTTTAAAATGGGAAATTTTTTCAGATTTTATTTTATTGTTTATTTTTAATAAATAATTTTTTATTATTTCATAAATGTTGAACAGAAGTCTGACAATTATGGAATTAAACCACATCCATCAAGGGGTAGAGATGTAGAACAGGCTGGTCCCACATTCATGTGTGGTGGGTAAAAATTCAGGAGGAATATCTCAGGAGTGAGGAGTCCCAGCCCTACAGCAGGCCCCCCAGCCCAGGGTTCCAGTGCCAGGAAGATAAGTTCCCATAATTTTTCACTGCAAACACTAGCAGGGATTCAGTCAGTGGAAGAAACTTCTGCTGGAGTCCCAAGCAGTTCCCCTTGAAGAATCCACAAATGAACTTACTCAAACTCACTCCCTTTGAGCTCCAGCACCTCCATAGCAGCTTGAAAGGCACCAGTGGCATACAGAGAGGAAGTGAAGCATCTGGTTTCAAAGTGGGAGTGGGGAGACAGCTCTCTCCCGGACAAATGTGGGCAGGTACACTGTCCCTTTTCTGAGCCCTCCGCTAACAAAGCTGCAGAGCCAACAGGCAGGTCCTGTATCTGAGACTCCATCAACCTGGCTAACACTATTTGCCCCACCCTGGAGATCCCCTGAGACTCTATCCCACAAAACTTATGGGCCTACCCAAACTGTTAACCGTGACTTTTCCGTATGAATGGCTGGTTTTGGCTCATGCTTCACATCTTCCTAAATGCTCTCAGACAAGCAACAGCCAGCCTCAGTAACACCCCAATGTCCATACCACTTGCTAAGAGGCCACAGGCCTGGCACTAGCAACAGCCAGCCTGGATTCACAGCTTGGCTTCACCTGGGAATGTCCAAGGCCAGCACAAGTAGCAGCCATCCCAGATTGCTGTATAGCTCATGCAGGGGGGCTCCAGGCAGAAAACAGGTTGGGGCTGACCTTGGCCTGTACCACCTGGATAACCTCGGGGCCAGCACACCCAGTGGACAGCTACAGACTACATCAGAGTACCACTACCCTTCCCCCACACAGGTGATTATCCATGGAGTATAGAGGTTGGTGGTCAGTGGTCATAGCCAGTCCTTGGAGCTGACTAGCCTGGGTAAATCACTTCCATTGACCTGTCAAGAGCAGTCAAGGCTCAACTACAAGAGGTGGGTGTACTCAGCCCACACAAAGGGCACACCTCAAGTACTCACAGCTTGGGTGATAGGAGAGGCTGTGCCACTGCACCCTACAGGACACTTACTATGCTAAGCCATTCTACCAAGACACAGAGTCATAGGAGCTATAGTGAATACATAGTAAAACACACAGGGAGGCTGCCCAAATGAAGAGACAAAGAAACATGGCCCAAATGAAAGAAAGATCAAAACTCCAGAAAAAGAGCTAAACAAATTGGAGACAAACAATCTATCAGATGCAGAGTTCAAAACACTGTTTATAAGGACACTCAAGGAACTTAGTGAGGACCTCGACAGTGTAAAAAAAGATCCAATCAGAAACAAAGGATTCACTAATTGAAATAATGAACAATTTACAGTGAAACACAGTAGAGTGAATGAAGCCAAAAATCAAATCCTTGATTTAGAACATAAGGAACAAAAAAAACAACAACAACGATGCAGAACAACAAGAAGAAAAAAGAACCCCCTAAAATGAGGATAGTATAAACAATCTCTGGGACAACTTTTAAGAGGTCCAACATTCCCATCATAGGGGTTGTAGAAGAAGAGAAAGAGCAAGAGAGATTGGAAATCTATTTGAAAAAGTAGTAAAAGAAAACTTGCTTAAAATGGTGAAGGAAGTAGACATGCAAGTAAAAAGATGGATGCAAAGAGGCCCACTCCAAGACACATTGTAATTAAATTACCAAAGGTTAAAGGTAAAGAGAGAATCTTAAAAGCAGAGAAAAGAAGAGAAAAACAGTTAGTTACATACAGTGGAATTCCCATTAGACTGTCAGCTGATATCTCAAAAGAAACTTTATAGGCTAGAAAGGATTGGCAAGAAATATTCAAAGTCATGAAAAGCAGGGTCCTACAGTCGAGATTGCTGTATCTCAAAAAAAGTACCATTTAGAATTAAGGCAGATAAAGAGCTCACCAGACAAGAAAAAACTAAAGGGTTCATCATCACCAAACCATTATTATATGAAATGTTAAAGGGACTTATTTAAGAAAAAAGTCAAAACTATGAACAATAAAAGTGGGAAAAATTACAAATCTGTCAACAATTAAATCTAAAACACAAACTAAGCAAACAACAGGAACTGACACAGAATCATGGATATGAAGAACAGATGGGAGGTGGGGTGTGGGAGAATGGGTGAAGAAGTGAGGGGATTAAGAAGTATGAATAGGTAGTTACAGAATAGCCATGGGGATGTAAAGTACAGTGTAGGAAATAGAGCAGCCAAAGAACTTATATACATGACCCATAGACATGAACAGTGGTGTGGGCAGTGCTGGATTGGAGGGGGGCAAAAGGGGAAACATTGGAAACACTGTAATAGCATAATCAATAAATTATAATTAAAAAGGAAAATGAATTTGAGTCCATTATGAGGTTATCAGTTGCTTTTTTAAAATTATATTCTGTTGATTATGCTATTACAGTTATCCTGGTTTTTCCCCCACTGTACCCCCCACTCCCTCAGGCAATTATCCCCCCACCATTGTTCATGTCCATGGGTCATGCATATAAGTTCTGTGGCTACTCCATTTCCTATACTGTATTTCACATCCCTGTGGCTATTCTGTAACTACCTATTTATACTTAATCCCCTTACCTCTTGATCCATTCTGCCCCTCTTCACTCCCATCTGGCAACCTTCCAGTAACTAAGTTCTTTTCTCTTGCTTCTAAGAGTCTCTTGTTGTCTTTAACCTTTGGCAATTTAATTATGATGTGTCCTGGAGTGGGCCTCTTTGCATCCATCATAATTAGGATTCTCAGCACTTCCTGGACTTGCATGTCTATTTCTTTCACCAAATTAGGGAAGTTGTCTTTCACTATTTTTTTAGGTCGATTTCCAATCTCTAGCTCTTTCTCTTCCCCTTCTGGCACCCTATTAGGGGGAATGTTGGATCTCTTATAGTTGTCCCAGAGGCTGTTTATACTATCCTCATTTGGGGGGGATTCTGTTTTCTTCTTGTTCCCCATGGTTGTTTTTTTTTGTTGTTGCTTATGTTCCAAATAATTAATTTGATTCTCAGCTACTATTGTTTCCATGTAAATTGCTCATTATTTCAATTAGTGTATCCTTCATTTCTTTTATTTAAAAGGTTTTATTTATTTATTTTTATAGGGGAAGGGAGAGAGAAAGAGAGGGAGAGAAACATTAATGTGTGGTTGCCTCTCACATGCCCCATACTGACTGGGGACCTGGCGTGCAACCCAGGCATGTGCCCTGACTGGGAATCAAACCAGCGACCCTTTCGTTTGTAGGCCAGCACTCAAAACACTGAGCCACACCAGCTAGGGCACAATTAATATTTTGTTTGTTTCTTACTTGTTCTTTTTGATGGGTCTTTGTCTCCTCAGTTGGCAGCCTCCCTATGTTTGTTTCTGTGTATTAGATAGAGCTGCTTTGCCTCCATATCTTAGTAATGTGGCCTAATGTAGTAGGTGTCCTGGTAAGGTCCAGTGACACAGCCTCCCCTATCACCAGAGTTGGGTACTCAGAGTGTACCCTTTATGTGGGCTGAGTACACCCTCTTGTAGTTGAGCCTCAATTGCTGTTGGCAGATCAATAGAAGGGATTTACCCAAGCAATTCAGCTGCAAGGACTGGCTGTAACCACTGAGCACCTCCCTCTACCCTCCATGGAGGATCAGCTGTTCAGGGGCAGGGTACTGGTACTCCAACATGGTCTGTAGCTGTCCACTGGTGGGCAGGCTCTGGGGGTTCCCGAGTTGTGCAGCCCATGGTCAGCCCCAACCTGTGTTTTGCCCAGTGCACCCTGTAAAGTAATTTGGGATGGCTGCTTTTTGTGCTGGGCTTGGAGATTCCCAGGTAAAGCCAAGCTGTAAATCTAGGCTGGGTGCCTTTAAGGTTCACTGAAACCAGTGTTGCTTGTTTGACAAGATTTAGGAGCCAAGACCAGTTATTCCTATGGAAAAGCAACTTGGGTGCACCCATAAGTTGGGTAGGGTAGAGCTTCTGTGGATCTCCAAGGTGGGTCACACAGTGTTAGCCAGGGTGATGGAGTCTCAGATATGTGTGGCACTAGCCTACCAGCTCTGTGCAGGGAGGGCTCAGCAAAGGGACAGTGACTTTTATGCCAAACACTTTGGCCTTTCCCAGTCTTCTACTGGTGCCCTTCAAGCTGCCACGTCGGTAATGGAGCTCAGAGGGAGCAAGTCTAAGTAGGTGAGTCCATTTGTGGGTTCCCCAGGAGGAACTACTTAGGGTTCCAGCAGCCTCCTCCATCGACAGTCCCACTGGTTTTCTCAGCCAGAAGTTGTGGGTACTTATCTTCCTGGCATTAGAATCCTGGGCTTGGGGGCCTGGTGTGAGTCTGGGACTCCTGGCTCCCAAGACATCCCTCCCGAATGTTTATCCATGTGGGTGTGGGGCCAGCCCATTCTGCATCCATGCTCCTCCCACCAGTCTGAATGGATGTTATTTCTTCAGTTCCATAGTTGTTGGACTTTCATTCAACTCAATTTCTGACATTCCTGATTGATGGTTATTCTATATTTTAGTTGTAATATTGATGTGGTGGTGCAAAGAGGGAGCTGTGTCTGCCTGTGTCACCATGTTGACCAGAATCAGTTACTTTTTAATTATTACTCAATTGTTTCTAAACTACATGGTATAGGATCTGAGATAGAGTAAAATAAAAAGTAAGAATGCATATTAATTTGCTTAATAAAGTGAGTCATCCCTTTTATTTGGGGACTTCAGTTTGGAAAGATAAATCATGCTAATTCATGATGCTAACTCATGGAGTTGTGAGTCTGTTTTACAGAGTGTCCAGTTCTGATTAAGAGTCACATCACACTTGAACCATTTCCCATGTTCCCAGTCTTGGTGAATATTTTCACCAACTCACCCAGTTTCCCAAGCCAGAAGTGAAGGAGTCACTTTTGACTCTTAGAACTGCCTCATTCCACTATCTAGTCAGTTTTCAAGCCTATTGGTTCTGTCTCCTTATTTCAGAATTTTAGCACCTTTAGCCTCCTATATTACCATAACTTATTAACTAATATTTTTGCCCTAACTTACTGTTTTTAATGAATCTTCCAAGCTGCCACTAAAATATTATTTCTTATATATAAGTCTAGTTAATGTTTTTATCTTTAGTATAAAAATCTAAACTCCTAATAATAAAATATACAAATCATTAATGACTCAGACCCTGAAAACTTCTCTAGCTTTATTTCTACAAACTGCTGATAGAAGGAATGTTATGGAAAGTCGTATTTGTTAGAATTTTTTGTATGAAACTGTACACTTGAAATTTTAAGTTATTTGTGTCAGCTCTTGTGTGATGTTTAACCTACAGATTATGATTTCAAAAATCTAGTTCTAATTAATTAAAGCAGTTTAAAAAGGCTGTACAGACTCTTATAATTATAGTCACTACCTCTTCCAAAAAGATTTTTTTAACACCAGTAAATAATGTGGTTAATAAATAAATCACAATGTGGACTCTTAATTATCCTTGTCTGTCAAAAGAAAAATACAAATAAAATATTTCATTTGGAGAGATTCATAAAGAATATTACAGTTATATCACTGCAGTCACAATTGATCTAAAATAGTTTTATTGCTTATTAGAAATGTTCAAATTTTGAAATGGTTAGAAATTAGCATTCTGTCCAGCCCCTACACCTCTCCAACATGAAGCCCCTTTACTTACCATCCCCATATATACTCTCCCTAGTTGTTTTCAAACCATTCTTTAAAAAAAAATTTATTAATTAATTTATTTACTTTTAGAGAGAGGGGAAGGGCGGGAGAAAGAGGGAAACATCAATGTGTGGTTGACTCTCGCACACCCCCTACTGGGGACCTGGCCTATGATCCAGGCATGAGCCCTTACTGGGAATCGAACAAGAGACCCGTTGGTTTGCAGGCTCGCACTCAATCCATAGAACCACACCAACTAGGGCTCAAACCATTCTTGCACCTACTAAACTCTCTTTCTCTTCCTCACACACACATTTTCCCCCTTTTCTTTCTTCCTCTCACCATCTCTCTTCCACTGTCCCTTCTGTCCTCCTTCTTCCCCCGTCCACAATTTCCATCAATCTAATTCCCTCAAGACTAACATACACCTCAACAGCAGAGAGTCCTTCAACCCCAGCCTGCATGATTTTTAGCTTAAATTCCCAGGACTGTGTGTGTCACATATTTAAACAGGACTGTAAATAGCTCTGTGTTTGCAGATATCCTTATTGGCCTACAGAGCAGAATCCCCCTCTAAGACCACTGAGCAGAGAGAGCCCTCTCCCATGTGTAATTTGTCTGGTTCCAAGTTACACAATGACTTAAGTGTTTACCTTAAGTAGGGAATTTATCACATTAAAGGAAAATTCTCTATATTTGCTAACTCTGTATCTTGAACTTCTATCAAAAGTTTATCTTCACAGCTTTATAATTTTAGTTCACATTTAATTAGCACACACAGTATAAACTATTCTTTGCTAAAAGGCTAAGGGATCCATTATTGCAGATAAATTTAACTTCTTAAACCTTATTTCTTTACAGAAAATCCAGTATCCATGCTGGAGTCATCTATGAAATCTGTTTCAATCTCAAAAGAGACAACCCCAGTGACACAAAATGCAGCCCAGGTACTGATAGGAAATGCCCTGTAAGGATTAGTCATTCTAAATTGAGTGGAAATGGAAGTGCCCTTTTCACTCATGAAGAAATACTTGGGTTACATTTTAGCTTAAAAAGCACTTTAATGTGTTTTTGAAATTGCTATTGTGAGTCTACTTAAACAATTAAAATAACTTAATTGAATTTTCCAGAAGCTACAGAAATTAAAATAAATATGATTTTTTACTCAACAAATTGGAAAAGATTTTGAGTAGTAACAGCCATTTTGATGAAATGGAGGGAAATGGGCATTCACTTTTCGTGTAAATTAGCACAGTTTTGGGGAACACAGTTTAGATATGAGATAGAAGATAGAATATTACCCAAAATGTCTGGGCCCTAACCCATTATGGATTAGCGATATTCCAGAATGTAGAAATTAGGCTGTTTAACTCCAAAAGAAGCCTAAGCTTGAAAAGACAGGGTTCTGCCTTACATATTCTTGAAACATCCCTTTGTTCTTATTGGGTTGGCTATAAAGTCCTTTTAGTTTTTTCTATAAAATAAAAGACACATTTTTCATCTTCACCAAACACTTTATCGATGTGGATATTTTAAGTGTATCGACTATCTCCCGCATGGTATAATGTTGATTGCTTTCAAGTAATGTCTTGATTTGATCATTGTCATCTTTAACTGGTCTACCCAACCGTGGAGCACCGTCCAGTGAGAAATCTCCAATATGAAACTTTGCAAACCACTTTGGACATGTTCTATCAGTCACAGCACTTTCTCCATACACTGCACAAATCTTTTTTTGCATTTCAGTTGCATTTTTCCCTTTATTGAAGTAATAAATCATAATATGCCAAAAATGTTGTGTATTTTCTTCCATCCTCAATATTAAAATGGCTGCACAAAAATTCACCAGTTTTGATAATTTTTTATTTTTAATGTATACTGATATGACAGCTGTCACAATACAATCTAACAAAACTGTTTCAAACAAAGTTAAAGATAACTAAGCGCTACTTAGAGCCATCTTACAGAAAAAACTAAACAAGCTTTTTAGCCAACCCAGTATGATTTTGATAAATGGATTGAGGAAACAATGTATTGTAGAACTGCAGTTGACTACTTTAAAATAATTAGAGCCCACCAATTCAGCTCACTAAACTTTTTATAAATCTGTTTTAGGTTCTTGAGTCTTTTGAGCATCTGCCACCTCTCCCAGCACCACCACCCCTACTGCCTGAACTGATAGAAAAAATTCGAGACACACTGCCTCCCCAGAAGCCTGAGCTCAAAGTGAAACGGGTGCTGAGACCCAAGGGCATTGCCCTGACTTGGAACATCACCAAAATCAATCCCAAGTGTGCTCCAGTGGAAAGCTACCACCTTTTCCTGTGCCACGAGAACCCTACTAATAAGTTGATTTGGAAGAAAATTGGAGAAATTAAAGCTTTACCACTCCCAATGGCCTGTACTTTATCACAATTTTTAGCTTCCAACAAATATTATTTTACTGTCCAGTCAAAAGACATTTTTGGACGATATGGACCATTTTGTGATATAAAATCCATCCCTGGGTTTTCTGAAACTCTTACCTAAAAGAACAAACTTCATTAATTATATATTGTACTACATTTTGTTTTGTTTTATATTTGTTTGTTTACAATATTATTCTAACACTATTCGCTATCTTACAGGGCCAATTAAGATTGTGAACCCTTTATATAGGGACAGTCATCTTCCCTATGTTATGGTGGTCTCTATTGTCATGAATTTCTTACTCAATAAGTACTTCCCATGGATATATTCCAAAACATGCACTATCTTGGATCCATGTTGGTGAGCTGTATTGTGTACAATACTTTTGATCACTGTGGAGCTGCTGCTGCTATCAGAAGCCTTAGAATACAGGCAGCCACCTTCTTTTCTAGTAACAGTCAACTTTTGATGATCTGCTTGTTGTCACTATAAGTGCAGGAAAAATCAGCTCTTCACTGAGGACAAATCATCCCTGGGGTTCGTCTCCAAGATTTTATGGAAATAAACGTCTTCCTGTTCTGTTGAAATTCTAAGGGCTATTTGTGCCCCTACCTCCTCTTTTGTTGTTGCTATGTCAATCATTTGGAGAAAAGCTTGGAAGTTTTCCCTAAATCCATTTCTATTCTTATATATAAAATAAAATTAGTTAAGCATTGTGTGCTTTGTACATAAAACACACATTCTCTTTTATAAAAAGCATTATCTAACCTGCTATTTCAGTTGAGGAAAATGGAATTATCTGCCTTAGATTTAAGGCTTTAATTTGCTAATTCCCTAATGCTACCCCTCGCTCATTTTCTGGCTGCTATTATTAGTTGAAGGAAGAACATAACATTAAATGACTCCAATAGATGTGTACTGTGCATACCCCTACCTGAAGGAGCACTGAGGTGAAGCTATGGCTAGCACAAGCAGCCCATCGAACTCAACAAGTGAACAAACTTGATAAGTATAGTAAGTCAGGGCCCAATTGGACAAATCTGGGATGCTGAAAAAACAAAACTGTGAAAGATAGTCTATTCAAAAAAGGTACTCTTTCATTTACATGGTGAAAGTATAGGCCTCAGAGGTGCTGAGCTTTTTTTTTTTTAAATGAACAGGAAATAGTTTTCCTTGGCATTTTATAAATGCCTTAACATCTTCAGTCATAAATAAAGCTGTTACTTTTCAGTCTCTGTGCCCTTCTAAAATATTACAACTGAAAGAGCCAGATTCTGAACTAAGTTTGATGAGATGATCTGCCCTCTGTGAGGTCCCATTTTGGGCTCAGAGCAGTGAGGTACAGGACAAGGGCTTCACTTGGGGGAGGATTGTACCCTTGGGTTGATGTAAACTGATATTCACTCATTGAGCCAAAAAACTTAATACCATAAACAAGAATTTGGTGCGCTTCACCAAAGTGAAGCTACGTCCCCAACCAGCAAATCTGCAGTGTTGATAGACACAGTCTTCGGCAAAAGAGCTTTCATGGTAATAGGACGAGGGAGGAAAGCTGACAGCAAGTATCTTAGGACTGGTAGCTCAAAAGGCAATGTTTCTTGACTTTTGGAAGGGCCAGATTCTCCACTTACCTATTAGTGACACCAAAAGAGAGAGAGCCTAAGGACACGATCCAGTACATGGTACAGAGAACAACCACCACCCCACTCTGTGAAACACTATGTACTTTTGGTGGGAAATCTTTATGCCTCCTTTAAGCAACAGGACTGAACTCTGATGAGCTAAATTGAAAAATGGCTATGGGGTAGTGTATGGAATCACCAGGGAACTGAGAGACTTGGGCTTGGAGAACAGAAAAAAAAAATACTTTGCAACAAATCCATAAAGTTTCAAACCTGGGACAGTTTATGCACTTCATATTCTACCAAGTAATGTGTTAAGACATTTGTTGATTTTAAAGATGGAGAAAAAGGCCCAATGAGCTTAGATGGTTTGCAAAAATCACAGACCCAGCCCATTCAAACCCAGCACCATGGTCCTGTGTTCCTGCTATATACACCACACTATACTTACTGCCTCATGGAAACTGGACAAGTGGAAAAATTCACTACTGTCATTGCTGCTATGTGGCTCAGGATGAAAACCATGCATCTGATTGGCTTCCCCCAGGCAGACATGGAAACTGCAAAGTGAACAAGAAAGCCAACATCTGGCATATTTGGTCAATGAGGGGTGCACTGTGCTGCCCTTGACACTCAAGGCAAGTGTGGTAGCTTTGTATTGTGTCCATTGTCACTAAGCTGAAACTACCTTTCCCAAGAGGTCCTTCCCTGGCTAGCTAAAGATTAGTGTCAGCCATGAGACATTGCATGAAATTCAGAAGCAGAAGTGAAATAACAGTTGTGTGTTACGTTCTGAAGGTGGGTACAGGACATCAGAACACATCAGCTGGGTGTAGTTGAACTGCTGCACCATGGACCTCCAGATCCTGCAGCTTCAGCAAGAGCCTCCTTCCACCTGTCTAAGTGCAGGGCACATATGTGGGTTGCTCTGTGCTTTTCCTACAGTCCTGTGATTCCCATGGCTTCAAGGGTGAATGTCATGATATACAGAAGCACTTCGAATTTGTGTGTACTTGCTGTTACCACATCCATTCTTCACCACTGCCACCTACCTGACCTCTAGTGATTCCAGGCTCAATACTAGATTCAGGGAACAGGTTGCATAGTCATTTGCTCTGTCACATTGGGCCAAGTGTAGCCATATAATAAATTCCTTGTTCTGTAGCTTCGATGGCTCCATCACTGAGACTGTGTGGTATGCTCACTCTGGAGATTTGAGTAGGGCCCTAACTTGTCCAACTGACCCACCAAAGTAACATGTTTCATACATGGTTCTCACAGAGTATTAATATAGGGGAGGGGCATGAGAACTAAACAAATAGACCAAAGTAAAGTCATGTTAGAGCCTGCTACATGCCACCAGGTATAGACTTGGTTAATCAAATCAAATCACAAGGAACTTAAAAAATTCTTGTAAAGATTACTATCAGTAGCTTGTTCATACCATAAATGTTTACTAATACCACAAAATAAAATGGACCACAAAATGTACCTTTTAAAATTTAAAGTTGCCGTGGTTGGTGTGGCTCAGTTGGAGCATTGTCCTGTAAACAAAAGGTTGAAGTTTCGATCCCCAATCAGGGCATGTACCCAGGTTGTGAGTCCAGTCCCCAGTCCTGGTATGTACTGGAGGCAACCAGTAGATGTTTCTCTTGCATTAATGTTTCCCTCCCTCTCTAAAAATAATGGGAAAAAATGACCTCAGGTGAGGATAAAAATAAAAGTTAAGCCCAACATTTTTTTCCACTCTCTATTTCTCCATACCAGTAATTTTTAATAGAAATTACAAACAGATACAAGCTCAATCTCTAGAAAAGTTGGGGTGGGGTCTCTCCTCTCTCTTTACTGGCGAGGCAAGACCACAACTCTGTGGAGTGGCTTTTCTTACTTGTCCACTTTGCTCAATAAACTTGCTACCTCATGTCACTCCAAGGTTCATTTTTGTTGTCATTTACTTTTTTAGAAATGATGTTTAGAAAGAGAGGAAGGGGGAGAGAGAGAAACATCAATTTGTTGTTCCACTTATTTATACATCATTGGTTGCTTCTTGTATGTGCCCTGACTGAGATCACACCTGCAATCATGGCGTATCGGGATGATGCTCTAACCAACTCAGTTACCCAGCCAGGGCCGTGGCTTCTTCTTGAATTCTTTCTTGCATGGAGCCAATCACCTTCTTAGCTTGGGGCTCGAGTCCCCAACAGGGACTCAATCCTCTGTAATCAGTATGAACTTCACAAACAGTGTCTGAAAGCCACTTCCAACACTTATTAACTGTGATTTGGGCAACCCATTTCATCTCTCTGTGCCTCCTTTGGTTGACTCCTACATTTTCTAATAGCCTCCCTCCCTCCCTTTCTCTTTCTTAACTGGTTCTACTGTGTGAGACCAAGAACCCTGATAGAGATAGGACTATGGTAGACAGTCAGACAGGCATGAGCAGAGCAGGACAATAGGGCAGATACCTTGCAACAGATACCTAGCAATGGGCAGAACTAGGAGAGCAAGTATTAGAAATAAGTATCATTAAGACCTCACTCCTGAGGCACCCTTTCCTCCCCTAGATTGTCTGCAGTCATGCAGGGTAGGTCTTCCCCCTGACCTTTTCTCCCCTGGCATGTACCTAATCATGTGGTAGATTCCCCCTGCTTGGAGAAAAAACAAGGGAGCTGGAGAAAAGTCCCATCCGACTTCCACACAGGGGCAAGAGATGACAAGACAGGTCCCAATAGGTCTGCTGAAAGAAGAAAGCAATTAACCCTTTTCAAGGGATTAAAAGGAGCCCCCTGGTGCTGACCAGTCTGGTGGAGACCACGATCCTGAAAGAAAACACCTGGAAAGCTGATGATTATTCTGTTGATATTCTTCCCTGGGACCACCCCTAAAAATCCCCACCTTTAAAAGCCCTTAGGATGGGGGACCCAGCACAGCACTCTCTATGGGGCATGCCCACACCTTTTCCCACCTTCTTCCCCCAGGGGCATTTCTCTCTTTCTCCTAAGTTCCAACAGCCCTTCTTCTGCATCTGTGACTTGTTCCACAAGCCCACACACCTCACCTAGTTTGTTTCATGGCTCACATCTTCAACCTCTGTGACTTTCTAAATAACCTTTCTCTTATAGTTTGAGTCTTGGTTCTAAATTCTTACTTAGCCAGAACTCAGTCAAGTACCAAGGTCGCTGAACCGAGTTTCAAATGCTGGTAACATTCTGGTGCTGTTTTTGGCAGCAATAGGGTCATCATAAGGAATTAATAAGATAACATATTGGGACAAAGCAAGCCCTTATTAGTAAATGATAGTGTATGTGGCTAGATATTAATCAGAGAAGGAAGCAAAGAGAATAAGACATTAAGAAACCTAATCTACTAGGAAGCCACAGCTCCACACGCTCAGGACATCCTCCACCCTCCAGACCTAATCCCCCAGGTGAGCAGGAATACCATCTTTACCAGTCACTAGTGGGAAGGAATAAAAACAGCAGGGGAAATTTCTCTGCTGGGTGCATGCCTGTAGAAGTCACGATGGCACAGCACAGGAGGAGGTGCTTCGACTATAAAGCATGCATGGTAGGAACCAAAATGGTGACTGTAAAGACCTGTCAGTCTAGCATGAGAAAAGGATTGGATTGGATAAGGGACACAGAACCCCAGAAGATCTAAGAAATGAATTAGTGAGTGGGAGGATCCAGTGCCAGCCCACAAAACCTTGGGAAGTTGGTTGGTTAGTTTGAAGGAGAGCCTGGCCCTCCCAAAACCAAGATAACATAATACCAGTTTAACAGATAATGTGTGTGTGTGTGTGTGTGTGTGTGTGTGTGTGTCTTTCACCCTTCTCTCCATCTTTCCCTCCCAAACCCAAGATAATATAATCTCAGTTTAACAAAGAATTTGTGTTTGTGTACATGTGTGTGTGTCTCTCCCCGACTCTCTCTCCCTTTCTCCTTCCCTCCCCACTGTGTGTGTGTGTGCGTCACTTGGTAACACATGCTGGCCGTCTGCTTGTGCATTTTCTCTCCATAGAGATGGTGAGATGTCCACCTCCCAGGACACAGAGCCATGTGGTCCTAGCAGCCACCTGGAGCCTGTGGTAGACCATGCAGGCCTTGGT
This sequence comes from Phyllostomus discolor, assembly GCF_004126475.2. Taxonomy (NCBI): domain Eukaryota; kingdom Metazoa; phylum Chordata; class Mammalia; order Chiroptera; family Phyllostomidae; genus Phyllostomus; species Phyllostomus discolor. Next base: position 106,413,384 of record NC_040905.2, on the reverse strand, counting down.
ACACAGCCAGGCAGCGCATAGCTGGGAACACAGCTGACCACATGGTGCCAAAAACAGAGACATGGACTGAACCAATGGCACAAAGTATCTGGACACTGGCCCTATTTCTGAGCCTGCTGAGAACAAGACTGAACTTTTTTCACAGAGGGACAAATGGAGATGAGACATTGGGAACCTGAGGGCAGCCTTCTATTTCGACCCAAATAAATTTTACCACTAGTCCACATCCTCCCATACATGGATCTCCCAGAACACTTTTCTTGCAACTGCATGAAAGAATGCAATTTCCCTTAGCAACATCAGACAGAAAATAATAATAATAATAATAATAATAAAAACTTTGCTAAGGGATGGGGAATTAGAAATACCATTTTTCCTGGGCAGCTGGTAATTTACTGGAGCAAGAGGGTTAGTAGAAGATGGTATGTCACTCAGAGGAGGCCATGGACACAGAAGAAAATTATTTTAAAAATCACATGTGAACATATTCCCAGTATGAAGATAGAGCCAGAGGTTGGAGTGATGCAGCCACAAGCCGAAGAACATGGTAGTGACTAGAAGCTGGGAGAGATAAGAAAAGATCCTCTTCCCATAGAACCTTTGGAGGGAACACAGCCTTGCTGATATCTTGAGGACTGACTTCTAGCCTCTGGAACTGTAAGAAAGTACATTTCTGTTGTTTTAAGCCACCACTTTTGTGAAAATTTGTTACAGTAGCCCTACAAGAACAAATACAGCCACTGGAGACAACCATCTGTTCAAAACAAAGACACTGGGTCCTTACCCATTATGATATGGAGGTGATTCCTCCTAAGTGCTCCTTGACACATTGGCTAGGAGGTGGCTTTACCTATTATGGGGGCCAAAAACAATGAGTACTTTTTCTTCTACCTCCTAAGTTCTTCTAGCTGGAACAAAAATCAAATTAACAGAGACAGTGTAACAGAAGAAAAATCAAGGTTTTAATACATGCAATGGAGAAGCCACAGGGCATGAAAATTCCAAACACAGGCAGTGTTGAGTATATAAGAAATTTCTGGACAAAGGAGAAAGGAGGAGAATGGGTTATTAGATATTAGAAATGAAAATGGGTGCTTTACAGGTAGTTGAGGAAGAGCACAGCATACACAGCACGAAAATCCTTGCTAGGCAACTCAGAAACAATGAGACGCAGGGAGTATCATTCTAACAGGTGCCTGCCTAGAGCACTCATTTACAATACTTACCATAATTCAAATTAGGCTAAGGCTGATGGGGAACTCTAATGTTGGAAAAGTTTTAATTTCAGGTAATAGGTATTAAGCTTTGTAATCAATGTATGTAAAAAGCTATTATTTCAGGAACTGAAGATATGACTCATTTCCACTCAGGAGGCCATAAGCAGTTCCACCGTTGTGCCTCAGGAGCACTGCAAGACATCGAGATGGTACCTGAGCCACTGTGCTCCAGGGTGAGATGTCCCCCTCCCAGGACACAGATAAAGACCACCACTCAGGGCACAGCTAAAAGAATGCTGCAGCTCTTTATCTGATTAACTTTTCCACTGAATTCCAAACCCCTTACCTACATTTTCCTTCTCCTTATAGGAAAGGTTGGTTTAAAATGGAATTTAAGAGGTTAAAGATGGTGGCGAGGTAGGTGGGAGCCAAGCCCACTTCCCCCTTCACTCAGCTGGAAAACCTAGCCAATCTTCTGAGGAACAGAATGAACAGTCAATGGAATCCCAGCTTATATAAGGTTTGGAGGCCAAAACTGTAGAGGACATTGACAAAACAGATGGTAAGGAGATTGCATTGGGGCAGTTATGTTCCTAGGACCTGCACAGGGGAACCAAGGCTGCTGTGGCCCCTGGCCCAGCACCTGTCACAGGATCCTTAGAGGAGAGCCAGATCAGCAGCTCCCTCCCCTACCAAAGTACAGAGGGCACTGTGGCACCAGGAGAGACCTGGATGCTTGAAGTCACTGGGGGTAATAACGATGAAATGGGAGACACACAGAGGTGGTGTTCACCCACTGGGACTGTGGATGCCAGCTAGGCCATTACCAGAGAAACTGGGGAGCCTGGTGAAACTTGGAGAAGGGAGAAGAGTTGGGCTATGTCAGACCCTGACCTGGATAGTCTCCAGCCTGTTTAGAAAGTTGGGTTATGTGAAAAGCCAGGCACTTTTTAAGAACGGGCAGCTTAAATAAGAGGCTTTTACTCAAAAAAAAGGCTCTCAGCCTCTAAGGAACTCTCGTGGAGCAGCTGGTTCCCACCACAGCTGGCTTGTGAAGAGGAAGGAGGAAGCACACCGCACAGACCATTCAAAGGAGGACACCAGGGCTCAGGGGATAGGCAGTCCCCAGAGAGACTCAATTTAGTGCAGGAGTTGAACAGCCCTGAAGAAACTTCGAGAGTGCACAGCACCCAGGCCAGCAAAGAGGGAGAAGGTGGTGTGTGAGTTGCCCCTAATTAGTGCACCAAATGGGCAGCACAACTGGTGGATTAAAGGTGCCAGCCTGGTGCAGATGGACAGTGGAGGCCCAGCAGTGCATGGAGGACCTGGGCTGGAGGCTGGGCACCTGTGAATATTGCAGCCCAGACCTGGCCCCCATCCTCAAAAAACCATAGGAATAGAGAAAGGTGAAGCCCAGCCCCCTCTGCCTGCGTCATCCAAGACCAGCAGAACTCTCTTGGCAGATTTAAAGTCATCAGGAGGCATTTTTTTATTTTCTTCTTTCCTCCTTTTTTTCTTTTTTCTCCTTTTTTTCTCAAGTGAGACAATAAAACCTGAAGCTGTGAAAGGTCCACAGACAGATCCAAAGAGGAAGCACAAGGCTAAACCCAACAACTGAAAAACTGAGACAAAGTTCACTTTGCTATCTTATAGAACTTGCATGTTATTGTTTATTTGTATTATTATTTTTCACTATTTTTACTTTTTATTTTATTAGTATTTTTTTATTTCTCCTCTTTCTGCTTAGTTTTCTTTGTTTTCTTTGTTTGTTTAATTGCATTGTTTGACTGGTTTCCCTTGTTCTCTCTTTCACAGTGTATTTTAATTTTCCTTCTTTCACTTCACTTGTATTCCAATAACACACTACTCTTGGTCGTGTACTTTCTATTCTTGTAATTCAAATCATATATTTCTTGTCATATTATTGTTGGTCTATTACAGTCGTGAATAATTTTTGTTCCATATAAATGTAAATACTACACAGCACCTCCACCAATCTTAGCCCATTTCATATCTTCCTGAGCTTTATTACTGCTGTGGTTAACTCTATTCTCTTGCACACTATTTCTGCTTACTATCCTTAACTCTCACTATGTCTTATCATCTAACTTCACACAAATGCTCTGTTTTCTGGATTGAGCTCACAATCTTCCTCCCCTCTAATAAGAGTCTTTCTCTCTTTCACCTTTTATAAAAAAGCTGCTAATTGGGTGAAATATCATGGTTATTGCTATATTTATCCAAAGGATCTCCTATCTCTTCTCTACTTGTTAGAATTTTAAATCCCATAGACTACTCTACCACTGTCTTAATCCATTTTGTCTACCCGCTGCCACTGATCACATACAAGGACAGGTGGGAGCTGTAACTATCAGTACACCTTCTGGAGGAGAGAACCCACCAACAAAGGAACCACCAAAAGGTAAAAGCCCAAACACAACAAAGGAGCCCACACAAACAGAGGAAAGGGCAACCCTAGAGCATCCATACAAGGAGATCAGAGAGACCACACCACTGAATCCCACAGAATTCCTACAATAGAAGTTCACCCTACAAAGACAGCTAGCAAAGCAGAACACCAGGAAGCACAGAAACAAACAAAAAGAGTCACCTAAAATGGGGAGACAAAAAAAGAACTGGCAGTCAAAAGGAATGGAAGACTCCCGACTAAAAGAGCTAAATGAAATGGAGGTAAGCAAACTATCAGATCTAGAATTCAAAAGAATGTTTATAAGGATGCTCAAGGAGCTCACAGACAACTACAAGGCACTGAGTGAGAACTACAACAATATGAAAGAGTAAATGGAAACCATAAACAAAAAACAAGAGAAAATGAAAAATACAATTTTGGAAATAAAAATCACACTAGAAGGAATTACAAACAGGCTGGATGAAGCAGAGGACCAAATTAGTGAGCTGGAGACAAGGTGGAAAGAAACACCCAGGTAGAGTAGCTGCAAGAAAAAAGACTTAAAAAATATGAAGATAGCTTATGGGAACTCCAGAATAACAGGAAATGCAACAACATTGAAATAAGAGGGATACCAGAAGGAGAAGAAAAGGAATAAGGGATAGAAACCTCATTTGAAAAAAATAATGACAGAAAATTTTCAGAACCTGGAGAGGGAAAAAAACATGCAAAGTCAGGAGGCACAGACAGTCCCAATCAAGATGAACCCAAAGAAGTCTACTCCAAGACATATCATAATTAAAATGCCAAGTATTAAAGATGAAGAGAGAATCTTAAAAGCAGCAATAGAAAAACAAGCACTAACATACAAAGGGGCTCTGATAAGGCTAGCAGCTGATTTCTCAACAGAAACACTCCAGTCCAGGAGAGAATGGCAAGAGATATTCCAAGTAATGAAAAACAAAGGCCTGCAACCAAGATTACTCTACCAATTACTCTTTACTCTCCAATTTAACCGAGAGCCTCACTGAGGTTAAATTGGAAAGTAAAATAAGGAGTTTCCCAGACAAAAGAAGGCTGAAAGAATACATCTCCACCAAACAAGCACTATAAGATAACGCTAATGGGACTACTATAAGAAGAGGAAGGAAAAGGGTGAGAGAGAGAGGAACACGAGTACAAAGGGGAAAAATAAATAAATACCTACCAATAACCTTACATGTTAATGGATTAAATGCTCCAATCAAAAGTCATAGAGTAGCTGAATGGATAAGAAAACATGACCCACACATATGCTGCATACAAGAGACCCAACTCAGAACAAAAGATTTACCATACTAAAAATGAAGGGTTGGAAAAAGCATTCCAAGCAAATGGACAGGAAAAAAACACCTGGGGTAGCAATGCTCATATCAAACAAAATAGACTTCAAAACAAGGGCCATCAAATAAGACCTAGAGGACACTTCATAATACTCAAGGGAAGAATCCATCAAGAAGACAAAAACATTATAAACATATATGCACCCAACATAGGAGCACCCAAATATATAAGGAAAATCTTGGAGGACTTCAAGAAACATATTGACAGCAACACAATTACAGTGGGGGATTTTAATACCTCACTGTCAAAAATGGATAAGTCTTCCAAAGAAAATATCAACAAAGATATTCTGGCATTGAACAAGGTCCTAGATCAAATGGTCTTAACTGATATATACATAGAGAGAAATTTTCATCCCAATGAAACAAAATATGCATTCTTTTCAAATGCACATGGAACTTTTCCAAAAAGACCACATGATAGGACACAAAACAAGCCTCAACAATTCAAGAACACTGAAATCATATCAAGCATTTTCTCATGACCACAAGGGACTGAAACTAGAAACCACTCTCAAGGAAAAAACTCAAAAACATTCAAATTCATGGATATTGAATAGCATGCTATTAGACAATAAATGGGTTAAGAATAGGATCAAGGAAGAAATAAAAAAGTTTCTGGAAACACATGAAAATGGACTCAAAACAGTCCAAAACTTATGGGACACAGCAAAGGCAGTCCTGAGAGGGAAGTTCATAGTGATACAGGTCTAGTTAAAAAAGATAGAAACATTTCAAATAAAGAACCTAACCCTACATCTACAAGGACTGAAGGAACAACAACAAAGACAGCCCAGAGCAAGTAGGAGAAAGGAAATAACCAAGATCAGAGCAGAATTAAACAACATAGAGACTAAAGGAATGATTCTAAGGATCAATAAATCCAGGAGTTGGTTCTTTGAAAAGATAAACAAAATCAACAAGTCTTTAAGCAGACTCATCAAGAAAAAAAAAGAGGGCCCAAATAAAATCAGAAATGAAAGAAGAGTGATTACAACTGATACCACAGAAATACAAAGGATTGTAAGAAATTACTATAAAGAACTATATGCCAATAAATTTGAAAACCCAGGTGAAATGGACAAATTTCTAGAAAAATATAATCTCCCAAAACTGAATGAAGAAGATGCAGAAGTCTTGAGCAGACTAATAGCAGCTGACAAAATTGAGGCAGTAATCAAAAAACTCCTGGCACACAAAAGCCCTGCAATGGATGATTTCACCGGAGAATTTTACAAAACATTTAAGGAATAGCTAACTAGTCCAAAACATTTTGGAGTAGCTATTCCAAAAAATCCAACACAGAAGACTCCCAAACTCTTTTTATGAAGCCAGCATCAGCCTGATCCCAAAACCAGATAAAGACACAACAGAGAAAGAAAACTACAGGTCAATATCACTGATGAACATAGACGCTAAAATTGTCAACAAAATATTGGCAAACTGCACCCAGCAATACATTAACAAGATCATACACCATGATCAAGTAGGATTCATCCCAGGGATGCTAGGATGGTACAATACTCGCAAATCAATAAATGTAATACATCACATAAACAAAAGCAAAGACAAAATCACATGATCATATCAATAGATGTGGAAAAAGCATTTGATAAGGTACAGCACCCATTTATGATAGAAATGCTCAGCAAAGTGGGAATAGAGGGAGCATTCCTCAACATAATAAAGACCACATAGAAGACACCTACAGCCAACATCATACTCAATGGGCAAAAATGAAAAGCTTTCCCACTAAGATCAGGATCAAGACAAGGTTGTCCACTTTCACCACTCCTATCCAACATAGTATTGGAAGTTCTAGCCACAGCAATCAGGCAAGAAAAAGAAATAAAAGGCATCCAAGTTAGAAAGGAGGAAACATAACTGTCATTGTTCGCAGATGACAGGATAATATACATAGAAAATCCTATATACTCCACCAAAAAACTACTCGACCTAATAAATAAATTTTTCAAAACAGCAGGATACAAAGTCAATATTCAGCAATCAAAGACATTTTTGTATACCAACAATGAATATCAGAAACAGAAATCAGGAAAAACATCCCATTTGCTATAGCAATGAGAAAAATAAAATACCTGGGAATAAACCTAACCAAGGAGGTAAAAGACCTGTACTCAGAAAACTGCACAACACTAAAGAAAGAAATTAAGGAAGATACAAACAAATGGAAGCATAGACTGTGTTCATGGATTAGAAGAATTAACATCATCAAAATGTCCATACTACCCAAAGCAATTTATAGATTCAATGTGATCCCCACTAAAGTACCAATGGCATACTTCACAGATATGGAACAGTTCAAAAACTTATATGGAACCATAAATGACCCCAAATAGCTACAACAATTTTGAGAAACAACAACAAAGTAGGAGGTATCACAATACCTGATATCAAACTGTATTCCAAGGCCACTATAACCAAAACAGCCTGGTACTGGCATAAGAACAGACACATAGACCAACAGAATAGAACAGAGAGCCCAGAAATAAACCCAAGTCTCTATGGTCAATTAATTTTCAACAAAAGGGGCAGCAACCTAAAATGGAGTAAAAATAGCCTCTTCAACAAATGGTGTTGGGAGATCTGGATAGCTATATGCAAAAAAATGTAACTCGATCCTCAACTTACATCATACACAAAAATAGGTTCAAGGTGGGTAAAAGACTTAAATATAAGTCATGACACCATAAAAGTCCTTCAGGAGAACATAGGCAGGAAAATCTTAGATATTCCACTTAGCAATATTTTCACCGAAATGTCCCCCAGAGCAAGGGGCATAAAGGAGAGAATAAACAAATGGGATCTCATCAAATTAAAAAGCTTCTGCACAGCTAACAAAAACAGCATTAAAATGAAAAGGCACCAACCATATGGGAAAATGTATTTGCCAATGATACTTCAGACAAGGGTTTGATCTCCAAAATATATAAGGAATTCACATGACTCCACTCCAAGAAGACAAACAATCTGCTTAAAAAATGGGCACAGGTCCTGAACAGACACTTCTCTAAGGAGGACATACAGAGGGCCCAGAGATATATGAAAGGATGCTCAGCATCACTAGCCATCAGAGAGATGCAAATTAAAACCACAATGAGATACTACTTTAGACCAGTCAGAATGGCCATCAGAAGAAATCAACAAACAAGTGTTCGAGAGGATGTGGAGAAAAGGGAACCCTATTGCAGTGCTGGTGGGATTGCAAAGTGGTACAGCCACTGTGGAAAACAGTATGGAATTTCCTCAGAAAACTAAAAATGGAATTGCCTTTTGATGCAGCAATTCCACTGCTGGCATTATACCCTAAGAACCCTGAAACACCAATTCAGAAGAACCTATACACCCTAATGTTCATAGCAGCACAATTTACAATAGCCAAGTGCTGGAAGCAACCTAATTGCTCATCAGTAAATGAATGGATCAAAAATCTGTGGTACATTTACACAATGGAATACTACACAGCAGGAAAAAGAAGGACCTCCTACCCTTTGGAATGGCTTAGATTAATCTGGAGAGCATTATGCGAAGAGAAATAAGCCAAGAGGTGAAAGAGAAATACCTTATGATCTCACCTATAAGTGGAACCTAATCAACAAAACAGACAGGCAAGCAAAATATAACCAGAGACATTGAAATGAAGAAGAAACTGACAGTAACCAGAGGGTAGGTGGGAGGGGATAATGGGGGGAAAAGGGATTAGGATTTTCAGGAACATTTATAAAGGACACATGGACAAAACTAAAGGAGGGGTAGGATCAAGGGTCGGGAATGAGGATGGCTGGGGTGTGGGGAATGTTGAGGGGAAAGTGGAGACAATTGTACTTGAACAACAATAAAAATGACTTTTGAAATATAATGTTTACAAGAATATGATTTAAAAGGTTATAAAGCTATATGTACCAAAACATTTATAAAACTATAATTGGTGGTAATAATAATAATAATAATAATAAAGATAATATAGTATTTGTAACATGGAGAATCAAAGAAAACATTTTCTGGCATTATTCTGCAACTGATCCAGTACACCTTAGCCCTGTTACATTTTAATTATGATGGTTATACTGTACTTACATTAGAGAAGGTCTTTCCTTGTTGACTCAAATATTATAGGATAATAGGCCATTATGTCAACAACTTACTCTCAAATGATTCTGGGTAAAAAAGTTTCTTATATTATTTTTTGGACATTCTCTTAAGTTTGAGGTTATTTCAAAATAAAAAGTAATTTAAAAATCTTTTTAAAAAATGGAATTTAAGATGGCCTGTTAGGGTACAAACCCACCATCTTCTAAGATCACCAGCCTTCTGAGTAAAGTGCCCATAAAGATTTAATCCCTGTCTCTCCTTATTGGGTCTGGTAAGTGACAAGCCGCACAAACACCAGCTTTTCCAGTTTCATATTCTGGTGATTCCTCTGGGACACACTTTGGGAATCTCGGGTAAGTCTGGGTATTTCATGGGAGTCCCATTGGCTGCCGGGACTGGGGGACCCTGGTGTGTGGATTTGGAGACTCCCTAGCAGCTGCCAAGTGATTTCAGTTGGGGACTCTCCTCCGAGGACTCTCAGCACTTCCTGTCATCTTCACACTTGATTGAATCATCATGCTTTCTGGTTCAGGTTACAATCCCAGGTCATGACTTATATTGTCGGGAATTAAAGTGCCTTCTGGTTTTTGTGACATTTAGATCTCTGTCTGGCAGTATGTGGGGGAAAGCCTTCATTCCAGGAAACAGCCCTTTGGTGAAAGTTTTAGCTCATTGGTTAACCTATGCTTATAAACCTATGACTAAAAAGAAAGTGCTCTTATTATAATATTGTTTGGCTTATGTATTGTATAATCTAGACTCAGGAGACTGCTGCTCGCTGAATGGGTCTTTAAACTATTGTATTGTACTGTAACTAGAGTTGTTTTGTCAAAGTGGGGTGAAGTGAGACAAAAACCTAGAAACTTTCATGAGGTTACATAATCAGGATTCAGTATTAAAAGGAAATAGATTAATGATCCAGAGAAAAGGGAATTTGCCTGTGAAAGACAGCAGAAGCTCAGAGGAGAGGGCCCAGGAAGATTTTGATATCATGACTGTTGCAAGCATGGTCAGGGTTCCTCCAGCCCCTCCAGCCCCAGGGGATCTTCCTTCTTACTCAGCTGAGGGAACTGGGGAAAGTGAGCCTGAACTGGTATCATCATTGCAAGCCCATCAGGAGACCAAATTTGGTGGAGAAAAAGCCCCTACCAGGGCAGAGCAATACCTTTGTGGAAACCTCCAGTGGGAATAGGACAAAAGGGCCAGCCCACTGGATATTATTGGGCACATACTCCATTTTCTACATCAGATCTGTTAAACTGGAAAAACTCTAAAAACAGCAGAGCATATCCTTTTAGAATGAACAAAGGAATGCACCCAGGCTTTTGAGTCCCTGAAGGCACGCATGGCTTCTACACCAGCCTTGGAGCTTCCAAACCTGCTAAAGCCCTCTCAGTTATAGTTCATAAAAGGTAGGGCATTGCCCCAGGTGTCCTCACCCAAATGCTTAGTGACATTTTACAACCCATCACTTACTTGCCAAGGAAACTAAACTAGATCACACTGTCCTGGGGTGGCCAGCCTCTTGAAAGCTGCAGCAGCTCTTACAGGAAGCTGAAAAGTTTTCCTTGGGACAGCCTATCACTATTTATGCACCCCAGATAGTGTTGAGCCTCCTGGAGTGAAATGGAAATTTGTGGCTCACTGCTGGAAGAAGGGGCAGGTACCAAGCCATCCTTCTCAACAATCCCAACATCTCCCTCAAAACTGTAAGTAAGTTAAATCCTGCCTCTCTCCACCCAGAGCCTGACTCCGCTGTGCTAATCATGACTGTGCTGACATAATTGATGAAGTGTGTTCTAGCAGAATTGAGTTACAGGACCATCCTCTAGAAAAGGCAGACTATTCTATGTGCAGATGGAAGCAGTTATATGGACAAAGGAAACAGAAAGGCTGGGTATGCCGTTGTGATTCTTGATGGAAGGGTAGAGGTCAAGGCCTTGCTACTGGGAACCTCTGCTCAGAAAGCTGAACTGATTGCACTGACAAGGGCACTGGAATTGTCACACGAAAAGAGTGAATGTGTACACTGACTCAAGGTATGCTTTCCTAATTTTGCATTCACATGGTTCCATCTGGAAGGAAAAAGAACTGTTAACCTCCGGTAAAAAGGAGAATAAGTATGTGAAAGAAATTTTAGAATTATTAGAGGCTGTTCAGATACCTTTACAGGTGGCAGTTGCACACTGCCCAGGCCATCAGAAAGAAGACACTGAAATGGCTAGAGGAAATAACCTGGCTGATCGGGCAGTGAAAGAGGCTGATAAAGGAACATTTATAATGCCTTTGGTACCTGTTCTAGACTTGTCACAATTTGACCTTGAATATTCAACTGCAGACTTAGAGAAAGCTAAGTAAGGGTTGGGGTTTTGATGAAGAAGATCCTGATAGTGGATGGAGGAAGAATAAGAAAGGAGTTATACTGCTTCCTGAACATTTAGCAGAGCCAGTCATGAGCCATTTGCATGAGGACACACACTATGGAAGAGACTCATTAACCACCTATGTCAAACTGTGGCTCACAGGTCCTGGAATTGCTAAAGTCATACGGAAAATAATTACTAGATGTGTCGTGTTCCAGAAGAACAATCCCAAGACAGATCCCCATCAAAAGAAAGAAGGGAAACAATACCAAGGACAGCGCCCATTTAAAGCCTGGCAAATAGACTTTACCCAGATGCCAAGGGTCCAAGGGTGGAAATATTTGCTAGTCTTTGTTGACACATTTTCAGGATGGGTAGAAGCCTAATCCTACCATGATGGAGAAATCCTCAAGGTAGTGAAAGACTTACTGAAAGAAATAATTCCTCACTTTGGTCTAACCAGCTGCATCCAGAGTGACAATGGACCTGCTTTTGTTTCAGAAACTGCACAGAAAGTTAGTAAATTTTTAGGAATCAAGTGGAGATTCCACACAGCATGGTGAGACCTCAGGCTTCTGGGAAGGTAGAGAAGATGAATCAGACCTTGAAGAAGAAAAATATAGCCAAGCTGTGTCAAGAAGCTCATCCCTTTTGGGATCAAACTCTGCCTGTTGTCCTGCTCAGGAGGAGGGTGGCTCCTCAAAGTAGGATTCAACTGAGTCCTTATGAAATTGTGTATGGGTGACCATTGCAGGCTATGATTACAGTGGGAGACATGTATATAGATCAAGAAGTGAAGGTAAAGAAAATGTACAACATTTAAGACAGAACTTAGCTGTGATTAATGACCTTGCTTGTATTACAGACCTCTCCCCTACAGGTTCACTACATTCCTTTGAACCTGCAGATAAGGTACTACTACAGCCTTGCACTACAGCATCTCCAGAAAGCCAACTAGAAGAAAAGTGGACTGACCCTTGGGACATACTCCTCACAATCCCCACTGTGATAAAGTTGGCAGAAATAAAACCTTGGACTCATCACACCTGAGTAAAGAAAGCACTAGAGGAACAATGGACTGCTGAACCTCAAGAAAACCTAAAAATCATCTTTCAAAAACAATGACTTATATTCTTGTCATTACTTTTTGTTTAAATCCTATGTTATAGAGAACTTGTTCCTTTCAAATGAGATAAAAAATATTTGGATATATTTAGGAAAAATGTTCTAAACATCACTGAATTTTATCTTGCAGTAGAAACTTATGTTGAATAAACTTTCACTACATGTCTTATAGGTGTAGTGAAAGGCTTTACTCCCCTGGAAAGCCTTTGAAATTATACTTCATTTAAGCATATCAATAAGAAAATAACCTACTCTGATATTTATATTTGGAGACCTGTGGTAATTCTAAAGGACACAGAAATGTTTTCCTTAAAAAGTCACTAATGTAGCCCCAGCTGGAGAGTGCAACTTTCATCACTTGAAAGTGATGAAAGTGCTAAAAAAAAAATGTTTTGTGCTTTATCATAGCTTGTTGTTGCATACACTGTGCCCCTTATGTAGGTCTGCAATTAAATGTATTCCTAAGCCCTCTACCAGGTGGTCTAATGCTAAAGTACGTGCTCAACAACAAAATGAGTACTTCCACATGAAACTGATCTCATAGAAAGAAGACAGTTTAAAGTAACAGTGGGGAATGATAGGGAACTCAAATGTTAGAAAAATTTTAGTTTCAGGTAATAGCTATTAAGCTTAATAATCAATGTATGTGAAAAGTTATTGTTTCAGGACCTGAAGGCATGACCCACCTTGACTCCAGGAGACCATAAGCAGTTCCACCGTTGTGCCTCAGGAGCACTGCAAGACATCGAGATGGTACCTGAGCCATTGTGCTCCAGGGTGAGATGTCCCCCTCCCAGGACACAGATAAAGACCACCAACCAGGGAACAGATGAAAGAATGCTGCAGCTTTTTATCTGATCAAGCTTTTCCTCTGAATTCCAATCCCCTAACCTACACTTTTCTTCTCTTTATTAAAAGGGTCAGTTTAAAATGGAATTTAAGGCAGTCTGTTAGGGTATATAACCCACGATCTTCTCAGATCACCAGCCATCTGAATAAAGTGCCCACGAAGATTCAATCCCTGCCTCTGCTTACTGGATCTGGTAGGTGACAGGCAGCATGAACACTAGCTTTTCTGGTTTCAAGGCAACACCCTGAGATTTCCTTTCTGAAGAAGATTTCTCTGTTTGACTCTCTTAGGCAGAAAAGCAGGGAGGGTTGAAGGTTCTTTCTAAGTCTTTCTTATTAACAAACAGTTTAAAATCAATATCCCAAAATGGTAGCTTCAAGGCACCAAAACTGATTCCCATCACCAATAAGGAAGATGCAAAGGCCCCCTTAGTCACCTTAAGGGGTCTTCCCTCAGGCAGTTGTGCTAAACATGATGAGATCATATTGAGGCCTTATTTGAACTGGTTGATAGCAGCTGAAGTGACAAAAGCTCAGAGATAGACTAACACTTTTAATTTCCCACTGCTGCAAATCCAAAGGAGGGAGAGAATGAAACTTGGCGGGGGGGGGGGGGGGGGGGGGGAAGCCCTGTAATGTAGACAAATGCACAGTTTCTACCTTTCAGTCTCATGAGAGTGTTATGTGCTTGGGGGTGGGGGGTGTGGCAGATGCAGCTACTTGGTTTTTCACCGATGTTCATAGGGGATCAGAATATGCCACCCCAAAATGTGCTACTTTGGCGTTAGGATTATTTTGCACTGAACGCAACTGAAAAACAAAAGACACAGGAAGAGCTCTCCATCCTCCCCATCTCTGCCTAAAATCAATGCATAAAACTGATATAAATTTGTACAGGTGACTTAAATTTCTATTTGTAAAAGTGTATCCCTCTCTTGTACCAGGAGGACCTGAGGTGACATAGAGATGAGTCTGCATAACAAACCCTACTAAACAACCTTTATTTACTATGCATTTCCTAGTGCCATTCCCACAATGCACTACCTCCAGGACCCCCAAATCTCCTCCCTTTCTCTTGTCACTTTTTCATAATTTATCACCTTTTGTTTAAGCCCTCAAGTCCTACCCCTTCTGTGGGGTTTCACTTATTTCTCTTAAACCCCTGTGCTTGTAAAAATAATAAAATTTGTATTCCTTTTCTCCTGTGAATCTGTCTTTTGTAAAATTCACAGGCTCCATTCATTCACAGAACCTAAGAGGGAAAAGTTTTTCCTTCCCGTCAATGGAAACTATGAGTGGTGCAACTATGTGGAGGTGAATAGCCCTACCCGCTGGAATTAAATCATTCCAACTCATAGGCATTACAACAGATGGTAGGAGATTTTAACAGATCTAGCTATTTAGATTGTGAAAAGGACAAAAATTAGTTAAAATTCAAACTCTCATTGAGGCAAGTTAGTAAGAAACTAGGAAAATTCCCTGACACATGGAATGAGGAAATGGCTGATCAGCTGAGCAATTAACAGCCAGCTAATACATCACAAGACTCTATTCTCCCTAACCACATACATCTAAGAACAGATGGTTTACATCACTTTGGTTAGGGAGACTTACAACCCCTCACCTTTTCCCTATCAAGGAGACAGATTTGAGCTTTCTCCCTGTCTCCTAATTTGGCTGCCTATCAAGATAAACTCTTTCCTTGTTGCATACTCAGTGCTTTAGGGATTGGTCTTACTGCACATCAGGCATAGGAACTTGGGTTCAGTTATATCACTGGTCAACAAGAGAGACCATTCTATATAGACAATGAAATATTAATTCATATGAAATTGAACCCAGGTGCAGCTGCCTGCCATAATGAAAGCTGAGCTCATGAGATGGGTGCTGGTGAGAAGGAAAGCGGTTTATTCAAGTGCTAACATCTTGAAAAGATGGGGGGATTCCTGTCCTCAAAAACCCATCTTAACATCTCTAGTCAAGTCATGATTCTTATAGGGAGTTGGCGGGAATTCAGGGGGCAGGGCGGGGGGGCACTTCCCAGGGGGCGTGCTTATGTGCAGTTTGTCTTGAGAGAGGCAAGGGGGAGTAAGGGGAGGGGACTGAAGGGGAGTTGGCAGTTCCTGTTCAGGTTCATTCCCTTCTTTCCAATGTTATCTGTAGTTTTACTGCTGGCATTACCATTTGTCCCCTTCCCTGCACACCTGTGGTTTATTGCCGGTGTCAGCGTTTCTCACAACGCAATAAGAACTTGGCCAGAGGTGAAAGCACAGAGTTGATTATATATTTTGATTTATTACAGAATATATAATTTTGAATGCCATCTGGGAGATACTAAATCATGGTTACAACTTAACATTTTAGTGCAGGCAGAGACTTTTATTAGGAGGGGGAGAGGGAAAGCAGAACAAAGATCACAGGGAGGGTTGTGGACAGGTAGGCAGTGTCCTTGCTTGTGTCCATATGGATCTTTATGGTCAGTGTCCTTGAGGTGGTCATCTGGTTTTTTCAGCTTAGCAGGATTTGGAGGTCAGGGTGTCTCTTAGGTTTACAAGGGAAATGAACCTATTGATTCTAGTAAAGTATACTTAGAAATTTTTAACATGTAAACTCTAGTTTTCAGACAAAAATTAGGTTAGAGTAACAAGCTAAGTTTAATATTTACTAAGATTAATTATAAGTAGCTTTACATAAGTATAGTGTATTCATTCCCAGTTACACATATATTAGGATAGTTTTCTCAAATTTCTTTGAAAGGAACAATTTCCCATAATTTTAAAATTTGGATTGAAGGTTTAGGGGGCAGACGAACTACTTATCAGTGCCAGTGAAGTAAGAGGAAGCCATCTTTGAAGCTTATCCCGGGTTTAAACACCCAACTGCACCCACGTGGAGCAGACAAACAGCCCAGCTGAGCCTTACCCAGATTCTTGCCCTGCAAAACTGTGAGCAAGATAAAAAGTTATTTAAACCTCTAAATTTGGGGCTTATATATAGGCAGCAACAGCACCTGAGACACTACTAGACTGATGTTTATGTTGAGAAGTTTGGACTTCTAGCCAAGATGGAGGCATAGGTAGATACACTGTGTCTCCTCACACAACCAAAAGAAGGACAACAACAATTTAAAAACAAAAAAACAACCAGAACTGACAGAAAATCGAACAGTCTAAAAGCCTGACAACTAAGGGGTTAAAGAAAAAACATTCACCCAGACTGGCAGGAGGGGCGGAGGCAGGCAGCTAGGGTGGAGAGAACTTGTAGCAAAGAGGGGGCAGTTCCACATTTGCCTGCAGATAAATTGGGAGGAACAACTGGGAGGAACCCAGTGTTCCAGAGCAGAGAGGTAAAGCCTTAAAACCTCTGACTAAAAAAAAAAAAAAAACCCACCTGTGGTGGTTAAGGCAACAGGAGAACCTGCCAGACTCACAGGAGAGTTCATTGGAGAGACCCATAGGGTCCTAGAACCTACACAAACCCACCGACCTGGGAGTCAGCATCAGAAGGGCCCAATTTGCTTGTGGGAAGTGAGGGAAGTGACTGAAAGCCAATGGAGAGCCGAGCAAGCGGCATTGTTCCCTCTCATACTTCTCTTCCCACATATAGTACCATAATGCAGCAATGTGGATTGCCCTGCCCTGGCGAATACCTAAGACTCCACCCTTTACTATGAAACAGGTGCCCCAAGAGGAAAAAATATGGTCCAAATGAAAGAACAGATAAAAGATCCAGAAAAAATACAACTAAGCAATGAAGAGATGGTCAACCTATCAGATGCAGAGTTCAAAACACTGGTAATCAGGATGCTCACAGAACCTGTTGAGTATGGTCGCAAAACAGAGAAAAAAGTGAAGGCTATGAGAAATGAAATAAAGGAAGATATACAGGGAACCAACAGTGATGGGAAGGAAACCAGGACTCAATTCAATGGTTTGGAGCTGAAGGAAGAAATAAACATTCAACCAGAACAGAATGAAGAGAAAAGAATTAAAAAAAAAAAAAAGTTTAGGAACACCTGGGACTACTTTAAATGTTCCAATATCAGAATCATAGGGGTACCAGAAGGAGAAGAGGAAGAGCAAGAAATTGAAAACTTATTTGAAAAAATAATGAAAGAAAATGTCCCCAATCTGGTGATGAAAATAGATATCCAAGTCCAGGAAGCTCAGAGAAT
Organism: Phyllostomus discolor; assembly: GCF_004126475.2. Lineage (NCBI taxonomy): Eukaryota > Metazoa > Chordata > Mammalia > Chiroptera > Phyllostomidae > Phyllostomus > Phyllostomus discolor. Next base: position 106,395,751 of record NC_040905.2, on the reverse strand, counting down.
CCCAATAAACTGCACCAAAAGAGGAATGCACCAAGACACATCATACTTACGTTAGCCAAGATGAAAGATGAATCTTAAAAGCAGCAAGACAGAAGGAGATAGTTACCTACAAAGGAGTGCCCATGAGACTATTTCTTTCTCAAAAGAAATGTTGCAGGCAAGAAGGGGATGGAAAGAAGTATTCCAAGTCATGAAAGGCAAGGACTTACATCCAAGATTACTCTATACAGAAAAGCTATCATTTAGAATGGGAGAGCAGATAAAGTGCTTTCCAGACAAGGTCAAGTCAAAAGAGTTCATCATCACCAAGCCCTTATTATATGAAATGTTAATGGGACTTATCTAAGAAAAAGAAGAAGATAAAAAATATGAACAGTAAAATTACAAGAAACTCACAACTATCAACAACCAAACCTAAAAACAAAAAAACAAAAACAAACTAAGCAAACAAGTAGAACAGGAAAAGAATCACAGAAATGGAGATAACATGGAGGGTTATCAGTGGGGAAGGGGAAGGGGGAATGGGGGAAACAATACAGGGAATAAGAAGTATAAATAGTAGGTACAAAATAGACAGGGGAGGTTAAGAAAAGTGTAGAAAATGGAGAAGCCAAAGAACTTATTTGTACAACTCATAGACATGAACTAAGTGGGGGCTGGAATGCTGATGGTAGGGGCATGCTAGGTGGAGGGGAAAAAAGGGGGGAAATTGGATGACTGTAATAGCATAATCAATAAAATACATTTAAAAAAAAAAAGAAGTTTGGTCATTATCTTGGGAGTAGTGGAGAGCCATTGAAACTTTTAATATAGATGGAGGACAAGACTAGACTGGAGGTTTGAGATCACTCTGGTTGCTTTGTAGAAAACAGACTGGTGAATGGGTCCTGGGTAATGGGGGAGAGTGGTGCCAGGGTGACAAATTACAAGTCTATTGCAATGGTTAGAGCAAGATGACAGTGGCTGGGACTGGGCAGTGGAGATGATATCCAGGGGCAGGGAAGAATAAATAACTTCCAGGGAACCTTCAATGCATATATCAGGCCCAGACCCCAGGGTCCAGTAATTCTGTCCCAAGGCCACTAAGGAGAGCAGAATAAATTCACACACCCTTCTTCTCCAGGATAAATAACATGGCAGAAGAAAATGTAGACGGACCATAAAAGGAATCACTGGAATCATTTGTCTTCTTTAGGAATATCTGATTTAAAGAAGGAGAAAAACTCATTTTACCTGACCAAACCAAATTATTTTCATGTATAATCAAGATTTTAATTGAATGTAGGAATGTATACAGTCCAGGTCAATAGCCAAATGCTGATGGGTTTAGAATATGTACATTTTAACCTCCCACACTCAATGTTACAGCTTCATCCCTAAAAGACCCAAACAAATGATTTGGGCAATGGCCACCAGGTGGCAGTCATGCCTCTTCTTCACATTGAAATTGAAACTAAACCTGCTTTTTGTCCTTTTTGGTGTTGAAGTCAATTGATTTTTACAATACTATTAAATCACATGTTGAAAATATGGTGCCAGTGTAGACAGTCTTTCACTAATATTTAGGTACGACATGGTTCTTTCCTCCCAGACCTCCACACTGGTTCTCAGTTGATTTTGATTCTCTCCTTGATTCACTCACAAGTTGTAACTGGAATTGCCTTAGAAGTTAGTTGGCTTTTCTAAATTTAAGAGTCAGAAACTCTTTCCAGACTGTTCCCAATTCCAGAGCATCAGTTTTACCTACAAACAAAAGCCCTTGCAGGTGGATTTATTTGATCATTAGGTAATCATTCCCTCCTCACTTCATTCGCCCACCCTTTCAGCACATTGGAATGGAATGATGTAGACAAAGGCAAGTAGTTTTGGCTGGAATCTAATGCAGTGGGAGGACTCAAAACTCAGTGAGACTATGGGAGCAACTTACTCCATGTTGTCTGTGATGAAATGTAGAGCTTTTCTGATGAGCTAACTTGAACGTGGCAAAATGAATAGCATAGAAATGACTCACGTCACTCTGCCCACCTCAGCTCTTCCCCTATCCCTTTGACAAATAAACACAGGCTGAAGCTTTCCAAAACATTGTAGCACTATGCAGACATAAAGAAAGAACCTTTAGGGTAGTTGAATGGACCAAAACTAAAACTGCTGGGGAATTTATGGGAGGGACCTAGGGTAGCCGCAAGAATTTTGGCACAGACTAGAAAAGGCTCAGAAAGGGATGAAGAGGCAATCAAAGGCACAAGGGCTGATGGAGACTTGATAAGATGCAGCTGCTCAAGCGTTCCCATCCTCACTGCCTAGGAGAGAGGCTGGGAGAGAAGCACACACTTGCCAAACAGAATCTGCGGTTTTGTTACCAACCAAGGGGACTGAATATTGGACTGCCAAAGAAAGCAGTAAACATCCACGTCCATGTGATTAATAGGTATTTTGAAAACCTGTGGACCATGTGTAGGAGAAATTTATCAAAATTTATCATTTTTGCAGAATTAATTGAAGTTAGGTCATTGCATTTTCAAACCACTTCTGAGGTCCACTCTGAGGCTATGATACCCAGTGAGAGAAAGACGAGAACCAGCAGAGGGGAAAGAAAGCTCAAGTGGGTTGGGCCATCACTACCTCAAAACTCGGGTGGCCTGGCGTGGCCTACAGGGTTAAGCACCCCATGAAATATTCCCAATTTACATCCGCTGACATCCTTCAGTCCAAATTCCTGGAGAACTTGTGAAAATGGCAGATTCCTGGGCCCCACGCCTGGAGGGTCCCACTCAATGAGTCTGGGATGTGGTCCAGAAATCTGTATGCTCAGCACACTCCCCAGGGAATTCCAAGGTAGCAAATCCAGGATCCATGGACTGCCCTTTAGAAAACTCCTTTATTCCCACCAGCAAATTACAAGACTTTTCCCACATACCAATGAGACAGAAATCTAGGCTAAATTTGGAACCAATGGAGCTACAGGCAAAATCTGGCAAGTTGATACATTTTGCCCCATTTTGCCCACTGGCTCCACTTCCTTTGCCAGAAAACAAGCCAAGCAAGACTGAGACTGCAACTTGAGGCTGAGTCATCCTCCCTTTAATTGGCACTCTGGTTACTGCACCCCCTCACCCAGAAGCTGGGAGGCTGGAGTAGGCAGGCCATACCTTCTAACCAGCGGAGGCAACTCCGGGAGTTTCCACGTCTTCAGCTGGTGCTAAAGGGAGTAGGCCACTGCTTGGACTCCCTGCAGCCTGCCTCTCCCATCTATCCCCTGGGAAACCCCAGGCAGCTGCTCCAGAAGCTGGTTCCACCCTTTCCTGCTCTCCCTATGCTTCTCTTCCCAGAAGCCCATCTTCAGGTGAGCTCAGCCACCACTACTTCCTCCAGGAAGCCCCTTCTGATTTAGTCCCACTGTTTATGACCTCTGCCCCTCTGGAGCCTTCAGCACTTACTTCCCCAAATCACCCATTTGACCCTGTCATATTTTTTAAATTAGAATGGTAAAAAATAAAACGCATAACATGAAATCTCCCCTCCTAACAAAGTTAGTGTTGTTAACTCTTGGCACAATGTTGTATAGAAGTTCTCTAGAACTTTCTTATCTTGCATAACTGAAACTTTGTACCCATTGAACTCCTCATTATGCCTCCTCCAGCCCCTGGCAGCCACCATCTCCTTTATGCTGCTATGCCTTTGACTACTCTAGGTACCTCTTGTAAGTGGGATCAAGAGGTGAAAACAATCTAAATGTTCATTGACAGAATGGCTGAAGAAAATGTGGTGTGTATAAGCAATGGAATATTATTCAGGCATAAAAAGGAAACCCTGTCATGTGCTACAACATGGACAAGCCTGGAGGACATCATGCTAAGTGAAATAAGCCAGACATAAGGTTAAATACTGCACAATTCTGACTATCATTTGATTGCATCTGAGTCCTAACATAGAGGAGAGACAGGTTCTCTGCCCAGGCTGCATGTTAGTGTCACCTGGAGAATTTGAACAACTTCCACACCTGGACTGCTCCCCAGACCAATTAAAGGGCAACCTCTGAGAGATCCAGGCCTCAGAAGCTTCCCAAGCCGTTCTATAACCGAACACAGGTCAGGCTATGAAAGCCAGCACTCAAGAGGCAGGTGCTGATGTACAGCAGAGTGATTTACTCAGATGCCGGCCATCTGGAAGATGGGGGACTTGCCCATCTCCTGGGGAAATGGGGCCTCCTGTCTCAAAGACCATCTCCCTATCTCAGTGGAGGCAGAGGTTTTTATAAGGTGGGGAGGGGAACAGAACAAAGAGCTCAAGGGAGGGGCTTGCAAAGTTTCCTTTGTACAGCTGAGCAGAGCCCTTTCTGACAAGGTAAGAGATGGTCTGGTGTGCCTCATCCTGCTTCCAGCAGGATGTGAAGTCGTCCCAGCTTCACTTCATCCCGGCTTTTCACTGTTGAAGGTCAGCAAATCTCCCAGAGCTGCGATGTCTGAAGGTCAGGGTCTGTATCTTTTGAAGTTAGTTCCTAGGATTCTTATACAAACATGCTGTTCATCCACAAGCTACATATTAGAGTCAGCACTTACAGAAACAATGTCAAAAGAATGGTGGGGTGGGTTACAATTCCCCGTTACAATTTTCCACTGTTACAGTTCTAGCATGTGGTGAGGTTGAGAACCCAAGATTTGGAGTCAGAAAATCTAATTTCAAGCCCTGCATCTGCCACATACTTGGTAGGTGGCTTTGGCCCAGTGACTTGACAACAATAAGGGATTAATAGCCCTCAATGAGCACTGACTGTATGCCTCTTGCCATTTTTGCCATGGTTATTCTCATTTTCCAGGAAGCAGAGGCCCAGAGACATCAAGCAATTTGCCCAAAATCACACAGCAGGGAACTGCTGGGACTGGATTTGAATGTAGGCAGCCAGCTCAGCAGGGTCAATGTTTCCTCACCATCTGGATATCACAGCTTATTCTGAGAAGGTCTGAGGGGCTCTCGGGGTCCCTCTTATCAGAACAAAAAGCTTTTCTGTAAGATGACAAAGAGGAAAAGCAAGCTCCAGGAACACATAAACCCAAACACAGCTAAGAGGACAGAGGTGTGGTGGTGGTCTTGTGGTTTTTTTTTAATCTATCCTTTTCTTTTTTATTTTTTAAGAGAGGGAGGGAGGGAGAGAGAGAGAAACATCAATTTGTTTTTCTGCTTATGTATGCATTCATCAGTTGAATCTCATGTTTACCCTGACTGGAAACTGAACCCTCACCCTTGGTGTATTGGGATAACACCCCAACCACGTAAGCTACACTCCCCATCATCAACTCAAGGTGCGACCAGGAAAGTGACTGCTTTTCTGGCTGGGCGCTCGTTTCTCCATCAGCATGCTTCCTCACTGCCATTCCTTTCTGCACAAGGTGGTGGCATGTCACAGCAGTTTAACTTCCCTCCTGATTAAAAAACAAAAAATTTTATATGTTTAAGGTAACCCTGTGCCAGGGTCACATTGTCGCAGGTGGGCACAGGTAACCAGGTTCTTGGTGATCGGGACAAAGAATTGAACGAACACACAGAGTGTATAGCAGAGAACATGGGAGCAGGCCAACTCCAAGCAGAGATTGACCTCATGGGCTGGAGGGACTCTGTTCTTATAGGGTGATCCTTCCTGGCTAGTTTTGGTGGGCTTTTATTGCGCATGTGCAAGCAGTTGTATTACTTTAAAGCTACTGCCCATGTGGTCTTCCATGATTTTCCCTGATTGGCCACCAGGAAAGGGGGCGCACAATGTTACTGAATGGACTCCCCCTTTTGGGTTTGGTTTTAGGACTAGGACCCACTAGGTCCTAGGTTCGCCTTGCTCCTAATTTGCCTTGCCCGCTGCCAGGTAATTACAGTTCTCCATGTTAGAGATTGGTGAAAAGGAAAGGAATTATTTACTCAGAAGTTATATAGACTTAAGAGTAATGACTTAACGTCTTCATTGAAATCCCAAAGTCCCTTAAACCACCCACAAATGTCCTTCCTTTCCCCGCTTTGCCCAGTATGGGGTACCGTACCTCAGGACAAGAAATAGAAGTCTGTGCTCAGGTAGCCCCCGGTTCTTCCCAGTAATCTGTGCTCGGCTGGCAGGCCTCCCTCAGTTCCCAGCACCATCAGCTGTGTCACCAGGATCTCCAGTTCTTAATCGAAACCCACATGGCACCTTCTCATGGCCCACCAGCAAGAGTCCTTTCACCCCTTTCCTTCCTGCAGTGTCTCTCCTGCATTCTTCCAAACTGCTAAGAGAGAGCTCTGTATCACCGATACACCTTGCTTTCCAAATTCCTAAAGTGAGTGGCAAAGGGAGACCCAAAGTCACGTGGTTCTGACCCTCATGGCTTCTGTGTCTGGGTTTAAATCTCAGTGCCAGCCCTGGCTGGTATAGCTCAGTGGATTGAGTGTGGGTTGTAAACCAAAGGGTCGCTAGTTCAGTTCCCAGGCAGATCACATGCCTAGGTTGCAAGCCAGGTCCCCAGTGGGGGCCACATGAGAGGCAACCACACACTGATGTTTCTCTCCCTCTCTTTCTCCCTCCCTTCTTCTCTCTCTAAAAATAAATAAAATCTTTAAAATTTAAATAAATAGAGTTCCAGCCAAGATGGAGACATAGGTAGGCACACTGTGCCTCCTCACACAACCAAAAGAAGGACAACAATTTAAAAACCAAAAACAACCAGAACCAACAGAAAATTGAACTGTAAGGAAGTCTGACAACCAAGGAGTTAAAATAGACACGTTCATCCAGACTGGTAGGAGGGGTAGAAACGGGCAGCTGGGCGGAGAGGACTCTCGGCAATGCGGTAGCTGGGGGACCCATCGAGGTGGAGGCTGGTGGAGCGGGTGGTCCCATATTTGTGTGTAGATAACCAGGAGGAACAACTGGGGAGCTGGATAGTCTGTGCAACCCAGGGCCCCAGCTTGGAGAAATAAAGCCTCAAACCTCTGATTGAAAACCCCTGTGGGGGTTGAGGAGGCAGCAGGAGAAACTCCCAGCCTCACAGGAGAGTTCATTAGAGAAACCCACAGGCCCCTAGAACATACACAAACCCACCCACAGGGAATCAGCACCAGAAGGGCCCAATTTGCTTGTGAGAAGCAGGGGAAGAGACTGAAATCGGCAGGCAGTGAAGCAAGCGCCATTGTTCCCTCTCAGACCCCTCTGCCACATACAGCACCACAGCACAGCAATTTGGGTTAACACATCCAGGTGAATACCTAAGGCTCTGCCCCTCATAACAGGCATGTCAAGACAAAAAAAAAAAAATAGCCAAAATGAAAGAACAGATCAAAGCTCCAGAAAAAAATGCTACCAAGTGACAAAGATATAACCAACCTATCAGATACACAATTCAAAACACTGGTAATCAGGATACTCACAGAATTGGTTGAATTTGTTCGCAAATTATATGGAAAAATGAAGGTTATGCTAAGTGAAATAAAGGAGAATGTATAGAAAACCAATAGTGATGGGAAGGAAACTGGGACTCAAATCAACAGTGTGGACCAGAAGGAAGAAAGAAACATCCAACCAGAAAAGAATGAAGAAAGAAGAATTCAAAAAAATGAGGAGAGGCTTAGGAACCTCCTGGATATCTTTAAATGTTCCAACATCTGAATCATAGGGGTACCAGAAGGAGAAGAGGAAGAACAACAAGAGGAAAAGTTATTTGAACAAATAATAAAGGAGAACTTCCCCAACCTGGCAAACAAAATAGACTTCCAGGAAGTTCGGGAAGCTCAGAGCGTTCCAAAGAAGTTGGATCCAAGGAGGAGCACACCAAGACACATCATAATTACCTTAGCCAAGATTAAAATTAAGGAGAGAATCCTAGAAACAGCAAGAGATAAGGAGACAGTTACCTACAAAGGAGTTCTCATGAGACTGTCAGCTGATTTCTCAAAAGAGACCTTACAGGCAAGAAGGGGCTTTAAAGAAGTATTCCAAGTCATGAAATCCAAGATTGCTCTATCCAGCAAAACTTCCATTTAGAATGGAAGGGCAGAGAAAGTGCTTCTCAGATAAGGTCAAGTTAAAGGAGTTCATCATCACCAAGCCCTTATTATATGAAATGTCAAAGGGACTTATCTAAGGAAAAGAAGATAAAAAATATGAACAGTAAAATAACAGCAAACTCACAATTATTAACAACTACACCTAAAACAAAAATAAAAGGAAACTAAGCAAACAACTACAACAGGAACAGAGCCACAGAAATGGAGATCACATGGAGGGTTATCAATTGAGGATTGGGAGGGGGAGAGAGGGGGAAAAGGTACAGAGAATAAATAGCATAAATGGTAAGTACAAAATAGACAGGGAGAGAGTAAGAATAGTATGGGAAATGTAGAAGCCAAAGAACTCATATGTGCAACCCATGAACATGAACTAAAGAGGGGAATGTGGGTGGGAGGGGGTGTGCAGGGTAGAGGGGTGTGAAGGGGGGGAAATGGGACAAATGTAATATTCAAGCATAATCAATAAAATATATTTTAAAAATTTAAGTAAATAAATAAATCCCAGCACCAATCTCCCTCTGCAGACCCATTTCTTACTCCTCCCACCATTGGCTACACTAACCAGCATTCCCATATTTTTCCAGCTTTTCTGGGCTGCCATAGTAAACCTGGGCAGGCATGGCCAGTGGCATGGAGGAAAGACCATCTCCAAGCTCTGACACAGGTGCTGTAACCAAGGGGAGTTGCCTCCCACTTACATCCTGGGTGAAAGCCACTCCCATTTCCCTGGCTCAAGGCAAAGCCACAGCTATTTAACATATCCATGAAACCAGTTAAAAGTTATAGATACATTAAATGACCATTCCTGAGGTTATTTGCAAAACTGCTGCTATACAGAACAACTCTCAATGACCCTGCTCCTTGTGTCCCATCCCCTAGCTTAGACTTGTAGGGGTGAGGACATCCTATGTTTTTAATATTTCCTGGACACCCCGAGTTCTGGACCCCATTACAAATCCCTCTTTCGGGGGCCCCCTGGATGCACCCTGTTATAACATCATGTGTCCAACCCCCTGGTGAAATTACAGTGTTGTCCTTCTACAAGGGAAGAATTTCCTTTTGGTTGCTCAGGTCTTGCTTTGTTTTTGTTGATAACAAATATTGAACAAACATACAGTTTAAGCTTTGGACCAGGAACATCCAGTGCTGTTCTGAGAATTCAGAGATATGCCGGGGTCCCAGTGGGGTAGGCTGTCACTGGCTTTGCCCCGTTACCCTCTGAAAGGCATGAGATGTTTGGGGCCAGACACCTTCACTAGCAATTTCCAACAGCACCCTCACAGCCCCCTGATGGTTGCCAGTCACCATACTTCCTGGTCTGTAAAACTCTCCAGCAGTGGTACCCAAATGAGGGCGATTTGCCTTCCCTTCCCAGGGGACACTTAGCAACATCTGGAGATATTTTTGGTTGTCAAAATTCAGGGGGTTGTGTGCGCTCCTGGCATCTCCTGGGTGAAGACCAGAAATGATGCTAAATACCTGACATGCACAGGATAGCCCCATGACAGAGAATTATCTAGCCCCAAATGTCAATTGGCCCAAAATTTAGAAACCCTGGTACATAGTATGGAGCTCTTACAAGGAAGAAAAAACTGAAAGAAACATTTACAAGCACTTTTTATAATATAGTTATTTAAAATGACTTTAAAGTGCTTTTTGCACTGAAACTATATTCTTTTTCTCGGATAAGAATAGCAAATTCTACTCTGACATCCAGTTGCAAACTGTAAGCCTGTCTCAATGTAGTAATACAGTATTATAGTAACTGAAAACAAGATTACAAAAACCACATGGCTAAAAATTAATAAATTGAACACAATGAAAATAGGTACCTAGAAATTTTTTGGTTGTAATAAAGTTAAATGTAATAAGGAAAACTCACATTACCTTTTGTCAGCTGTGTTGAATTTGGCTAAATTGGATGTGACAGGATGTAATCTTTGCTTTTATATTATTTTGCTGCGTGGCCACACACCACCACTAGACGGTGGTAGCATTGCTTGCTCATTCAGTGACCACTTGGGCTTCCAATGTGCATAAAGCAAGTACATTGGAAAGAGGATCATTTTTGGATACACATTTTTTGGCAGGTGGGAGTAGAGATCCATATACATGTCGGGATACAAAATACTTTTTGTTCCAGGTTTACCACCAAAGGTAAAATGAAAATCCACCTGATTCATGTACATAAGTCTGGTCCCTTGAAATGATGGTTTGCAAACTTTTGTTATCATCAAAATAAAACTGAAAGGCTTATGAAATTCAGATTCCAGGTCACACCTTAGAGATTTAACAGTTCCAGAATCTGCACATTCACAAGTATTATACCTGTGCCCTAAATAGTTCAATTGTTACACACATACACCCCCTTCTCTATTTTATGGCCCCAGATGGAAGTCTGAAGTAATAGGTTACATTCATGGCCTCAATCCTTTGCTCCCTCCCTCACTTCTCCATCCCCATCCTGTTGATATTGGGTAAATGGAAGACTGAATGGACTAGTTTCAGAGCTAAGCATTATCCCTGTTTTGCAGATTAGGACACAAATTTTAGGGATTGTAGGAGGTATAAGTAGCTTGCCTAAGCCTCTTGGCTTCTAATTGCAGAGTCGGATTGGAGCTGAGGCCTATCTGGTTCTGAGGCCCACACATTTTACATCATACAGCGGCCTGCTTCCCAGGAGTAGGAGCTTGGCTGGTCACAGAAGTACTGGGCTGTGGCCATGGGTGGGAGCAAGAAAAGCAGTGATCAGAACAGAAAAAGACCAATCAAAGCTCCTGCCCCACAGGCAAAGAGTCAGAAACCTCAGCTCCTTAAAGCAGACACGCTCTATAACTACTGCACTCCAGACACCTGTTGGAGACATTGCTCCCGCAGCCACTGGTGCGAGCTTGCACAAGGCCTCCTCCAGCTCTTCCAGTCCTGGGCAGCTGCTGTTCCAGAAGCTCCAATGGGAGTTGTGGTCAGGAAGTGGTGAGAGTATGAGCTTGGGCTTTCCTGAAGGCTGGAATGTATTACAAAACCAACTTGAGAGAGGAAACCCAGTACAGAAAGAGGAAATACAGGGGAAATCTGACAAGGAAGGAACAAAACACACATTTGAATTCCTTTACACCAATGAGGACATTAGAGTTTAACTTTTAACTATTACTTATATCTTCCCCAAATGGACCCATGTAAGGAAGACAAGACTGAGGAGGGGGTCGCGCAGATGGACTCATGGTGCCCCAAAGATGTCAACAAATTAAACCACAGAAGCTGTGAATATGTTTCCTTACGTGGCAGATGTGATTAAGGATCTTGAGATGGGAAGATTATCCTGGATTATCAGCCCCTTGTAATCACTGAGTCCTTCTCACAGGCAGGCAGGGGGTCAGAAAGGAGAGAAGATGCTGTGCTGCTGGCTTTGAGGATGGAGCAAGGGGCCATCTGCCGAGGAACGGAAGTGGACTCTGAAAGCTGGGAAAGGCGTACATACCCCTAGAGCCTCCAGAAAGAACCAGCCCTGTCGACACTGAGTGAAACTGATTTGAGACTTCTGAGACTTGTGAGACAATAAATTCATGTTTTTTTAAGCAATTAAGTTTATATTCACAGTGGGACCCAACTGAGTTAGGTGGCCCTTAAAGTCACATCACATAGGAGGAAGTGACTGTCATCTCTCTTCTCTATTAGCTTTCTGATTACATCCAGCAGGTGTGGTCCTGATCATTTTTAATGCTTACACATCTGTTACTAACTTGTTTTCTTAATTAGGAAAGAACAATTCTAAGGCTCAAACCCTTCTGCAGACAACGGTTTGCAATAAGCAATAACATGCACTGTTACTTTTAATCATATCTAGTTTTGAATTGGGTCTCTTGTGACAACTAATGCTGATTTTCTTGTTTAATTGTTTTTTTACTTTAAATAATTTTTATTTTGCAATTACAGTTGACATACAATATTATTATATATTAGTTTCAGGTGTGCAACCTAGTGATTTGAGCATATATAATTTACTAACACCATACATAGTTGTTAACAATACCATTGACTATATGTCCTGTGGTGTACTTTACATCCCCATGACTATTCTGTAACTACCAATTTGTACTTCTTAATCCCTGCATCTTTTTCCCCCAGCTCCTTAACCTACCTCCCATCTGGCAACCATCAAAATGTTCTCAGTATCTATGAGTCTGTTTCTGATCTGCTTGTTCATTTATTTTGTTTTTCTTAGGTCTATTTTGTCTGGTGTAAGTATCACTACCCTAGCTTTTGTTTATTTGCGTGTTTCCATTTTTATGAAATATCTTTTTCTGTTCCTTTACTTTTAGTCTGTGTGTGTGTTTTGATCTGGAGTCTCTTGTAGACAGCATATGTGAGAGTTTTGTTTGCTATCCATTTAGCCTCCATATGTCCTTTGATCGAAGCATTTAATCCATTTGTATTTATCTATCAACAATCCAAGTGATTGTTGATAGATATGTGTATATTACCAGTTAAAAATTTTTTATTGACTGATTTTTTTAGAGAGAGAGAGAAACATCAATTTTTGTTCCACTTCTTTAAGCACTCGTTGGTTGCTTCTTGTATGTTCCCTGACGAGGGATCAAACCCACAACCTTGGCAAATCAGGACGATGCTCTAACCAACTGAGTTACCTGGCAAGGACCTTTATTGACATTTTATTATTCGTTTTTTTAATCTTTTCCTCCCTTCTTCTTCTTAAAGAAGACCCTTTAACATATCTTGCAATACTGGTTTGGTGATGATAAATCCTTTAGCTTTTTCTTGTTTAGGAAGCTGTTTATGTGTCCTTCTATTCTATATCATAGCTTTGCTGGGTAGAGTAGTCTTGGTTGTAGATCATTGCTTTTCATCACTTTGAATATTTCTTGCTAATACCTTCTGGTCTGTCAAGTTTCTGTTGAGAAATCAGCTGAAAATCCTGTGGGAGCTCCCTTGTGGATAACTAACTGCTTTGCTCTTGCTGCTTATAAGATTCTTTCTTTGTCTTTAACCTTTGGCATTTTAATTATGATATGTCTTGGTGTGGGCTTCTTTGAGTTCATCTTGTTTGGGAAACTCCGTGCTTCCAGGATTTGTATAATATGTCTATTTCCTTCACCAAATTAGGAAAGTTTTCCATCATTTTTAACAAGATTTTCAATTCCTTGTTCTCTCTCTTTCCCTTCTAGCAACGCCATGATGTGAATGTTGGTGTGCTTGAAATTGTCTCACAGGTCCTTATACTATCCCCATTTTTTGGATTCTTTTTTGTTTTTGCTGTTCTGACTGAGTGTTTTCTGCTTCCTTATCTCCCAAGTCTCTGATTTGATTCTCTGCTTCATCTACCCCACTGTTAATTTTCTATAATGTATTCTTCTTTTCACTTAGTGTATTTTTAATTTCTGACTGGTTCTTTTTATGTTTTCTAGTTCTGTTTTTATGTTTCCAATCTCTTTGTTGAAGTTCTCACTAAGTTCACCTACTCTTCCTCAAGTTCATTGAGCATCCTTATAACCAATATTTTGAACTGGTAGATTGCTAATTTCTATTTTGTTTAGCTCTTTTTCTGGAGTTTTGTTCTGTTCTTTCATTTGGAACATGTTTCTTTGTCTCCTTATTTTGGCTGCCTCCCTGTGTTTGTCCCTATTATTAGGTACAGCTACTATGTCTCCTCGGCTTATTAGAGTGGTCTAATGTAGTAGGTGTCCTATAGGGTTCAGTGGCACAGCCTTCCTGACCACTGGAGGTAGACACTCCAGATGCACACCCTGTGAGGGCTGTGTCAAAGGGCTCATACCCTCCTTTTGTAATTGATCCTTGATTGCTGTTGGCACTTCAATGGGAGGGATTTACCCCCAGGTCAATTGGCTGCAAGGACTGGCTATGACCACCCTGGAGGATCAGCTGTGCAGGAGCTGACTCCATGGAGCAGGACTTACTTCAGCAGAGCTCCAGTCCCTGCTGAGTTTACCCATTGAGAGTGCCCCTTGTAGAAATGGTTGGGTGGTGCTTTGATGTGTTCTGAAGCTGACAATTGGGTGCCCTGACTTTGGGGCTTCCCAGGAGGTCAGTTGCCAACTGTGCCCTGCCCTGGGACACCAGCATAAGCTACAACGCAATCTGCAGATGTCTGCTACTTGTGTTGGGCTTGGAAGTTCCCAGGAGAGGCCAAACTGCAAAGCACAGCAGACTGCTGCTAGTGCTGGGCCTGGGGCCACTTAGCAAGATGTACACGACACACTGAGGCCAGATGCTGCTTGTTTGAGAGATTTTAGGAAAATCCAAAGCATAAGCCAGGACAGTCTTTTTGTATGGAAAAGACACTGAAAATGGTTTGGGTTGGGCCTTCCAGTTGGGTGAGACAGAATCTCAGGGAATTACCAGGGTGGGGTGAATAGCATGAGCCAGGTTGATGTAGTCTCAGATATGATACCTGCCTGCCAGCTCTTTGTGGGGAAGGCTCTGCCAGCACTTCTCTCTTGGAGAAAGCCTCTCCTCAAGCTCTTACCCCAATGCCAGACAACTCAGTTCTTCCTCACACATCCCTAGCGCGCCAGTGCTGGAACTTAGAGGGAGTGAGTCCAAGTGAGTCTCTGCGAGCCCTTTAAGAGGGTCTCCTGGGACACAAATGGTCCTCTATCTCACTCAGTCACAAACCTTGCTGGTTTTTAAAGCCAGAAGTCATTGGGACTTCTCTTTCTGGTACTGGAACCCTGGGCTGGGTGCCTGGTGTGGGGCTGGGTCCCCTCACTCCTCAAAGCACACATTTTTATGTGAGATACTCCTCCAGATTTTTATCTGCCACATGTGGGTGTGAAACCATCCCATTCTGTGTCTCCATCCCTTCTAGCAGTCTCGATGTGGCTTCTTTATATCCTTAGTTGTAGGGCTTCTGTCGGCTATATTTCAGGCAGTTCTGAATGATGGTTGTTCTGTAGTTTAGTTGTAATTTTGTTGTGATTGTAGGAGGATTTAAGTACCGTG